>NW_024423786.1:2796240-3083246 GCF_017311325.1 Ursus maritimus
AGATGGATCTAGATGGATGCAGACAGTAGCGGCACGGGGAGTGGGGTGGGGGTGGGTGCAGATACCTGTCTATTAGGACCTGGAGTACCGAGGACCCTCTGCTACCTCTAAGGCTCCAGAGGAGGAAAGAATCCCCTAAGGCCTGGACCCAAACCTGCAGAGGTAGAGCGGGGGTGGGGGTGGGGGCTGCCATCTGGGAGTGCAGCCAAGGGGCCAGACAGCCACATTTTAGGGCTATCCCACCTGCTCCAGGAACCAGTTGGTGTCCTGGCCTGACTTGGCCACATTGAATGGCAGGTGAAGGCTGCCCTGTTTGTCTCGGAGATTTGTTCTTTAAAAACAAAGGACAGGGGAAAAAATTAAACTAAAAAAAATAATAAAAATAAAAACAAAGGACAGGAGGCTCTCCACTACTCTAGTAAGCAAGCTGCGTATTGGTGAAAGGTGTGATTCATGTGCCCCTGAAATCCGTGAAAATTTGGAGAGCAATTTGGCAATACTTATTACAGCTCATGACCCAGCTAAGAAAAAAAAATTGCAGGAGACGCAGAAGATACCATTTATGTAAACTTGAAAATCACAGAACATGTTCTCAGGTACAAGAATGTGCCCTCAACATTTATGTGCAAGTAAAACCTGAATGAAAAGGATACATGCCCCGAGGACATCCGGACCTTTCATGTTAAAAATGAAAAGTTCCCACCACAGTGATCTACAACCCTGACAAATGGTGGAGAGATAGTAATGAAAAAGAAAAGAATTTCATTTTCATTTTTGTTGCTTATTGAATTTGAAGCAAATATGACAAAATAGTTATAAGAGTCAACCTTCTGGTAAGTTATCTGTATTTTTAAATCTCTTGGTAATACTAACAACCAAAACCCCACGCAAACCAGCCCAAACAAAACTGGAGGCCGCAGTGGAAACGCCCCCTCCCCCAGGGCGCGGGGAGCTAACCAGCACAGACCAACCCCGCCCGTCGGCCGGAAGGGAGGGCGCTCCAAAGAGGAATTTAGGGAGCAGGGGAGGGCGGCCGCCGCCCGCGGTCCACATCCGGGAGATCCTGGACTGGCCCCGCGCCCCGCCCCCACACAGCTCCCCGCCTCCCGAGGCACCAGCTGGGAGGCGTGCCGTGCAGTCCCATTAGCAGGAACAGCGCCGGAGCCCCCCTCTGATTGGTGGAAATTGCGATCCTTGATTTGCATAGGGCTTCGGGCCAGCGCCCCTGCCTACCACGGGCTGCGTCTGCGCGGGGGCCCAATCGCAGTGGGCGGCCTGCCACACGAGGGGCATTGAGGGCCTGCTCCACCCCGGTTCCCCCGGGCTTGTCGGCCCCCTTCCGTCCAGAACCCAGAGCAGCGTTTTACGGTCCTGGTCTCCCGGACGCCCCAAAGAGGAACTTGCGGAGCGGTTCAGGCGCTTCTGGAGATTCTTCTGTGCCCCACCCCGGGATCCATGGGAAGGCCCCTTCCTGTCTCACCAGCGCCCCGCGTGCTCTCCCCGCGGCCTGTGCACCTCCTCTTCCCCGGAGGCTTGCGGAAACCTTGCTGAAGCAACCCCTTGGTATCCCTTCAGGGCGCGTGCACACACAATTGCCGGGTGTAGTTGTCTGTCTTAATGCCTGTCGCTCCTTGTCCAGTACAGGGCGGGGCATGTAGTAAGCGCTCGCAGTCACCTAACAAGTAGTTACACATCGTTAACACTGGGAGAAAACAACGGTGGAAAAGCGGCCCCTGCCTTCAGAAAGCTAATGAGCTGGGTGGGGGAGAAGACAATAGATAACCATTTCAAATAATTATAAAGTGGTTCAGTGCCAAGAAGGAGCCTGCAGAGCAAATCACAGGGGTTCTGACCAGGCTGGGGCTCTGGATGGGGCTTGGTGGGCTATGACTGGGGCTTCTCCTCAACCAGATCTACGGTCCCTGTGGTCAGGACAGGGTCTTGGCCTCTGTGTCCCATTCTCCTCCCGTCTCCAGTTTGGCAAGCACTCAGCTTGGTTTTAAGCTAAAGGATTCACAAAACTCCTAAGTATTGAGTGAACAGACTCAACAAAGAAACACCCATTCCCCCCCAACCTCCAGCCTTTTTGCGGTTTCCAAAAAAGCAGTTTTGTTCACAGAAAGCTCCAGTGCTCCATGTTTGTGACAAAATCCATTTCTTAGGACCGATGCCAGGAGGAAACAGTAAGATCCAGAACTTCCCCTGCAGCAGCATTTTCCGAAATGTAAACAGTTTATCAAATATAATTTATTCAGGAAAAAAATACAGTGTTTTAAGAACTTAATTCCAAAAGGCTGACAGAACCCAAAAGCTGAGCAGAAAACAGCCTTCTATGAGCAGTACCAGGTCAGGGCTGAGAACTGCCAGCAAGGTCTAGCTTTGAGAGAAGGCTCCACGGGTCAAACCAGGTATAAAGGCCCCTATGAATTATTGATGGTGGTGGTCCCTACTCTACCCAGGCTGCCCATTTGCTCCACTGTGAGTTTCTGGTTGCAGCCAGGACAGCCACTCACTCATGAATCCACAACTCTAAACTAACTGTGCTATCTCATCCCAAAGCAAATCCACACACATACAACACAAGCACCTGTTATCGTAACAATATTTAGTACAGGAAATCGCGGTCGTAGTCTCTGAAAATCCGGTGTTACTGGCTGTGAGGCCGCTTGGCTTCGGGCTCCTCTTCCTTCTCCTGCTTTAGCCATCGCTCCAGGAGTCCTGCACCTCCTCTCTTGGTGGGGAGTGGGCTCTTTTGCAGGAACTGGCTGGACCACTGGGGCACATCTGACTCTGCCTTTGAGGGTGTTTTGGGCTCTTCCTTTTTGGGTGACTTTGTGGCCAGCCATTGCATCATCTTCTGGCTACTACCACTTGCCTTGAGCTCCTAGGAGAAAGAAGAAAATGTTCAAACCACCCAGCTCAAGCTATTGGGAATAAGCCAACTTCAAGGGAAGAAACAGGGGAAGAGGCATTAGGTACTGACCCAGGCTTAGAAAATGTTACTGGGAGCCAGATGGGGCCCACTGGTCAGGAGTGGGGAGAAGAGAGGAGCAACCGAGTATGCTCCAAGGGGTGCAAGGGATAGGGAGGAGCTCTTAGAGCAGGCCTCACAGATGAGGTGTGTGGTATCAGTCAGTCAGAAAAGAGAGCTGATGGGCATTCCAAACAGGTGCAGAGAAAAAAGCATTCTCAGGGAAAAGGATATAATTCAGTGTGACCAGGCTGAGTGCAGGGCCATGAAACTGGAGAAGTACGGCTTCAAACAGTCACCGCGATTAAGGATTCAGCTAAGGCTGAACAGGATGACCTGTTTCCCCACTGTGCAGCCTCTCCTCAACCAGCACTGCTCCCTCCTGCTCTCACACCTGCACCCCAACCCTGAACCAAAGGTTCTGAATTCCTATAATGCCACTTCTCCAGAATGGGAATTCTTCAGGAGTAAAGACTATAGCAGAAATGGGGCAGTATCTAGCACAAAATGAATGTGTATCATTACATTTTTATATTTTTGGAGACATCTAATGAATAAAAGGATCAGGATTGCAGGAGTTTGACGAGAACTGAGACAAAAGAAAAAAGATGACACTGAGTATGGAAAACTTAGAAACCTTCAGAAAAATGAGGGGTAGCTGTTTTGCAATCATTGTCCTTAACAATTCTCAGGCATTCTAAGATGTCTATTCTTAGAACACTCAGAGTCATGTCCTACTTAAGTCCCTTGGTGCCACCTGAAAAACCTGCTGTTCCTAAACCTTTGCTCTGGAACTTCTGTTCCCACTGAAGGTCTTTGGCCTGTTCACCTTCCCTTCAAATTACAACCGGATCCTTGACAATTCTAAAAAGTTAAAGTTCATGGCAGGAATGTTCTCAAATCCTCCTGAAGGAGTATAAGGATTGGAACTCCTCCAACTTGTAGTTGGGAAAGCAGAGTACAGAAAAGAGATAGAAAAAAAACTCCACAGCTGCAGACAAAGATACAATTATGGACAAGGGCTCCTTTGTCTTTCTTGCAATCACCCTCTAGATAGGAGTCCTCAAACTTGGTTTATCAGACTCACTGACACAGCTCTTAATGACACAGAAGCCCAGCCCTGAATACTGACTCAACAGGTCTAGATACAGTCCAACATTTTACATTTTGAAAGAGCTCTCCTGAGGAGTCTGAGTCACAGCCAGTTTTGTGTATAGCGTTCTGCTTGACCTTGCCATACATAAGGAAATGTGAGTCTTAGGTGGTTTAAATTAAAGCTAATTGTGAAAGACCAAATCCTAAAAGACATATATATATATATATATATATATATTTTTTTTTTTTAAGATATTCTGACAGAAGACAGAAATCTCTGAAAGGACCGTCAGAGTCACAGGCGCCTACCTTTTTGACCAGTAAGTTGAGAGGAGCCAGACATTCAGGAGTGTTGTTTCGGGTGTTGTTCACCACGCAAGAGACTGGATGGAAGGTGATGTTCTCTGTGGGGTGGATTAACTTCAGAGCTTCCCGAGTTGAGACCTCACCAAAGTCAAGCCATTTAGAGACTTCCTCCTCTCCATCTAATATGGCAGGCATCCTAGGCAGTGAGGTAGAGACATTAGTTGGGAGGTAGAGGGAGGGTAGGGACAGAAGGGAGACCTGAGTCAGCACAAATCATTCTAAGGAGAGACTTGTCCTTTCTCTCCACCTCATGCGCTGATTTGCTGCCACATGCTCCCTGACCACAACTTGACAGGACACGAAATTCAACCCTGGAAGAGCTAGCTTACAGTTTTATGGCAAAGACAGTGAATAGTGCTATGACTGGATCCAGTGCACTCCAGTGTACATTCTCATTGGTGAACTTTCTAAGATGACTCAGCCTTGAATTAAAGGGAAATTAAAGGGAAAATCTGTCTATCAGTAATAATCTCTGGATTTACAGTAAGAGCTATTCACATAATTGTGAACTCTAGGAAACTATGCCTCAAAAGCAAGGATGTTGCTACCTAAGATGACTCCTGGTACCCAGGGAGATGGTAGGAAAAGATCCTATGTTTAGCTTCCAGTTTTATGTCCTAGGCCAACGCAAAGCATGCTACACATTTACTGGTGGGTGGTACAGTTGATTTTAGGAGATAAACGCACAAACATCTATTTTAATAACGAAAATGTATAACTTAAACAAATCAAACGTATACTTTAATTAAGCGTCTGCCTTCGGCTCAGGTCATGATCCCAGGGTCCTGGGATTGAGCCCTGCATCGGGCTCCCTCCTCACCGGGAAGCCTGCTTCTCCCTCTCCCACTCCCCCTGCTTATGTTCCCTCTCTTGCTGTGTCTGTCAAATAAATAAAATCTTTAAAAAAAAAATAAATAAAAAATAAAAAATACTTTACGATTGGGGCTCCTGGGTGGCTCAGTGGGTTAAGCATCTAACTCTTGATTTTGGCTCAGGTCATGATTTCAGAGTCATGAGATGGAGCCCCACAGAGGGCTCCATGCTCAGTGGGGAGTGTGCTTGAGATTCTTTCCCTCTGCCTCTCCCCCGCTCACTAGCTCTCTCTCCAATAAATAAATCTTTAAAAAAAAATCTAGTCTCTGAAATCTAGAAGCATTTTCTGATGAATGGCGTCTCTGCATTGTATTATAGTTCAGCTGGAAGTAACTGGGAGCACTTTACTTTTCTTAACAGCGTATAAAATCAATGGTGTCTTAGATTAGATGAAATGGGAACTTAAATTAGCAAAACACAGAACCACTATATCACATGAAAGTATAATTTCACATACAATGCTTAGGATAAGCTAAAATAGATAATCCTATTATGTGCAGCACTGCATTCTTTTCAGCAAAACATTAAGCATCACTTCTGAGGGCACTCAGATCTGGCAAAACTTGTTAAAGTGCTATACACATATAGTCAATTCTGCTAACACTTTTTAAAAAATTTTTGTTTATTTATTTGACAGAGAGAGAGCACACAAGCAGGGGGAGTGGCGGGCAGAGGGAGAGGGAGAAGCATGCTACCTGCGAGCAGGGAGCCCTACCTGGGGCTCAATCCCAGAACCCTGAGGTCATGACCAAAGCCGAAGGCACATGCCTAACCAACTGAAACACCCAGGCGCCCCTGCTAATGCTTATTTTTAAAATGTCATCTGTTCCAATGTGATTGCTATATAGAGAGCAATTTCAGCATAATGCAAATTTCATGTTTACTTTACAGTTTCATCTGTGAGAAAACACAACGTGAACACACAGACAACTGCACCCAGCTGAACAGAACCTTCTAGGAACACACAGAATACACATGTACACACACCTAAAACACTGATAGCTACTGTGGCTCACTGCACAGTATCTTCCAAAGTTGTGTTTTGCTCTTTTTTTTTGCATTTGTGAAGTTCTCCCTATATAAAAAAAACCTCTTCATTCAACATCTCACACAGGTCTAAACTTTGTAGCTCAAAACATGTGAAGCAGTGCCTGTAGGTGGAAAACTTTTAAGTACTGAGAAGAAGCTTGAACTATTAGAGCGTCTTCAAAGTAAAATGAGAACATGTGATATCTCCTTAGCAACAGACATAAAGGAATCCACCGGCAACAACACTGTGAAAATAAAAGGATGTCTATGGCTGCAACAACTTCAAGAAGTATCATGAAGTCAGTATCAATCAGGCCTAAAGAAACAGAAACAATGAAGAGATTCTTTAGCATAAGGACTGAATGTCAAACAATGAAAAAACTGCTTTCTCCAAAAGAGAATGCACTATTTATACATAAAGACCTGAAATACCACAGAAGTGGCTCCTCTGAGAGCTAGTAATGGATGGCTTGGTCGTTTCAAACAGTGATGGAATTTCCAAAGCTTTCAGTGTCAGGAGAAGACATCAGCATGGATGAAAACGCTGCTCAAGAATTTTCAGCAGTTAATACAGAAGTGAATTGCAGGAGGGGGCTATACACTGGATCAAAATGTTTAATTTTGATTAAATACGTATCTATTATAAATGCATGCCTTAAAGGAACATTTCTTTTTTTTTTTTTCTTTTTTTTTTTTTTTTTAAAGATTTTATTTATTTATTCAACAGAGAGAGAGACAGCCAGCGAGAGAGGGAACACAAGCAGGGGGAGTGAGAGAGGAAGAAGCAGGCTCACAGCAGAAGAGCCCGATGTGGGGCTCGATCCCAGAACGCCGGGATCACGCCCTGAGCCGAAGGCAGACGCTTAACCGCTGTGCCACCCAGGCGCCCCTAAAGGAACATTTCTTTTCTTTATTTTTTAAGATTTTATTTAGGGGCACCTGGGTGGCTCAGTCCGTTGGGCATCTGCCTTTGGCTCAGGTCATGATCCCAGCCTCCTGGGATCAAGCCCTGCATCGGGCTCCCTGCTCAGCTGGGAGCCTGTTTCTCCCCCTCCCTCTGACCCTCACTCATGCTTGTTCTCTCTCTCTAACAAACAAACAAACAAACAAATGAATAAATAAAATCTTTAAAAAAATAAAAAATAAAAATAAAAATTTTATTTATCAGGGCGCCTGGGTGGCTCAGTCGGTTAAATATCTGCCTTCAGCTCAGGTCATGATCTCAGGCTCCTGGGATCGAGCCCCATGCTGGGCTCCCTGCTCGGTGGGGGGGTCTCCTTCCCCCTCTCCCTCTGCCATTTCCCCGCTTGTGTTCTCTCACTCTCTCTTTCAAATAAATAAAATCTTAACAAAAAAAAAAGAAAAAAGATTATTTGAGAGCAAGAGTGAGAGAGAGCAAGAGCACAGAGGAGATTGAGAGGGAGAAGCAAACTCCCCACTGAGCAGAGAGCCCTACATAGGGCTCAATGCTACAACCCTGAGACCATGACCCGAGCTGAAGGCAGACACCTAACCAACTGAGCCACCCAGGCACCCCCAACATTTTTTTTTTTACCCCCGAGATCATGACCTGAGCCTAAGGCAGACACTTAACCAACTGAGCCACCCAGCACCCCCTGAAGGAACATTTCAAAAGCAGAAAAACATGCCCCAGGATTTAAGGCCGCAAAAGATCACAAATTTTGCATAATCCTCCCTCCATTTCACAATAACTTATAAGCTACAACTTCTCTGACATTTATTTTCCACAAGCAAATTCTAGAACTTTCTAAAGTAAAGTGCCATATTTAATGTAATATCTACATAGACAACTGTGGTACTGTTTTTAATAGATCCCTATTATTTTTTAACACGTTCCTGATAAATTTTTATGTGTTGTCCCCCTAACCCTGCTTTTCCCATAAGTTCTTGGGTCTTCACTGTACAGTCTGACATAGTGTAGTGACTTTTAGGAATGCATGTCATATTATACCCAAATTGACTGTAACTGTATTTTGCAAAGCAACTGCTACTCTCTAAATCTGTGCATACAGAAACACTGAATCCAAAAGCTACTTCTCTAAAAGCAGAGTACAAACCCTCCTCTGAATCCTTTTGGACCCAGGGATAAGAACTGTGACTTGCCTAGGGTGAATGTCATTCAAGCTTTTACAGGAATCTACTGTGATGATGGTGTAGGAATACAGGAGGTCTCCTCCTTCTGGGGACTCCCAGCAGTCAAAGATCCCCGCCATTGTCAGCAGCCTCCAGTTGTCCCAGACTTTCTCCCAGTGCTCGGGACCATCCACAGCACCAACGCTACCTGACTGGAAGCAAAATACGTGGGCAGATTAGATACTCAGCAGCCCCTCCTGCACACAGGTTGGGCACTACTACAGACTAACATGGCAATAATTTTACAAGTACTTCAGCCCAGGTGTTATTAACTCCTCTTGATCCACTGTTGCCAAAGGAAAGAAGTTTGATGGCAAGTACCCACTGAACCTATGGAGTTATGGCTCCTTAATGCTTTTAGAATACAATCCAACATCATCAACGGGCATTCAGGACTTCCACAATCCAGCCCATCATTCTAGCTTTTACTAATAATTTTAATTTGACCCAAACCCAGCTGTCTGTAAATGAAGCCCTTGTGCAACTTCGTGCCTTTTTATCTTGCCAGAACAACTTCCTCTGCCCAAAATGTCCTGCCATTTCTCATCATGCCAGCTCCTACTTGCCATTTAAGATTCAATTAAGGACCTAGAATATAGAAAGCTGGGAAGAGTACCCCCTCCACCTTAACAATAAGAAAAAAGCTAGATAATCTACAAAAATCAATTTTTCCTTTTCATTTTATTATTTTATTTTTATTTATTTTTTTAGTTTTTACTTTCAAGCCCCACGTGGAGTCCAATGCGAGGCTTGAACTCATGAACCTGAGCTCATATCAAGAGTCGAACGCTTAACGAACTGAACCACCCAGGTGCCCCCAAAATCATAACTTTTCTTAAATTCATCAGAAAACTGAGGTCAGTGGGCAACCAACTGGCGTGAACTTTATGGGAAGACAGGGACCTCCAAGGGAAGACAGAGACATAAGTACTGGCTTACTGGTGGCAACAGGAGGAAGACAAGGCCTCCATTCAGATAAAATCATTACCAAATTGCTAAAAGCAGTGTGTGGGCTAGCCTGAGAGTCAAGAATCGCTGGGAGCTGTAGACGTCAGGGGAGTTTGCATGAGCTTTTGGATTCTTCTCCATGAACTTCCCCAGCTGCTCACAAGAAAGATGGAGGCAGAGCAGGAGACTAGAGAAAGCCTTCCTTGCTGGTGCATGTCTAGAGGAGTGGAGCTCCCGTACATCAGGAAAGGCATGAAACCTCACCCAATCACTTCTCCTCTAAGGAGCAAAAGCCTTCAGGGCCCAGGGTATGGGTAATAAAGCCTACTGCCCCTAAGATACAGGAAAAGACCCACTGAGTCTGGGGAAGGGTAAAAGAAAAATCCCTCTACTCCCCTGAGGAAGGAGTAGGATCCCCGAGAAAGCCTGAGCCTGACAGCCGGGGCCACAGATCTGCCTGAGACTGAGGCTGTATGAAGACAATAAAGAACACTCTCCTACCCTTTAGGTCAGCAAGCACCACATGGACAGCAACAGCAGCCTAATTCTAGGGAAGCAGCAGGAGCACAGAGAGATCCTTTCCAAAGCACAGGCCTAAAGGGAGGTACTACAGCAGAAGGAAGCAGGACTATTGAGAAAAACCCTCTGGAAAATCACCCTTACCCTGAAAACAAGATGGCACAGAGAAATTTAAAGCCTGTAGTGAATAAAGGTAATTGTAACAACAAAACCAGTTCAACTCCTGATAAGATCGGCTCAACCTCACACATTAATGGCCTATTAGAAGGATAAGTGTATCCATTTCCAGACATAAATATTATATGTATCAGTCTCTATGTCTGGCAATCAATCAAAAATTACAAGACAAAAAAAAATCCAGGAAGCACAATGAACTGCCAAGAGATATAGAAATCAACAGAACCAGACCCAAGATATTTCTTTTCCCAAATACTAAAACTATCAGAAAGGAAATTTAAAGTAAGTTTAATTAATATGTTAGAGGGTCTTGTAGAAAACGTAGACAACATACATTACAGAGAAGAAATCTTGGCAAAATAAGAAGATTTGACAATAAAAACTACCCAAACTAAAGCACAGAGAAAAATAAAATACACAGAAGAGAACATTCAAGAACTATGGGACAATATCAAATTGTCTAACATGTAATTAGAATCCCAGAAAGTGAAGAGCAAGAAATACCTGAATATATGATGGCTGAAACTTTACCAAAAATTATGAAAGAAATCAAATCACAGACCTGAGGGAGCTCAGAAAACATGCCAAACACACACACACGCATAAAAACTACACACATCATATTCAAACTGCTGAAAACCAGAGAAAATCTTGAAGGCATTAGGCAAAGAGGAGCAGTGGAAGCACACATTACAAACAGAAGAAAAAAGACAAGAATTACAGTAGACCTTTCAAAAGAAACTAGTAGAGCCAGAGGCAATGGAGTATTTTTTTTTTAAGTGCTGGAAAAAAACCAAAAAAACTGCCAACCCAGAATCCTATACAAAGTGAAAACACCATTCAAAAATGCACATAGTGATGCCAGGTGCCGGGGCCAGAACATGATTAAAAAGGGGCATGGGGGAGAAAAACCATGAGACTCTTAACTATAGGAAACAAACTGAGGGTTGCCGGAGGGGATGTGGGTGGGGGATGGGGTAATTGGGTGATGGGCATTAAGCAGGGCATGTGATTTGATGAGCACTGGGTGTTATATGCAACTGATGAATTACTGGACCCTGTATCTGAAACTGATGATGAACTATATGTTGGCTAACTGAATTAAAAAATGGGCATGGGGCTTCTTTTTGGGGTGGTAATAATGTTCTGAAATTAGATACTGATGATAGTTACCCAACATTTTGAATACTAAAACCACTATATACTTTAAAAGGGTGAATTTTATTACATGTAAGTTATATCTCATAAAGAGAATAATGATGATTTCAAAAATGAACTAGATAGTTTTCTGGACAAACAAAAACAGAATTCATTACCAGCAGGCCTGCACTACAAGAAGTACTAAAGAAAGTTCTTTAGGCTGAAGGGATAGGATACCAGACAGAAACTTGGATCTACCCAAAAAGTACAGATCCATGGAAATGGCTAAAAATTAAGGTAAGTGTAAAACTTATTTTTTATCACTCTAAAATATAATCGACTCTCTAAAGCAAAACAGTAGCAATGTATTGTGAATTTGTAGCATATGAAAAAGTAAAATGTATGACAATATACCAAAAGATAGGAGGAATCAGGACCATACTGTTACAAAGTTCTTATACTACACAAGAAGCAATTTATTCTTGAATGCAGATTATTAATTTAAAATGTTTCCTACAGAGCCCCTATCAAAAACATTTTTAGGGGTGCCTGGGTGGCTCAGTTGGTTGAGTGTCTGCCTTCAGCTCAGGTCATGATCCCAGGGTCCTGGGATTGAGCCCCACATCAGGCTCTCTGCTTGGTGAGGAGCCTGCTTCTCCCTCTCCCTCTGCTTGCTGCCCCCCCACCCCCGTTTGTGCTCTCTCTCAAATAAACAGAATCTTAAAAAAAAATTTTTTTTAAAAGAAGTAAAAATAATAAGCCAGAAGTGGAGACAAAATAAAAAGTACTCAATTTAAAAGCAGCCAGGAGGGACACCTGGGTGGCTTAGTCAGTTGAGTGTCTGCCTTTGGCTCAGGTCACGATCCCAGGGTCCTGGGATCAAGTCCTGCATCAGGCTCCTTGCTCAGTGGGGAGCCTGCTTCTCCCTCTGCCTACCACTCTTCCTACTTGTGCTCTCTCTCTCTCTCTCTGGCAAATAAATAAAATCTTTAAAAACAAAAAGATAAAAAAAAAAAAGCAGCCAGGAAAAACATGTTGAATGAATGAAACAGAAAACAATTAGCAAAATAAAGAATTTTTTAACCCCATCAGATTGATAATTACAGCAACTGTATCTTCTAAACACTATAAAATTCCTTCCTCTAGGAACCCTTCTATGATGCCCCAATCTGAGTTATATGCTCTCCTCTATGCCCCCATAACTTCACAAGCATGCCTTCCTTGAGCATTCACCATTGGCCTATGACTGTTGACTTGTGTGTTTCAGTAGCCAGGCACCCCCAATAATTCCCAATTTTTTAAAAAATTTAAATTCAATTAGCCAATATATAGTACATCATTAGTTTCAGATGTAGAGCTCAGTAACTTATCAGTTGCATCTAACACCCAGGGCTCATCACATCACATGCCCTCCTTAATGCCTGTCACCCTGTTACCCCATCTCCCCACCCACAATAATTCCCAATTTTAACGAAGCAAACTGTGATGAGAATGCAAACGCTTTAGCAGTATCAAAGAAATAAATGTGATTAAAATGAAAACATGATGTTGGCATGTCTAATTTGTTTTCAATTTCCTTATAATGTTACGCGAACAGGCTAAATTCTTTGCCTTAAAATTAGGTTGATTTTTGTTTTGTTTTTTTAAGATTTTATTTATTTATCGGTGTGTGAGAAAGACAGTGAGTGAGCACAAGCAGGGTGAGTGGCTGGCAGAGAGAGAAGCAGGCCGCCCGGCCAAGCAAGAAGCCCTATGCAGGACTTGATCCCAGGACCCTGGGATCGTGACCTGAGCCGAAGGCAGACACTTAACTGACTAAGCCACCCAAGCGTCCCTTAAAATGAGAGTTCTATGAGGGGAATGTTAAATACAGAGTCACCATGTGACCTAGCAAATCCGCCCCTAGGCATACACCCAAGAGAAATTAAAACAGATATCCATATAAAAACTTGTACATGAATATTCACAGCAGCATTATTTGTAGCAGTCAAAAGTAGAAACAACCCAAGTGTCCATTAACCGGTGAATGAATAAACAAAATGTGGCCTATTCACATAATGGACGAGCCATAAATGAGCAATGAAGTAGTGACACATGATACCACATGGATCAACGCTGAAAACGTTATATTGAGTAAAAGAAGCCACACAAAAAGACCACATATTGTATGATTTTAAATATATTAAATGTCCAATATAGGCAAATCTATAGAGACCAAAAGATTAGTGGTAGGGCAGGGGGGAATAGGGAACGGAGAGTGATGGATAATGGATATTGGGTTTCTTTTCAGGGTGATGAAAATGTAAAATTAGACAGTAGTGATAGCTGCACAACTTTTAATATACTAAAAAAATCACTGACTTGCGTACTTTAAAAAGGTGAATTTCATGAATTATACCTCAATAAAGCAGTTATTTAAAAAAATATTCTATGAAGAAAGAAACAAAATGTCCTTTGGATTAGCTTCTTTATCCCTTTTGAAGTATCTACCATGGGTGCTGTTGACAATACCTTTTCCGTTTTGGCTTGGGGGAAGTAGATGAAGTATGGCTGCCTTTGGCTAGTAACCTGACATCGCTGCCACTCATAGAATCCATCTGCTAAAACGACACAGCGTCTTCCCTTTCCAAGAGGTACCTGAGGGAAAATGTGAACAAGACAGGGTCTTACTGACAGGATGTGTCATGGACTTGAGTTAAAATCTCAGGTCCACCAATGTATGACCTTAGAACAGTTATTTAATTTCTCTGTTTCTCCCTTATGCATAAAGTCACCACTCACACAGCTGTTGAAAATATTAAATAATGCACTCCAGCCCCAGCTGCATCTAATTTTAAGTGCATGAGAACCTCCAAGTGAAAACTGTCCAGTTGAACTCAGTCAACCTACAGAATATGAGAAATAATAATAGTTTTGTTTTAAACCACTAAGTTTTGGGATGACTTATACAGTAATATATTTAACAGTACTCAACGTTATTAGCAACTGGGAACACACTTTCCAGGAGAACCTTATTTTATTTCTCAGGTATATAAGGCACTAACAGCTCTGTTGGAAAAAAGAACAGAGTATGTGCCTTTTCCNNNNACACCTGCTACCTACCTTGAAGGAACGTTTCTCCATTATGGTATCACTACGACAGTTGGAAGTATTGAACTTCAGCTTGGAAGGATCACTCTCTTTGAACCAAGATGGGACCAACCCCCATCGCATGGGAGCAATGATACGTTCAGATGAGTCTGCACCCTGTCATGGGAAAAGGTTAAGATCCAGTGAGGAGATCATAATGAAATTGAGAAAAGCAAATGTAGCACATGTATTACATTACATTGAAATACCAAAAATACAGAGATTATTAAAAGGGAAAGATTCTACTTAAAAACCATTTTATTTTTTAAGAGTTTTTTCTAAGATTTTATTTATTTGTCAGAGAGAGAGAGAGAGTGAGCACAAGTAGGAGGAGCAGCCAGCAGAGGCAGAAGCACGCTCTCCGCTGAGCAAGGAGCCTGATGCGGTACTCAATCCTAGGACTCTGGGATCATGACCTGAGCCAAAGGCAGACGCTCAACTGACTGAGCCACCCAGGCATCCCTTGAAAACAATTTTAATGTTTTCAGCATTTATCAGAACGTAAGACATACTGCTTAGGTAGGGTGGGTGATACAAAGAAGTTTAGTCTCTGTAAACATTTACTTAGTGCCTCCTATGAGAGAGACATAGTGCTAGGCCTAGTAGTTCATGTGGTCCCAGCTCTCAAGAAGCACATGTCACAGACAAGAATAATACAATGAGCTACATGCTATGATCAAGGGATGCAGACAGTGTTGTGGGGCACATGCAATGTGCTTCACCTCAAAGGGTGGTGCTTCACCTCACTATAACATGTAAGGCCACAAGGACATAAAAATATTAATAATTTGAGAAACAACAGGCTAATGGCCATATAAGTGGTAATAGGAGTAGCAAAAGAGTTCAGCGGAAAGTGATCTGTAAGAGATGGAATGCAGAAGTATCAACTCCTTAGAAGGGGCAAAAAGGACAGGGGTGGGTGGGGTGGTTCTTAAATTAGATCCCACAAGAGGTAAAGAATTCAGACAAAGAGATGGGAGGGAAGACCAGATATGAAATTAAATGAACAGGGGTGCCTGGCTGGCTCAGTTGGAGGAGCATGTGACTCTCGATCTTAGGGTTGTAAGTTTGAGCCCCTCCCTGGGTGTAGAGATTATTAAAAGCAAATAAACTTAAAAAAAAAAAAAAAAAGAACTTAAACGAACAAAGAGGCAATGTCAAGAATGTGTAGGAAGTGGTTTTGTGCAGAAAAATAATAGCAAGCCTGAGGATGCTATTTTTAGGAGGGCCTGCTTACAAGGTTGGCCCTCAGCATCTGGCACCTTGGATTTTTTTTCCTAACTTGGATGTTTTCCCCTTTTCCTAACTGATAGGAATGGTTTGGTTTACTGTGCCTAGTCTGTGCAAAAATGAGGTTTATGCCGAACATCTGCTTTCCTTCTGAGAGTCTGGAATTTCGTTGCTTGCTAGGCAGAGTACCCAATAAAAACCTAGGCTTTTGGGGGGCTGGTTCAGTTGGTAGAACATGTGACTCTTGATCTCAGGGTCATGAGTTTGATCCCCACATTGGGTGTGGAGCCTCTTTAAAAAAATAAAATAGGGGAGCCTTGGTGGCTCAGTCGGTTAAGCGTCTGCCTTCAGCTCAGGTCATGACCCCAGCGTCTTGGGATGAGCCCTGCATCAGGCTCCCTGCTCACTGGGGAGCCTGCTTCTCCCTCTCCCACTCCCCCTGCTTGTGCTCCCTCCCTCAAATAAATAAAATCTTTAAAAAAATAAAATCTACTTTTAAGTATTTATTTTAGAAAGAGAGTGTGTGCGTGAGTGGGGGGAGAGGCAGAGGGAGAGAATCCTCAAACAGACTCCCCGCTGAGCATGAAGCCCAATGTAGTGCTGAATCCCAGGACTGATATCATGACCTGAGCCACAATCATGAGTTGGGCACTTAACCGACTGAGCCACCCAAGTATCCCTAAAATAAAATCTTTATTTTTTAAATTTTTATTTATTTTTAAAGATTTTATTTTATTTATTTGACAGAGAGGGAGACAGCCATCGAGAGAGGGAACACAAGCAAGGGGAGTGGGAGAGGAAGAAGCAGGCTCCCAGCAGAGGAGCCTGATGCGGGACTCAATCCCAGAACGCCGAGATCACTCCCTGAGCTGAAGGCAGATGCTTAATGACTAAGCCACCCAGGAGCCCATAAAATAAAATCTTTAAAAGCAAAATGGAACAAAACAAAGCAAAATAAAAAACAATCTTGGATTTTCAGTTTCTAGTGGGTTGCCCCAGGCAGAAACACTGCCCATAATTACGTTTTTCATTTCTGGAGAAGGAACACGCCTGGTGTATCCCCTTACAGGAAGGAGAGAAGAAAAGGAAGCCTGTGTGTGGATTTTTTCCAGATTCCTACTGGTGTCTTTTTCCCTTGCTGATTCTATTATGTATCCTTTCACTGCAATAAACATTAGCCATAAAGTGCCTTAATACGTTGAGTCCTTCCTAATGAACCTCCAAATGTGGGGGAACCCTTGGGGGACTCCTACATACGGTTGTTAAAATTTTGGGGGGGTAACTGGCCCCTTGAGAACTTGATGAAATCTACGGATTAAAATGCCTGCGCACATATGCACGCGCCTGCTCACGCACACACACACTCACTATTCTACATGGTGTAGTACACCATGGGTTGGAAGACATCATGAGCAGAGAGTGCATTCTGGGTGCTACCATGATGGTTTGGGGGTAAGGATATGGTGGGGCTTGTGATGGTAGTAAGAATAAAAGACACCACCAGAAGATAGACTAGAAATAAAATTGTGATGGTAAATGGAAAAAGAAAACAGGACTGATTAATTTTTCAAGCCTAGAAGAATGAGGAAAAGAGAAAAATCTGTTCCCTGAAATCATGACCTGAGCTGAAGGCAGACGCTTAACAACTGAGCCACCCAGGCGCCCTAAGAGTCTGACTCTTGATTTTGTTTTTTGTTATTATTTTAAGATTTTATTTATTTGACAGAGAGAGAGAGCGCGCACAAGCAGGGAGAGTAGGAAGCAGGGAGAGAGGGAGAACCAGGCTCAAGGAGCAGGGAGCCCGATATGGGGCTCGATCCCAGGACTCTGGGATCATGACCTGAGCCGAAGGCAGACGCTTAATGACTGAGCCACCCAGGTGTCCCAGGACTCTTGATTTTGGCTCAGGTTATAATCTCTGGGTTGTGAGATCAAGTTCTTTGGGCTCTGAAAACAACGGGGAGTCTGCCTGAGATTCTCTCCCTCTGCCCCTCTCCATACTAAAGTGCACACGTGGGTGATGTCTCTGAAACAAATCTTGAAAAAAACCCCAAACAACCCAAAATGAAGAAAGACAGCTTTTGTGAATCCTCTCTTCGAGAACTAAATGTGCCTTCCAAGCAGAAGAGCCCCCTATCCAAAGCATAAATGAGAGAACAGTATACAATGGTCGTCTAAATGATCTTTTATCAGAATTTGCAAAACAATACACTAAATTTGACATTCTCAACATGCAATTTTGACAACCCTTCCCCACCAAGATCTAGCAGGGAGAAAAGGGGGTATGCTACTGGCATCTGGTGGGCAGAGGCCAGTAATGCTGCTAAACATTCTGCAATGCACAGGACAGCACCCCACCCAAAAGTGCCAAGGTTGAGAAATCCTACTTTCCCACCCACTGGTCATCACCTTCAATGTTAGTGTGTTCACTGGACAATTCTAAGCCAAACCCAAACATGAGGCTGCCCCCTACTGGGAACAATGAACAGAAAGTGGCTGAGAAGCCAAAATACTGAAATTATTGCTCAGTATTAGTCATCTTTTCCTTCTACCTTCTTGGACTTGTGACCAGAACAGCTGGTACAGCTGGGGTAGATAAATGAAAGAGGAAGTAATTTGCAAATCAGTGGTTTCAAATGCAAATGTTGCAATCTATACACATGTGTTGGCCATTGATGATATGGATTAATGAACAGCTAAAATGATTCTAATTTTGTTTTACAATTTACAGGTTTGAGACAAATGGAACCTCTTATTTATCAAAATTAGGAAACCCCAGCAATCTTAACAAAATTAATTAGAGGTGTGGAGTCAAAACACTACATTAGTAAATTTGTACCACTGATGGAAAGGGGGAGGGGGTTCTGTTTGCTAGGGGCTCCACCTTCTCCATTCCTAGTTCCAGGAAGCATCTACTGGAGTGGGGGAAAAATGGTCTGGACCTCAGTCTCAGCTCTGTACCCTCACTCACTGGGTAACCTAAGACAAGTCTTAGGTTATCTCTACACTTCTGTCTTCACAGCTGTTAAACAAATTTTTCTTCCAGCTAACATTCATTCTATAATTCTAAAGATGTGATAGAACCAAGGCTAAAAAAGGCACATACATGCAATCTGTCTTTTCACTTCAAATTAGGCCTTCCTTTGAAACATGTTTTATTCTTTCCTTTCCCAGCTGAAGTTCCCCATGCTATGTTTTATTTTGATTTCCCTCTCATTAAAAAAAAAAAAGTTTTTAGTTTCAACAGGGAAGGATGCACCCAGTAAAAATAGCTCAAGAATAAACTATTTCAAGTATATAGCTTCATTCAACCAAAAAGATCAATGTTATTTGGTATGTTTATTTCAAATAATATAGAAATGAACCTCGACTACAATATTATCACAAGAATTCTGACAAGTAGCAGGGGCACAATAGACTCTAAAGTGATTTAAGCATTATGGACCAAACAGAATAAAAATCCAGGATGGAAACAATCATGATTTTTATTTTATTTATTTTTATTTATTTTTAATTTTTTTAAAGATTTTATTCATTTATGTGACAGCCAGCGAGAGAGGGAACACAGCAGGGGAGTGGGAGAGGAAGAAGCAGGCTCCCAGCGGAGAAGCCCGATGTGGGACTCCATCCCGAAACGCCGGGATCACGCCCTGAGCCGAAGGCAGACGCTTAATGACTGCGCTGCCCAGGCGCCCCACAATCATGATTTTTAATAACTTATCAAGGGCATTTAAAACGCTTAAGACAAGGAGGGTAGCCTGGGTGGCGCAGTCAGTTGAGTGTTCAACTCTTGGTTTTGGCTGGGGTCCTGATCTCAGGGTCCTAGGATCAAGCCCCAGCAGGCTCCCCACTCAGTGTGGAGTCTGCTTGGGATTCTCTCTCTCTCTCTGCCTCTCCCACTTGTGCTCTCTAAAATAAATAAATAAAATCTTACGATAAATAAAATAAAATGCTTAAGACATGGAGAAATCATTCATTTCTGGAATTAAGCATTTCATTTACCGCATGCTAGCACTGGTGCCCACGTGCATGCACACACGCCCAAACACACATTCAGGAGATAAAGCAAAGAACCAAAACATGATTATGAATTACTGTTCACTCCAACGCCACAGAGGTAAATACTACAGAAACAATGAGTGCAATTAAACTCCTGATAGCCAAACCAACCACATCTGTTCCTAGCTTCGGTAAAAGACAAACATAAACACAAGCAGAAAAAAATAGAAACTTCCATGTTCAAGAAACACCAGAGGTGTTTCAGATTAGCTCGTCTTCATCCTGCTCTAGGCCTAGAGATTCTGGTTCATCTGGCCTGGTAAGGGGCATGGAAATCTTTTTTTTTTTTTTTTTTTAAGATACTCAAATGACCCCGATTATCAGTGAGGTTTGAAAGATGCGGTCTTAAAAAGCGTATTCAAATGGGGGTGGGGGTTCAAACAAATTTGGCACGCATTCCCACGAGCCCTGAAACGAGCCCGAAGAACACGGAATCATGTTCTTAGATGAGAAGATACTGATCAAACTTCTCTTTGCAGCGAGGTCCGGCGTGGTTCTCAACCGGGGGTCAGAAGGCTGACCTGAGCAGGGGCTGAGCGCGCGACAAACCCAAACCAAGTGGATGAGCATCCCCTGCGGGCCCGGAGGCCGGCGCGGCGCAGACACCAGCGGTTACCTTCTCCAAGTGCAGTCGCGACAGAAGCACTGGGCTGCTGGACTGAGGGCTCTTGTTGTACGAGGGGCAGTACTTGTCGGGGTCCTTCCACTCGGGGAGCCGCTGCCGGCCCTGCCGGTCCCGATAGGCGCACGCTCTGGCCAGCACATCCTTAGGCAGGTGACAGGACGTGCGCCCGCACATGCTCGCGCGCGGCCCGGGACAGCCTGGAGACGAGAGCACGGCGGGGCGGTCGCGCTAGCTCACGGTCTCCCATCGCGGGGCCCCCACGGCGGCCGGTGTCCGCCTCGCCGAGGCCGGGCGCACTGCGGGGGGGCGGCCCGCCCCGAGGCGCCGTTCTTCAGCTCCGCCCGGCGGCCGAGAGAGGCACGGGGGCGGTCTGCGGTCACTGCGGGAGCCGCACGGCCTGCCTGCGCCGGACCCCTTCCGGCCTCGGCGTGCCGACCCCGATCCTCCTCCTCCTCCCCTCTCCCCTCCAGGCGCCCACTGCGGGCGGGGGGAGGAGCTCCCGCCCGCTAATCTCCAGGACTGCCGCCCGCGCCGCCCAGAGGCCGGCTCTCCCGGCGGAAACTCGACCTGCTCCCCAGGGCCAGGGCCCCCGCGCCGCCGCCTCACCTCAAGTCCCCCTCGGCCCGGCCGCCCGCCCCGCCTCACCTCACGTCCACCTGGGCCCGGCCTGGCCCGCCTCGCCTCACCTCACGTCCACCTCGGCCCGGCCACCCGCCCGCCTCAGCTCCCCTTACCTCGCTTCACGTCCCCTCACCTCACGTCCACCTCGGCCCGGCCACCCGCCCGCCTCAGCTCCCCTTACCTCGCTTCACGTCCCCTCACCTCACGTCCACCTCTGCCCTGCCGCCCGCGACGCTCAGACTCCGCCGCTCCGCGTTCTGGCGTCAGGCCCCGCCCCCAGCGCGGCCAGCCCCACCCCCAAGGGGCGGGAGGTTCCCGCGGCCTCCCGCGCACCTCGGAATTTGAATCTTCTGAAAGAACCCCAAGAGAAGACTATGACCGGCTTTGGGGACTCCCCATCCCCCGTTCTCGGAGCCCCGTTCTCCTCCGTCTTCGCCCGTGCCCCTGCGGGGTTGAGCCCCTCTCCCAGGGCCAGCCGCAGGAACCGGCTCATCTCCGCGGCGCTGGCAGAGACCCTCTGTGGGTTCCAGGAAGCATGAAGCGCCCTCGTCTGTATGGCGGGAGCCAGAACTAGGGCACGGGGTCGTTGTAGGGATAACAGGAAACATTCTCATTACTTTTCAGGGAGGCTAACCGCCTCAGAGTTTTGGGGCAAAAATTGAGAAATCATCAGGAAAACTTCCTTTAATCACGCAAGTCACTCTTATACTTCCGTGGGCACCAGAATGCGACTTTTCAGGGACTTCACCTACCTCCCGACCCCCAAATCTGAATTTCTAAGGGTGAGGCCTAGATTTTTTAAAAAACAGGCTTTGCAGGTGTATTTCACCCATGAAATTAGCAAAGGCACCTGGCTTGAGTTTAATAGCAAACGAGGTGGCGGCTGAGCCTGCTCCCTTGGGACATAAACCAAGGATTTCTCCATCTTCAGCGAACAGAGTGCTCTCTAAGGGCTGTTCTTCCCTTCTGTGCATTCACTGAATTGGGAGCAGGCAAACCCCAGTGTACATGCTAGGGAACGCCCAAATGATCCCCCCCAAGCCCTCTGAGGGCTCTATTCATCACCTAGAGAAGGAGGGCGATGGTGAGGATGCAAGAACAGGCACATGACCTCAGGACCTGCCATCATCCCCTCAGCAAACCTGCACCACTCCTGTTCCTGGGGCTTGGATGGAGAGTAGTGGGAGTGGTCTGACCTCAAGTACAGAAGCGAAAAGGCTGTGGGTGGGAATGGATAGAGCAGGTGTTCTTGGTGGGGGGCTCAGAAGGGGGAAGTGGAAAGTGGAGCCCTTAAACATGAGTCTGCAGAAGTAGCAGGCATTCAATAAATACATGCTGATTTATTTATATGGATAAGATGGTTTTCTTGGGGATAAATTCAAGAGGAGGTGTGAGCATTTTATTCATTTTCGATGTCCCTACCCTGACACGGCAGCAGGTTCTGCTGGAACAAGCTAAAATCATCCCCTATTTAAAAAAAGAAAAAAAGGTTACCCCCTGGCCATCCTGGGGCAAGGGTTAAATTAAAAAAAAATTTTTTTTTTCAGTGATTTCTAATTGTTTTTGATACAGAGGCTTGGGAAGGAGTTTCCACTGGATTCAGGATGAAGGTGTGACTTCTGCGTAGTGTTGAGGGGAATAGGGTAGGAGTAGGGCTCATGCAGCCTGGCCCCTTAGCCCACAGACGCCAAGATGATGTCTACTGGCAGCTCCTCTGAACTTCTGGCTGTCACCTGCATTGTTACAGTGTCCAAAAGCAGCAGTCGGGAGCGCACCAAGATGTCATGACCACCCCGGAACACACCTAGAGGGAAGACAGAAGTACAGGTGTGTAAGGAAGAAGTAAGCGGCAGAGGGTAGGTTGAGGGTGGCATTTACAGCAACTGATCAAGGCAGCTGTGGTGTACTGAAATGGGAATGGGCCTGGAAGCAGGGGAGCTGGTCTGAAATCCCTAAGTGAGATCTTGTGCAAGTCATTTTACTTCTCTGAGCAACAGTATTCTCAACTACAAAGTAGAGAAGATAATTACACTAGCCTTTTTTTTTTTTTAAAGCTTTGCCACGTGCAAATGAATTGATGAACATACAAAGCTTCTACCTGGGAACACAGAGGCTCTCACGCATGTTGGCTAAATCTAAGAGCACAGATGTAGGGACAGCCCCTCCATGATAAAACTGCACTGCAGGTGTCTGCAAGACCCAGGGGACTGCTTCAGTGTGGCCAGAAACATCCGCTTGGGGTCTATCAGCTGTAAGAAGGGCACTGAAGCAGAGCTGCCTCCCAACCGTGTTTATAAACACTCAGGGAAAAAAAAAAAACCAAAAAACCCTCCCATCTCCTTTTGTTCAATTTTAGGTGTGACAACTGTATTACCCCTACCGGTTTAAACAAAGCGCTATTATCTTTTAGAGAAACATACAGAGACATTTACATACAAACTGCTATATCTGGAATTTTCTTTAAAATAACCTGGGGTGGGGAGTTAGAGTGAGTGGTGGTATAGATGCTGTTAGTTGTTGCAGCTAGAGGATGAGCACGTGAGGGTTCACTGTACTATTCAATTTTTGTGTAAGTTTGGAAATTTCCATGTTGACTTCTTAAAATCCCATTCCTATTAGAAAAGACCAACCAGTAGAAAATTAGATAAAGGATATGGAAATAATTCAGAGAAAAAGAAATACAAATGGCACACATATCTGGGAAGAAGCTTAACATCATTCAATATATAAGAAATGCAAAATAAAAACTACACTAAGATACCATTTTCCACCCAGGCTGGCAAAGATCATTTGATAATGATTTGATAATATACTGTGTATATTACCGATTACTATATTATACTGATAATACACGATGTTGTCCACAGTGTGGAAGGAAAGGTATACAGTTCCTATGGAAGACAACTGGAAATTTTATCAAAATGAGAAATGCACTTTGACTTAATAATGCCTTGGTTAATTTATCCTATAGATAGCCTTAGGGCATACATGCAAAATAAAGTATGTGTATATATACACATGTAGTGATTATTTACTGTAGCCTTGTTTGTAAGAGCAAAAGCCTGGAACAATCTAAATGTTCATCAATACAGGCTGGTTCTATAAAATATGGTACACCCATACAATGAAATACAAGGAAGCTACAGGAAAGTATGAGGATTCACTCTGGGATGATAAAAAAAGTCCCGGAGAAGGACCAGTGTTGATAACTGCACAATAATGCAAATATACTTAACGCCACTGAGCTGTATACTGGGGCTCAAAATGGTACATTTTACATTATGTACATTTTACCACAATTAGAAAAAGAGGAAACTCTATGTATTCTTCAATTTATTTTTAATGTAATCTCCACCCCCACGTGGGGCTCAAACTCACGACCCTGAGATCAAGAGTCCCATGCTCTACCAACTGAGCCAGCCAGGCATAGGAAAGATTTGTCAAGTGAAGACTGAAGTACAAAACAATGTATATACCATTTACACATAAACATTTGAGTTAAAATAGGGAAATGTGTGCATGTTAGAGTTCATCTCCATAAAATCACTGGAAGGCTATACCAGCATTGTTTGTAATAGCAGTGCCGGTCGCCTGTCAGAACGGAACTAGATGACAGGCAGCAAGAGTCGGAGGATATTTCACTGCTGGTCTTTTTTTACTTTGTGAATTTTCAATGCTGTGAATTTGAATTCCTGTGTTCCCAGTGGGAGCCCTCAACCCAGGATGCAGTGGCATCCAGGCTGTGAGCGACACCGGCACTTCCCACCTAGAAATGCTGCTTACCAGCCAGGAGCAACGTGTGGGTGTTCTTGTTATCTGGCACTTTGTCTGACCTCTCACAAGGGTGCATTCCCAGGAATTTCACGATATTGCCCACAGCCTCTGTAGGGAGAAATCCCAGCATCATTAAGCCACATCTCCTTTCCCCTTTGTGTCACCACCACGCCCCCATTCCCTAAGCCTGCTCTAAGGGGCTTTTTTGGCTTATTTATTTTGTAATCTCTACACCCAACGTGGGGCTCAAACTCTTGACCCCAAGATCAAGAGTTGCAGGCTCTTCCACTGAGCCAGCCGGGCGCTCCTCTAGCGAGCTTTTCATGAAGTGGCATCTGAAGTATGTGCTCTTGACAGGGCCCTGGATCTCTGGAGGGCAAAGGCCGGCAGGGGTGAAAGGAGAGGACACATTTCAATAGCAGACAAGGATTTTTACCTTCAAGTGTCTTGATGGTAGACAAGGTGAATGTTTCCTCCTTCTCAAACTCATCCCCTACCTCATCCCAGGCTGCTTCGAAGTTCAGCTTCATGACCTTTTGTATGTGATCAGCAACGGTGACTTCCAGATCTTCCAGCTGGGGAGATGGGGGTGGAAGTTAGGCAAACACCTCCAGGGGAATGAGTTCCTGCTTCGCACACCTCTGCTCTGAACTCACTGCTCATCCCTTTCTGCAACGCATTCAGCAGGTGCTAGCTAGGCTCTGAACACTGTGCTCGGCTCTGGGGACATACAGTAACCTGGATATCTGTCCTTCAAGTGCATACAGCTAAGTGGTGTCCTTTCAATAGAAATGCCCTGACCCAAGTACTCACCTGAGGATGTCAGCTGCAAGATCACATCCCTTCTGAAGCCTGCCTAGACTCCGTGCCTCAAGGATCCAGAAGGTCTGCCTCCTATGGCTCTATCACTCCTGACTCAGCAGATCCCACCCTCTGCCTCAGTTGTATTCTCTGAGCCTGGACATATTCTAGACCCCCACCTCCATCTGTGTCCTCCCTGAACCTGACACACAGTAATACCCCCCACCTTGGACTGAGAGCACATAAAGGTTCCCCATTCATTCACCCACCAGATCTTCACTGAGCCCCTACTCTTGGGGATGTTTAAGGTGTGCCTAAGTAGGACTCAGCTCCCACAGCAGAAGCAATGCCTCAGGGTCAGTTCTCCCAAGGAGCTCACTTGGTCCTAGGGCAATTCCTTTTTTTTTTTTTTTTAAAGATTTTATTTATTTATTTGGGAGAGAGAGAGAGTTCACAAGCTGGGGGAGAGGCAGAGAGAGAGGGAGAAGCAAACTCCTCGCTGAGCAGGGAGCCCCATGTGAAGCTCGATCCTAGGACCCGGGGATCATGACCCGAAACGAAGGCAGACACTTAACTGACTGAGCCACCCAGGTGCCCACTAGGGCAATTCCTGATCTTAGGGTCACTGCTGGCTTAGGGAGGTCCCCTCAACAATGGCTCCACTGTGACAATGGTGAATATCAGTTGTATTCCACAGTAACTGTCCCTCTAGTCACGAGGAGCTTGAACAATCTGCATCCCCAGGCTGAGTATAATCGTCTGCCCTCAGATGGCACTGAGCCACTGCCCCTCGGTCAAACCCCAGAGCGATCCTGTACTCAGCTCCTTCCAAGCTCAGAAAAGTGGAATTAGAAGTCCTTTGAGTGCGTGCAAGGACCACTCAACACATGCAAACCGATCCAACTTCTCTAGAAAGCAATCTGACAACAGGAATCAGTCTTAATGTCATGCTTATCCTTCGATTCAGTTTTTCTACTTCCAGGAATCTATCCTAAGGAAATAATCTGAAATGCAGACAAAAATTTGTACCCGAAGGGATACTTAATGCAGCCTTCACAGTGAAATTTGGAAGCCCAAATGCCCAACATTGAGGGGATAAAGGTCAAGTGAGTTATCTCTATATGCCAGAGTATTTTAAAGTCCTTAAAAACTTTGTTTATGAAGTATTTATAATCACGCAGGAAAATACACTATGGTTTTAAGTGGAAACAGCAAGATATATAATGTCCAGAATGACCTCAATTATATAACTCCTCCCCACCCCCCCACATAACTCCCAAGGATTATGAGTAATGTTTTCCTGTTTGTTCATACTTGGTTTTTGTATTTCCCAAGTTTTCTTTTTTAAAGCATATATTCTTGTTAAGTTTAAAAAAAACTTTCTTTCGGGGGCGCCTGGGTGGCACAGCGGTTGGGCGTCTGCCTTCGGCTCAGGGCGTGATCCTGGCGTTACGGGATCGAGCCCCACATCAGGCTCCTACGCTATGAGCCTGCTTCTTCCTCTCCTACTCCCCCTGCTTGTGCTCCCTCTCTCGCTGGCTGTCTCTATCTCTGTCGAATAAATAAATAAAATCTTTAAAAAAAAAAAAATAAAAATAAAAAAATAAAAAAATAAAAAAAAATAAAAATAAAAAAAACTTTCTTTCAAAGACCCAAAAACAGCAAAAAGCAGCTTCAAGTCTAGTTGTTAGCTTCTGAAGGGGGTTGCTCTGCAGCCTCAGGCACAAAATTGAGCCTCCTGACACTAGCTTCTTACCACATATTCATCTTCGTAGCCTTCGTCATCGGTCTCCCCAGTGGTGGGGTCACAGTCCTTGACAGTGAACTTCATCATGCAGCTGAATGTGCAGGCCACTGCAGGGAAGAGAGCCTGCGTGGTCAGGATGTCCCTAGCCACTGCAGGGGATGAGCTCCTCCACAGGGCAGGTGGCCACGGTCTGCTCCGCAGGCCTCTGTTATATTATCAGTAGCAGCAATCCCACAAGTAGCCACCCAACCCCACAGATCTGAACAGAAGATACCACCTTGTGGAAGGGCAAAAGAGTCAAGACATGGGTCTGAGGAGCCCCCTCAGAGTGAAGAAGAACCAGGAAGAGCAGAGGTGCTACAGGATGGCTAAGCCTGTACCACAGTCAAATGTCCACTGTCCACAGCCTGGAAAAAGACGCTGGTGGATCCCTTGGAAGGAGTGGAGTTGGGGTGTTTTCAGTCTTTGTGCCTGTCTTTGTACTCTCATGGTGAATTGAAAGAGCCTCTGGTTGAGAACCAGAGAGACCTGGGTTCTGCCTCTTACCAGCCACATGAACTTAGGTGACTCATTTACCCTAAGTCTCAGTTTTCTCATCTAGGAATAGAAAGAGCAGTGCTCATCCCCCTAGGTCTTCTATGAGGGTGAAATGGGACGACGTATGACAAGTTTCCAGGACTCAGCCTTTCTTCTTCTTCTCAAGACTGAAATCAAGGAGTTGAAGCTCTCATAGGAGACAAACGGCTGGTACACAACCAGCCCACCCCATCTGGATCCCAAGGGCTCCCACAAGGCCAGGGTTGTTCCTGGAGAGGGACTCACCGGCTGTAGGGTCTTCCTTGGGCAATGCCACCAATGTGTAGCAGGTCCCAGGCTGGTTGTAGGGTAGGCTTCGGGCAGGCACGTAACACAGCACCTCGTAGGCTTCAGTGGGCTCCATCTGCACTGTGACATTCTCCAAGGTCTGGTCGTTCAGTGTGTTTGTGCAGTCAAACTGGACGAGGGAGGAGAGGGGTTGCTTAGACGCTACTCTAGGTCCAAGCCCTACTGTAGAGGAAGAGCCCGGAGGTCCTAACTCACCCCATGACTCCTCTCCCAGTACCCTTACACAGGCTCCCTGTTGCCATGCTGACACACAGGAGCCAGAGAAGTCCTGGGTCAAGGCTGCAAGATACAGGGGCGCCTGGGTGGCTCAGTCATTAGGTGTCTGCCTTCGGCTCAGGTCATGATCCTGAGGTCCCGGGATTGAGCTCCGCAATGGGCTCCCTGCTCAGCGAGAAACCTGCTTCTCCCTCTCCCACTCCCCCTGCTTGGGTTCCCCCTCTCACTCTGTCACATAAATAAATGAAATATTAAAGCAAACAAACAAACAAAAAATGCTGCAAGATACATACCAGCTGGTGACAGAACCTATCATCACGTTGGGCTCCTGACCAACTCGGTGTGGGACCCTACAGGACCCATCACACTTGGGACCACTCCCTAGTCCCAAGCCCCAGCAGGGCCTCAGCCTTCCTTGCTCACCTGGAACACCATGTGGTCAGTGAAGGTGTGTTTGGTGCAGCGGATGACATACTCGGTCTCTGATTCAGTGAGGGCCACAGGCTCAGGCGAGGACTTGAAGAGGGGCCCCAGCCCATGAAACTCTGGCACTGCCGCCAACTGCTCTGAAAGCCACAGGCCACAAATTCACTCAGCCTTTCAGTTCCCAGACCAACCGCGATGGTTTCTAATAAACACCCATGGCCAATTTTCCAGGTCTTTCACCTTACTGAGATGGATGAGTATGTATATACAACAACAAGGTACTCGCTATCTCCCAAATATACCAATGCGTTTTCTCCTCTTGCTAACTTTCCTCAAGTTGTACCACCCACCATGAATATATTCTCTTCCCCTCTGTCTCACAAAAGACCTCGGCCACAGAAAACTGACTGGGAGACCCCAATGGCCTAGGCCTAATACACTTGGAAACTCCTACAGCTTTAGAAGCTCAGCAAAGATTTTTAAAAGGAAAACTCTAAAGATGAGATGAGTGATGTTACAGCCACAGAAACAGGCAAAAGAACAAACTGGTCCTATACATTTGTCAGTTAAGATAAATGGCCAGTAAGGAGAGGTTTCAGATTCAGACTTGCAGAAAACCCTACTTCAAGTGGTCTGTGGGGACCTGGTAAGGCCTATTCCTACACCCCAAAGCCAGGTTCCAGCACTGGGCTGGGTGCTCTGGCCCACAGGCCCCCACCCTGGCCCATCCAGGTGAAGGAGACCTCTGGCAGCATTCTGCACACAATGTCCACCTATGATGGCTATGCCTACTGCCCTCTTCCCTATTCGATGGCAGGGGCTGCGTTTCTCAAACTACGGTCATAGATCACCGGTCTCAGAATTACCTGCGGGCGGGGGATTGTTAAAAACTCAGATTCCCGGCCCATCCTAAATAAGCTCTATCAGAATCTCTGGATTTGGGACTCGGGAATCTACATTTCTAAGAAATTTTCTCAGATGATTCTGATGTACACTGATTTGAAGACCACTGCTCTAAGATTTTTAACTTGTCTTCCCAATTAAACTGAACTCTGTAAGGACAGGAACGTGCCCTGGGGGCAGGGAGCTGATATTTTGTCCTGAACTTAGTAGGTACTCAATTCATGTTTCATGGATAGAGACAGAAAGTACACATCATCATCATTATTATTACTATTATTATTATTATTATTTTTTTGCTTTCTCTTTGTGACTGCTTCAGCCCTCTGCCACCCAAAGGACCGTATCTGACGAATGTGTAGGCAGTAAAAAGCCCAGAAAGAGCCAGCTTAGATACCAGTGGGCACTTCTGGGCCATCATGATCATCAGGCACCATAGTGCTTCTCTATGGGAATTTATTTCACCGGGCACCAGGTTTCTAGACCTGACACTTAACTACCCTGGGGGATTCTGCTAGAAGCTATCAGTTAATGCCTCTGAGTTTCCAATTCTTCACCAATAAAATAGATATAATAATCTCGTTTACAGGACTGTTGTGAAGCTAAATGCAATAAATGTCAGGCTTTGGAAGATCGTTTAAAGATGAAATTGATACCCTTTAAGAGACTTAGGAGGAGTCTTCCTTCAAAGGTGTGGCAGAATGGTGGCCCCAAGATGTGCACAAACTAACTCCTAGGACCTGCAAATACGTTGTATCACATGGTAAAAGCGACTCTGCAGATACGATTAAGCTGGATCTTGAGATGGGGAGATTATCCTGGATTATCTGGTGGGCCCAATGTAATCTTAAGGATCCTTAAAAGGAGGCGGCAGAAGGCTCAGTCAGATTTGAAGAGGCCACACTGCTGGCTGTGAAGGCGGAGGAAGGGGTCACCAGGAGAGGAATAGAGGAGGCCTCTAGAAACTAGAAAAAGCAAAGACACGATTCTCCCCTAGAGCCTCCAGAGGGAGCTCTAATGCAGTGAAACCCATTCTGGACTTCTGCCCTCAGATTGTAAGATAATAAATTGGTGTTGTGCTAAGCCACTTAAGTTTACGGTGATTTGTGGTAACAGCAAAGACAAGGTAATACAGAAGGAAAAGTTTTGTGTTACAGTGATCCCAGTTAGCTCCAGATCCTAGTGTTGCTGAATTTGAAAGATGACAGAAGACAGGATTCTCGAATGGAATGGAATGGAATGGGGGGGAGATTTAATTTAATTCAACAATAATTGGGAACTCACCATGAGAAAGAAAGGCACTGTGCTAAAAGCTATAATGGAGCATATAAAAGGACACGACTAGTTAAGAGAAGACAGAAGAGCTGGAGTAGAAGTGATGAGCACAGAAGATCCTTCAAGAAGGAAGAGGGGCATGTGTTAGTCCTTGAATGCGGGAATTTAGTAGATACTATGGTCTGACAGTTAGACACACAGCCTCTGCCCTTAAAAAGATACAAGATCAGAGGGACAGATAAATACCTAAACAAAATCTTTCCAGACAATGTGGACTGAACGCCTCTGGAACCCAAGAAAAAGTACTAGGGTCTTTGGACCCCAACTGTACTGAATCTGACACTGACACCAGCCTGAGCTCCAGGGACCCGAACCCTCAGAACCAAGGCTGAGTGGCAGCTCTGAGCCAGTTTAATGTGAATCTTAATTCCAGCCCCTCTACTTTCTTGCTGTGCAACCTTACACACATCACTTTCTCTCTCTGAACTTCTAATTCCTCCAATACCAAATGGACCGAATAACTTCCACCTGAGGGTCAAAGGTGCTGTCTAAAGTACTCTCCGGTCAAATGTGCTGTCTAAAGTACTCTCATTCAAGAGTAAGAACTGTCACTGAGGGGCACGTGGGTGGCTCAGCTGGTTAAGCGTCTGCCTTAGGCTCAGGTCATGATCCCAGGGGTCCTGGGATCAAGTCCCACATCAGGCTTCCTGCTCAGCAGGGAGTCTGCTTCTCCCTCTCCCTCTGCCCTTCCCCACTGCTCACTCTCTCTCAAATGAATGAATAAAATCTTAAAACAAAAAACAAAACGAAACAAAAAAAACCAAAAAACTGTGGTTGATCGAGTCTTTACTAATTCCCCTGAGGAGAGCAACTACCCTAAAGCTGAGGAGACCAAGCACAGGTCCTGAGAGCTCCACCAAGCACTGCTACTCACCCTGGAAGATCTCTTGCCGGGTGGCTGCCACTTTCTCAGGCTGCTTGGCAGCTGTGATGGGGGTGCTTTCTGCAGGAGCAAACATACCTGGTGACCAACAATGCCAGTAATGGGGCAGTGTGGTACTGACCACAGAGCTGTTACTTAGGGATTATTACTTCCAACCCCTCTGAGAGTGTAAGCATGCAAGAGTACAGAACATGTGAGAAACAGAGTGTGAATGTGTCTCCATTTCCTGGAGCCAGATACAGAAAGGATTATTCCATCCTCTTGGTATAAGCCCCCCATTGTGGCTAGGTTTAGTGGCTTCACGGCCCATGCAGACCTTCCAACAGAGGCCTGGATCTGAAGGCCTCCAAAACCACAGGTATTACTTACCTGTTCTCTGCTCTGCCATTGGCGTGGTGGCCAGGGGCACAGACTTGAGGTCAAAAGGTTTTTCTGATGGTTCTAGAGTGTACTGTTGCAGAGCTCTCTCCAGACCAGGGATGGAAACGGTCAGACCTAGAAGCCAGTGGGAGAGAGATACTGCCTGAACACATGACAGAACGAGCACCCGGAATCCCCCACAAAAGACTGAGGCCCTGGGGTCTAGGTTGTATGACCCTAGACCACTGAGAAAACCACTTAACCCTCTGGGGCTCCACTCTCTCATCTACATCCTCCTTCACAGGGCTGGTATGGGGTTAAATGTATATAAGAAAGTGATTTATAGAGAGCAGAGTACTATGCAAAGAGAGGCTTTTATTAATGACTAGTGTTTCAATTCACTGAGCTGTTTCTACCCACATTGGTGTGAACCGCAAGATTCTAGGTCTCCTGAGGTTACAGTGATGCCATGAAGTTGCCATGAAAGTCAAGCTGAAAATGTCTTGCCTCAGACTTCCTCTACCCAGGGAGGGTGCGCCTGCTCTGGAGTGGTGAGAAGGGCCACAGCCCTGGCGGGACCAAGTCAAAGACACCCAGGGAGACTCACCATTTAGGATATAGCCTGCATTGAGGGCCTTCTGCTTCTGCTCCAGGACATTGAGATAGAATGTGGCTCGGTCCCTTACTTCATTGTCATCATCCATCACACACCTGCAGCCAGAACACACAGTACTCCTGACGGGGGCCCCCAGGGATGGCAGGAGGGATGCTGCAGGGCTTCAGCAGAAGGTAGTCAAAGGAAGCAAGTCTCTTAAAGCGCAGTCCCCAGATGTGCGATCCAGGCATCAAATGCACAGAAGAGCCTGTAATAGTCTACCTAGGGGTGGCCATATTCACAGTCCCCGGGCGCTCTCCCTAAAGTCCACCCAGTGAAGGAGGCAATTTCCTATATCCAGTGGCATATGTCAAAAATAATTTAGTATGACCCCAAAATTCCCCTCCTGGACGTATCCTCATGAGAACTGACGACATAGGCCCACAAAAACTTGTACATGAATGTCCACAACAGCATTACTTGCAAGAGCCAAAAAGTAGAAACAACCCAAATGTCTGTCAATTGGTGAATAGCTAAAATGTGGTCTACCCGTACAATGAATTCTTTGGCTATAAAAAGGAATGAAGTACTGGGACATGTCACAGCCTGGATGAGCCTTGAAAAAACATCATGAGGAAGCCAAACACATGAGAGACCACAGATTATATGATTGCATTTCTATGAAAGGACCCAAACTGGCAAATCCATAGAGACAGAAAGTAGATTAGTGGTTGTCTAGGGCTGGGTGGGGGAGTTTTGGGGGAAGAGAAAGTGACCAGTAATGGATATAGGGTTTTTTTTCTTTCTCTCTCCACCCTCACCAGCTAACCAGCACAAGAGCCAAGTAGGCACAGCTGAAAACAGCCTCATCAAACTTCACACATGGCAAGAAAACCACAGGAACCAAAGGGTCTTAATGATGGGAACACACACCCACACTGCGAAGACTGCCCTAACCCAACAGACATTTACTCTGCCCTGTAAGCACCATGGATATAGGGTTTCTATTAGGGATGATAAAAATTTTTTAAACTGGGGTGCCTGGGTGGCTCAGTCGGTTAAGCAGCTGCCTTTGGCTTGGGTCATGATCTCGGGGTCCTGGGATTGAACCCTGCATGGAACCCTGCTTCTCCTTCTCCTCCCCACTTGTGCTCTGTCTCACTCTCTCTCTAATAAATAAATAAAATCTTTAAAAAAAAATGTTTTAAACTCAGATTATGGTTATGGTTACAACAGCTCTGTGAATATACTAAAAACCACCACATTATACATTTTAATTGATGAACTTTATGGCTTGTGAAATATATGTCAGTAAAGCTGTTTTAAAAGAAAATAACTCAAAAAAAAAAAAAGAACTCAACAATGGTCACGGGATTTTTGCATGATACTGTTTTTCATGCTTTTCTATGCTTTCTATTTTTGTTTTTTTTTTTGCTACAATCCATACTTGTATAACTTCTCTCCCCCAGAGAACACTGTCATCCCTCAGGGACCTCTGGCTTAGACTCACCTCTTCAGCAACACCAAGATACTGGGTAACATCTCTTCATTCTGGGCTCCAAACTTGGCCAGAGCACTCACAGCACCTGTATTTATGAAGCAAACATGATTTACCCAATGTACGTGACAGCTCATAGCTTGGACACTTACAGTGCTTAGAATGGGTCTCTGAGCAGAAGAGCCCCAGAGCCAAGCAGTCCCGAGCATGGAGGCCCAAACCTGCCACTAATGCAATGAGTGGCCCTGGGTGGACCTCCATTGGGCCTCAACTCCCTCATCCATGTCAGGGAAAAGGCAGCCCCATTCTTAGGTTCCAGGAGCCATTTCAGCATTGACTACGAAGAGGCCACAGAAGCCAGCCACATATAGGCTGCTCAGCTTCTGTGTCCAAATGGCCTCAACTCACAGTTATTAGCCTTTGGATTAATATAAATGAGAAAATGAACTATTCTTAATGAATATCAATTGCTGAAACAAGAAAAATCTGTCCAGTGGGGGCATGAGAAGAAAAGAAGATTTAAAATAAAATTAAGAATATGACAGTTACACATTGAGTTGTACACTCATTTAAGAGTGTGGTTTTGGGGCACTTGGGTGGTTCAGTTGGTTAAGCATCCAACTCTTGATTTTGGCTCAGGTCATGATCTCAGGGCTGTGAGATCGAGCCTTGCATAAGGCTCTGCACTGGGTACGGAGCCTGCTTAAGTTTCTCTCTCTCCCTCTGCTCCCCTCCCTTTTTAAAAATTTTTAATAAGATTTTATTTATTTGTCAGAGAAAGAGAGCAAGTGAGTGAGAGAGCACAAGCAGGAAGATGGCAGGCTGAGGGGGAAGCAGGCTCCTTGCTCAGCAGGGAGCCCGATGAGGGACTCAATCCTGGGACCCTGGGATCATGATCTGAGCCGAAGGCAGATGCTTAGCCGACTAAGCCACCCAGGCGTCCCATGCTCCCTCTCTTAAAAAAAAAAGTGAATTTTCCAGTATGTGAATTGTATCTCGATAAAGCTACCATTAAAAAAAAAAGCTAACCAAAACAAGACAAACAAAAAAAACAAGAAAGAAAAGAAAGTTAAACACTAACAAGTAGTGAACATTAAAAACCAAAAGTCAGCAACACAAATCAGACAGCTAAAGAACCATTCAACTGGGTGACACCCGCTCATCTAAGGTCCTTCCCACAATGTTACACACCACCAAGCTTGTGAGGCAAGAACACAAGAGTACCCGTGGGCTGGGCTCAGCTCCCTTTGGCAGGTCATCCGCTCAAGAAGCAGTTAAGAGCCCCCATTCAGCACTGGCTCAGACCCACCTGCCCGGACCTCCTCATGCTCCAAGACCACGCGGTTATATATGAAGCGGATGTACTTGGAGGGGTTGTTGGTCTTGGGCCCCTCCTGGCCTAGAAGATGCAGGATGCGGGTGGCCAGCACGGTGAACTCGCAGTCCTCAATGAACTCGCACAGGTGCGACAGCCCGGTCTCCTTGCTCTCCGTGTTCTCCTCAATGATGCTGATGATGCAGTCCACGATGGCCCGCTTGTACTCAAAGCCGCCCTGCAGCCGGGGTGGGGGGGGGTGAGTTCAGCAAGGAGGCTGCTCTGTGAGGCCCAGCACCTAACCAGGACCAGGGACTCTATCTTATTTTTTGTGTAAAACATAAGGCGTGGACTGAATGTTCACTGGTGCCCTTCCAGTTCTAATAGTAGGTAGTTTAACAGAAACATTTTGGGTCTCACTTTCCTTCCCAACTTTGAAGTAAAAGGCAGACTGGTACAGATGCTATGGAAAACAGTACAGGGGTTCCTCAGAAAATTTTAGAAAACAGAATTACCATATGATCTGGCACTTCTGCTTCAGGGTATATACTCGAAAAAACAGAAAGCAGGGTCTCGAAAAGACAGCTGTACACCCACATTCATAGCAGCATTATTCATAATCACCGAAAGGTGGAAGCAACCAGTGTCCATCAATGGACGAATGGATGAATAAAATGTGGTCTTATCCATAACATGGATTATTCAGCCATAAAGGGAAGGAAATTCTCAGATGTCCTACAACACGGGTGAAACTCAATGACATTTATGCCAAGTGAAATAAGCCACTCACAAAAAAACAAATAATGCAGGATTCTACTTAAGTGAAATATGTAGAGTAATCAAATTTATAGAGACAGAAAGAAGGGCGGTTTCTGGGGACTGCAGAGGGAAATAGAAAGTTATTGTTTATTAGGCACAGAGTTTCAGTTTTACAAGATGAAAACGTTATGGAAATGAGCTCTGCAACAATATCAATATATTTAACTCTATTGAACTAGACACTTTACAGGTTAAGATGGTAAATTTTGTCATGTGTATTTTACCACAATGGAAAAAAAAAAACAACAACCCAAAACAGAACAGGGCAGGAGAGAACCAGAAGACCCCAGACCAAATCTGTGCTCTGCGACTTACAGACTCTAATGACAGAGGTGGTGAGATGCCCGTGGGTGCCAGGCATGTAATGTGGCAACAGAAGTGGAGTGGATGGGAGGGGTGAGGCACTGGACGGTGCCCATCGCACCTAAAGAGGGAAATCGCCACTCAACCCGGTGTGGCCAGATCTTCCGAATTTTGTAGGAGAAACTAGAAATCCGTTGCGCCGGTGTTGGTGGCTGTTTTCCTGATTTGCAAATAATGGCCACTAACTTGAAATGTTTAAAACTTTGTACAATGCAAGTAAAAACTTGGTTGCGGGTCAAATCTGGCCCCTGTTCTCAGATTAGTTTGTTTTATGGCTGTGAGTCACTTTCCTTGTCCGAACCTCAGGCACCTTCATAATAAGGACCTCAGTGTACTTACTTCACAGGTCATTGTGAAGAGTAAGTAAGATGCTATTTGTACTTCAGTGAGGCTGTTATGTGAGCAGGCGCACTGTAAACCTTCAAACACTATTTTCAGGATCAGTTTTACAGCCAGCCAAGCAGCATGGGGGGCAGCAAGAAGCTCAGAGTAACTTCAGTGAGGCTTTGCAGGAAGCTGCTCTGACCAGAGAATGACACACCCCTGGGCACGAGCAACAGACCCATTTCTAGAAGACAAGGTCTCAGCATCTGACAGCTGCACTCTAATGAGTGAAGGTCTTACACTTAACTGTTATTTGAAACCATGAATTTTTCTGGGAGGAAAGGAAGTCTGGGAGAAAACCACAGAGTCTGGAGCCAGATACATCTCAGTTCAGATCTTGGCTCAGATACTTACTGGGCAGGTGACCACAGGCAGGTCACTTCACCTCTCTGAGTCTCAGATCCCTGATTTTTAAAGGGAGAAAATGACGTCTGGTGACAAGGCCTGTTATGTGGATTACAAGATTGTGTACGCTGTGTAGTGTCTCTAAAGTCCTGGACCCATTAGCTGAGGGATCCCTAGGTATTAGCACCCGCCTCCCCTCTAATATCTCAGGAGCCCAAAGACACCCCAGGCAAGGGATCCTCACCTGCCTTGGTCCAAGGGCCACTCTGGGCTGGGGCAAAGGGGCACCAGATATCTGGGGACCAAATCTACTCTAAAACCCTTCACTTCTGCTCCTCTGAATTAATTGGTTTTGTTGAGACACCAAGGAAGGCAGTGTAAGTCAATCACTAAAACACATCAGAAACAAAACCATAACCTAATGTCACATTATGAGCATCAATTTCAGAAGGAACCAACCCTGGAGCCCCTGGAATGGCCCAGAAAATTTCTATACTAGACGCCAGTGAAGAACACAGGTTTTCTGACTCTGGCACAAGCATCGCCACAGGGCATCTGCTGTGTCTTTAAAGCTAGGTTGGTGAGTCACTGGTTATTACTTTAATGACTAGGAATTGGTGAATGTTTATACTGCGGTCCGTGAGGAGTATAAATGGCCGCAGGCACCAGGAAATCCACCTGGTTAATGGGTTGATCTGGGTACCCCCCAAGAAGAGGATCTTGGCTCCAAACTGAGCATGGAGCTAGCAGCCAGATCACTCCCTGAATGAGACCTGTCACGCCCCAAATGCCTGCTCTTACCTCTTCCCGCAGCATGGTGAACAGGAAGTTCATGAGCACAGCGTGTTTGCGAGGGTACTTCTGACACAGGGCACTGATGGCCTGGACCACCACCACCTGAGTCAAACAGACATGCGTGAGCAGCAGCCCCTGCTACGAGGGTCAAGTTACTTAGTTCACTAAGTGCCAACGGAGTCTTTTCTTAGGCCCGGCCAGGCCGTGGACCTAGACGGCAAGGAGAGAGGAACTCCATCTCTACCCTCAGGGAGCACATGATCCCCAGCCCATCCAACTAGGGTGGCATGCACACCAGTCCCAACAGCCCCAAATCCAGACTCTGGGTCCCCTAAACTCTGCTTTTCTCAGACCTCAAGCTAAGTCCACAGGCCCCTCTCCATCCCACCTGTCCTGCTTCTCCTCCCACCTCCACCCCCACGATCTCACCCATCAGCTGTTCTCACTCCTCCCTGGGTACTCTGGCCTTGGCCCTCTTCCCTTTGCAAACTATCGCTTAAGCAGTCTGACCCCCTCGTGTGGTTTTACCTACCTCTTCTATGCCACTCACTCCCAAACCTTTGTCTGAGCTCAAGACCAGTGTTTCCAAATGTCCACCAGGCACCTCAAACTCAGTATGTCTGCAATCACCATCATTACCTTCTCGCTCTCCTCACCCAGGACCTAACTGTCCCTCCTTCCCCAAACTGATCAACAGCACCACCATCAGCTCACACCAGAAAATGAGAAATCTCTGACATTTGCTCCCTCCGTCTTCACTCTGTGCCCTGCCAACTGGCCTCACAAAGGAACAATATGGACAAAGACCCCAAGCAGGATGTGCACATCTCCCAAGGCTGAGCCCTGTGAAGGGTGACGTGCCACCCCCTCTCCACCACGTCCTCAAGCCTGACCAGCCCCCAGGTCGATCCTGGCCTGGGCTGGGGAACGTGGGGGAGCAGGCACAGAGTATCTTCCTCACTCTGGGGACGGTGGGTGTTCCAGGCACGCCCAGGTACCTTAAACTCATCCGAGATCTCCGACATGAAGGACGAGATCTGCTTCATCAGGCGGTCGATGCTGCTCTCGCTGCCAGTCTTGAGGAGCGTGGTGATGGCCAGTGTGGCGATGCTGCGGTTTGAGTCCGTCACCAGGTTCTCCAGGTCCAGATTGCAGGCCGTCACTGCGGACGGGTGCTTCATGGCCACCTGTTTGGGAGGACAGAGAGAAAAGAGATAAAAAGGAATTTCAGTTATTCCCCTGGATGGCTCGGGCCTGGTCAGAGGTCCTTTGCATGAGCCCATCTCACTATCTGGTAGCAAGCAACTGTGACCAGCACCACACCTGCTGCAACTCAGGTCAGGGGGCACGACATACCTCCAGCTGGATCAGGCCACCTCCCTGACCCTCTCAAAAGGCCAGTCCCCCATTCTGCCCACCCCTAAACCCTTACCTTATTGAGGGTGCGGACAGCAGCGTAGCGGAGAGCGGCCTTGGGTGAGCTGCAGAAAAGCTGGAGCACTGTGGGGAGACAGATGCCACGTGCCAGGCTGCCCTCGCTGTTCAGCAGCTGGGACAGCCCAGGCCTCCAGGAGAAGGGCAGGACAGGGCACGGAGGGCACGCCAGGGCTAGGACGCTGTTCAGACCCAAACCCTGTGCTCATTTCCCTGCTGGCAGCCTCACCACGACCAAGGAAGAGAGCTCACGAGCAGACAGACTTTAATAGGCTCGTGAGAGCCAGCGGGTGTCGTGAGTGACGGCTGCTGCTTACTGAGCACCTGCCGCGTAGCAGGCATTGTGCGAAGGAGCCGCTGTGCCTCGTCTCATTGACTTCTCCCCACCTCACGAAGCAGCTCTTACTATGATCCCCGTTTAACAGATACAGAGATTGAGGCACGCAGCGGTAAAGCTGCGAACGTTAACTCTAGACTAGCTGTAGTAAATGGCAGAACCAGGATTGAAATCCAGGACTGCCTGCACCTGAAGCCTGAGCCCTTTACCCCTGTGAAGGAGAACTGCACTCCTCTCTCCTGGGCATGAACGGAAACCAGCAGAATTACCTCAGTCCTGGCTTCACCAACTGCCCTGGTTCCTAGCCTACGTGGTGGCACGTCAGGCAGCATATCCCTCCCTGTGCCTTGGCTGTCAGGAAGCCAGGCCTCCAACCCAGGCCATCGGGCTCCAGTGTCTGAGTGACACTGAGTGACCCCTCTGAATTGCTTTCTCCTTTGTCTGAGACAGCTTGGCCCCTGCGGAGCATGTACTGGTTTTCTAAATCTCGGGTTCTTCTGCCAGGCCCTCTTGCCATGGCTGGCCAGCCCGACAGGCAGAAGAGTGGATCTGAACCCCACCTCTGCCTATTACCAGAGCCCCAGGCTCTTTAATGAACAGTACAATGGAACTGAAAGTACCCTATCCCAGAAATAATGCTTGAGAGAGAGCCTGGTACAGTGCCTGGCACCGACACGTACTCACTAGATCCCGAATCCTTTTCTTAACACTACACTGTGGCCGCCGGAGGGCTTTTTCTTTCTTTTCCCCAACCCTCAGCCCTGGGCCTAGCTCCCAGTGGGCATGAACGTGTGGGGCTGGGGCGAAGGATGTCGGTAACCTGACACAGCCGGCGCCAGCTCTTTGGCGCTGCAGCCTGGCAGATTGACGATGGCCGAGGCGGCTTCGTACACCACCATCTCGTGCTTGTTGCGCAAACAGCTCTCAATGAAGTCGAACAGTGGGCTGTCACGGCTACAAAAGAACACGGGTGGCAAGAAGTTGGGGCTGGCCCAGCACTGAACGAGGCATCGGCTGGCCAGGGGAGACAAGAGCCATTACCTGCCGTCCTCCTCCTCCAGCTGCTTGCTGGCCACCCGGATCATCATGCAGTAGGCAAAGGGAGACTTGAGGCCATGCCGGGTGAACTTGCTGATCATCTTATTGACAGCCAGGCGGTCGTTTTTACGCACGTGGTACAGGAGCCCCAGAGCATGGTACTAGAGGACAGGGGACCATGGCAGAGCACAGGCGTGTGAAGCTCAGGTCTCCTGGCTGAGTGGCCCTAGGCAGGCCACTCCATCCCTCTGGGCTTCAGCCTTCTCGTTTCTAAGGTGGGCATCACAGTAGCTACCTCAGAGTGGCTGTGACAATCTCCCCAGATGCTCTGTACGGATCGCCTCTGGCACAATGTTCAATAAACCACGTGAGTGTATCTGTAATCTAGCTCCTGCCCCCGATTTTGGCAAGGGTCCTAACAGGCAGCATGAGGACAGATGTGGAGGGGACAACAGACGCCACAGAGATGAAAGAATGGGACGCGGTGACTTTCAACAAGAAAGATAAAGTGCGAGCCAGGCCCCAAGCATGGACATGTGTGGTAAGGGTGGCGTGCGGCACACTTCCCATGAGACCTTACAGCGTTAAACCTTACAACGCCCCTGAAGGTAGGTATCTGTAGTCCCACTGACTTGTCCAAGGACTCATGGCCGGTGCTGGCAAAGCTAGGTCTGGAGTGCCCAAAGTCAAGGGACTCCCCTTCTGGAGATGTAGGGTGCACAGAGTTACTTCCTATCCCCCTGCTCTGTTTCTTTACCAGAATGGCATTCAAAGGCTAAGTCATGCAACCGTGGGAGTCTCTGACCCTGGGAAGTATTTTGAGGGGCCACAGCTGGCCCTAGAGAGGAGAGGAGAGGAGAGGAGAGGAGAGGAGAGGAGAGGAGAGGTGAGGTCAGCACAAGGGGTGAGAAGAAAGAAAAGAGATAAACACACAGGAAGCACCTACAGGTACCCAATAGATCAGATGGGTTTTTTTGTTGTTGTTGTTTTGTTTTTTGTTTAAAGATTTTATTTATTTATTTATTTATTTATTTATTTATTTATTTGAGAGAGAGGGAGAGGGAGCATGACCGGGGGAAGGGCAGAGGAAGAAGCAGAGTGGGGAGCCTGATGCGAGGCTTGATCACCTGGGATCATAACCTGAGCAGAAGGCAGATATTCGGATGTTCTAGATGCTGTCTCATATTATCCTCACAGCTTTTTGAGGCAGACACTTTCGTTACCATTTTACATACAAGGAAGCTGAGACTCACAAAGGTAAAGGGAAATCCTGGCCTAGGTCACTGAAAAAGAGTTAAGTAGCTGAAAGCCCCACCGAAGTATTTATATGCATCACTAACAAAGGCAGCTTGGCAAAGGCCCTCTGCCTGCCTGGGACACGTTTGCTACCTCCCATACCCCAAAATGCTGGTTATCAAATACTTGGATATTACCAGCTGGTAAGCAGCCTCTAACTTAAACCTTCCCAAGTGTTACCCTGGACTCTTTTCCCAGACGCCCAAGTCTCCCCACAACCCAATGACAAAAGAGTAAAACCTGCTCCTGCTAGGGACCACCAGGATCTCCATGGTGAGTGCCCATTCTGACTGGCTAGTGCCATGTCATCTGCCTAAGAATTGTAAATATCATTGCTCTGCTCACACCTCACCTGGACCATGATGTTATCACTGGATGCCGCCTCCTGGGCCTCATTCACCCAGCGCTTGACCACGTCAAAGCTGCACTTCAGCAGGTGCTATGGGCAACAGAGCACATTAAGACGCGGCAGGCAGGATGCTCTGCCATCATACCTCCTGGCCCCAGCTCACAGGTCAGTCCAGCTCTGGGTCCTCCCTCAGGCACAGCCCAGAGCCTCTCCGTTGTGCTGCTTTTGTGAGACACTGCACAAGGATAGCTCCTACCCTCACTCTCTGCCCTGGTGGCAGATCTCCCACCAGACCCAAATTCCAACAATCTGTCACCCCAAAGGATGGATCAAGAGTTCCCCAGCACGCTTCACTAAGAAAGCAGGTGGGACTCTCAGATCTGGGGATACAGAAACACTTTTTTTCCTACTGAAAAGCAACTCTGATTTTTCCTCAGTTTCCCAATCTGCTGCTCAGCCCCCCAGGGTCCCTAGCTACACACCAGGGAAGACACCAGGGCAGAGCTGGAGACACTGGGCACCTTGTCCACGATGGCCTGTTTCATGTAGCGCTCGATAGCCTGCAGCATGGTGCTCTGTGGGGACAATGAGTGGGGGCAGGAGGGGACCCAATCAATCCTTGGTGACCGTCAGGAGCGCAGGTGATGGGTGGGAAGAGCGAGGGCAAGAAGGAAGCAAACCTGTTTCTGGTGTTCCTGCACCCCACCCGCACCCCCGCATCGCCTGGCTCAGTGCTTTGCCCAGGAGACACAGGACAACCAAATGCATGTGAAGGAGGATCATGACTGAGCCTTGGCAAGAAGCAGGGAAGGAGAATGGCTGCTTGATGGGGGCAGGAGACTCACGTCAGTAATCTGGCAGAGGGCACGCACAGCCGGGCCCCGGTAGTTGTCTTCTTTCCCAGTCATGTCCTTTGTCAGGCTGTGGAAGGGGAAGGCATCGTCCACACACAGGAGATCGGCTGGCCCTTCCCAGGCACATGTCCCCATCCACTCTTCCCCAGCTCTGGTCACCACGCTGCCTGAACTACTATACGAGTCTCCTAACCAGTGCTCTCACTGTATTCTTACTCCTTCCTGGGCACAAGCCACACTGCAAGAGAGAGTTTTATAAAACTCGAAACGACCAGGTCACTCTCTGGCTTGGATTAAAACATTCCCAAGGCTTCCTATTGCCCATTACCATCAAGTATAAACTTCTTAACAGAGAAGTCCCCAAATAGGCCATGATCTCTCCTCTCCAGGTCTTTGTATATGTTATTCCCTCAGCCTGGAGCATTCCTGGCCCCCTCCACCTCTGTCCTGCTATCTATCTATCTAAATTTCTATCTCTTTCCTTTTTTTTTTTTTAAAGATTTTATTTGTTTATTTGAGAGAGAGAGTACAAGTGTGAGAGAAAGCACAGGTCGGGGGGCAGATGGAGAGGGAGAAGGAGACTCTCCACTGAGCAGAGAGCCTGATGTGGGGCTCGATCCCAGACCTGAGCTGAAGGTAGACACTTAACCGACTGAGCCACCCAGGCGCCCTTATCTCTCTCTTCCTTCCTCCCACCCCCCCTCCCTTCCTGTCTTTTTTAATAAGAGTTTTTGGAAGAGATTTGTTCTCAGTGGGTTCTTTCTTTCTTTTGGAAAAGTATGGAACGCTTCACAAATTTGCCAGTCATCCTTGAGCAGGGGCCATGCTAATCTTCTTTGTATTCCAATTTTAGTATATGTTCTGCCAAAGCAAGCACTGTCCTATTTCTTACTCATCCTTCAGGACTTTACTCAGACAGGTCTAGGAGACCTTTCCTAATCCAAATTCAAGTTGTAGATCCTTCTGGTCTGTTCTCACAGTCTACCATACTTCCCATGATAAACTCTATTATATCTTTTTTTTTTTTTAAAGATTTTATTTATTTATTTGACAGAGACAGCCAGCGAGAGAGGGAACCCAAGCAGGGGCAGTGGGAGAGGAAGAAGCAGACTCCTAGCAGAGGAGCCTGATGTGGGGCTTGATCCCAGTACGCTGGGATCAAGCCCTGAGCCAAAGGCAGCACCACTCAGGTGCCCCAAACTCTATTATATCTTAACGCCTGTGTGCCTGGCTATTTCACCATCAATTCTGGGGCTGCAGAGCTCATGTTGGTCTTATTTGGTGATATATTCCCAGAGCTATACACAGGGATGGGTGGACATTCAATAAATATTTTCTGAACGAAACTACAATGGAATGTACGACATCCCCCTCCACCCCCAAAGTGTGGCAAGAATAAGAGAACTGAGCCGTAGTTCTTAAGGACAGGGATTATATTTTAGTCACATCTGTCCCCTGAGTAATTCATTCTAAAGCAGAAACCAGTACTTGGTAAGTGAGCCTGTCTGTATACCCCCTGCACCCTCCATGTCTATTTTTCTTGTGTTCTCTCCTGGTACTCACTAAAGTCTTTGTGAAAGTTCCAGGCTGGTTCAGTTGACTGAGAGGAATCGAGGCAAGGAAAGCTTTGTGCCTACAGTAAGGCCAGAGAATTAAAAGCTAAAGTGTACACTCTAGAGTCTGCCATGTGGTGGGCAGCAATAACTGAAAGATGAGGGAGACAAAAGAGGAAAGGGTGCCTGGCATTATGTCAAACAAAATCTCACTGCCTGATACACATGAGAAAAAACGGCCTCTGTGGCAATGGCATCCATCAAAGGAGCCATCCGTAGACCCAAGACTCACCTGCTGGTAACGATAATAACATCCTCAGCGATAGAAGACATCTCCTTGATGGTCAAGTAGCACATTCGACGGAGTGTGGGCTGGGAAAGAAATAGGAAAAGCACTATCACCCTCGGCTCAGCATGAGGGCCAAGACTAGGAAAACTCCAATCCACATAGAGGTAGACCATACTGACTGAGGGCACTTACATCATTGGACTGAAAGAGTTTGGTCATGGCAAAGAAGGCCTCGGTTGCTTCGGTGGTCCCTAGGTGCTCCCCCTGTTTTAATCAAAAAAGAAATCACAGCCTGGGACAGAGAAGCCAGAAGGCTCTTCCTGCCACATCAGCCCAGGCCAGATCCCCAGACCCTGTAGAGGCTCCATCGAGGGCAACACATCAGAGTTAGACACTGAGGGGACCCAGAGCTGGATGATAACCACACGGGAGCTGTCAAAACCCTAAGGGCTATCTGACTTAGCAACCCTCCCAATAACCCCCAGCACCATTTTCCCCACCCCCAAGCTCCATCCTCTTACCTGGTTTATGAGGTAAAGGATCTTGGTGAGGATGTGGGCACATTTTCGAGGGTTGATGGGAGTTTCATTAAATACACGGGCCTAAAAAGAAGCAACCAAGAACACTGCCTTCTTGCCTAGTTTATTTCCCTCCCACTGACTGCCCTCAAGCACATTCAAGGTCTGAGAAGTCCCAGGGTAAATAAATACATTTTCCTGAATAAGCTTATTTTCACAAGGGAACAGTTTTTAGTTTGCTTTTTCCTTAATTCATCTATTAACAACTCCTCAAATCTTCCCTAAATATCAGTTAGGGATGTACTGACTTACTAACAGATGCTTAGTGAACACTTGTTACCTAGAAACAGAGACAGAGAACAACAACAACAGATGCAAGCATAATGAAGTCTCTCCAGGAACGAAGTTTTCCTGTCTTTCCATGAACAGGTTTTCTCCCTTACTGTTCTTTAAACCACCGCTTTGAATGTGTTAGTATTTTGCACACATTGATTGTGAACACTTAGGATGAAAGATGGCAAATGACACTTGCCTCCTGGAGTACTGCACTCTTCTCAAGATGCTGGAATGGGTTGGAGCCTCCACCTAGAGAACAGAGAAGACTGAGTCTAGGTTGTAAGCCTAAACTGCAAACCTTCCAGACACAGAGAAGGAAAAGATATCACTACTGTCTACCTAGTCGAGTTCAAATTACTCCAGAATGGCAATCAAAGCTCTACAACCTGCATATAGATCCTACCACTCTCCTGCAGGGAGCTCCCTCTACCCCAAACCACTTTGTCACCCAGCAGCCCTAGCACAGTCCTTCTGTGCCTCTCATAGCGTCTTGCCTTGCATTCATTTATGCAACTTGTACTTAACTGAGTCCCTACAATGTGTGGGGACCACCATCTCCTAGTGACTAGGATTTCTTCACAGCAAATGTCACATGTGTAATTAAATACATATGTCATTATCCGGCTGGTGTCTATCTTCTCCACTGTGCCTGTGACGTATTATTTCCAGCTCAGGCACTGAGTGTCTCATTGATTCTACTGCAGTCTCAGAGCGCAATGCAGTGCCTGGCATACCATAAACGCTCAAAAAATGTTTGCTTTATAAAGGAAAGGAAGAGGGTTCTCAGTCACAGAACACCGGCTCCACAGATTACGCCCATCTGGCCAGCAGCAGCGCAGCCTCGGCGAATCCCAAGATGTCTCACGGATAAAGTCACAATGATGCATCTGGCCGGGCCCCTCCCCCTGACAGCTGGGGAAACTGAGACCCACAGAGGCGCATGACCCGCCCAAGGTCACTCCGCGAATCGTGGTCCGAGCTCACGAGATGGGGTAGTGGAGCATGCTCGGGCTCTCCGAGGCCTGCCACTAACCAGCTGCGGACCTTGGCACAACCCCTGTCCCTCACTGGGTCTCGGCTTCAGGTCTAGGCAGAGGCCCGGAAGGAGGGCTCCGAGGAGGGTGTGCAGAGAGCCTGCGCTAGGGTCCAACCTTCTCCAAGCCTACGCCCCCTCACCCGATTCCTCGTCTTTCTTGTCGAATTTCTTCAGCATGGTGGTGCCAGCGGGGCGCAACTCAGCAGCCCTGCGATAGACCCGTGCGGTAAGCAGCGGCGATCCGGCGGCGGTTCCGCACAGGCAACTTCCGGCCGGCCACGTCGCCCTGCGCTCTGCGCAAGCGCAATCTGCGCTCTGCGCAAGCGCACAACCCGGCGCTGCTCCCGGCTTTAACCCTCTCCCTGCAGGGGAGGGACCGGGCGCAGGTCCCGGGGTTCACGGGGAAGGGTGGAGGCCTTAGACTCGGGGCTGATGTGCATCCCAGCTCTGCGCCTTACGTCCTCCTTCTGTGCAATGGGAACAGTGGTTCCTCTCTTACTGCATTGTGGCGTTAGTTTAAACGGGCTTTCGAAGGTGAGGCCCCTAGCACACTGGCCCGCAGTAGACACCCGATTGGTACCTGTTATTTTTGTCAGCTTCTCGGGGGTCCTCACTGTCAGTCTCCTTCCCTTGCCTGACTTTTCTCCCCAGCTCGAATCATCATCTAACACACTGTATTTTTATTTTATTGATTTTATTGTCTTTTATTCACTGCCGTGGATAATGTTGGCCTATAGTAGGTGGTCAGTCAATTCTTGTTGAACGAACTTCCATGCATGAAATGCATGATCTGTCTCTTAATAATTCATATCTGCCCACCCCACCCCCAATCACATCTAATTCTGGTGCAAAATGTTTTGTACTTTATAAACTTTCAGGGATCTAAAGTAAAAAACCGGCATAGAAACTTCAATGTGCTTTTAAAATATTTAGATATTTATCGAGAGCCTACTAGATGCGCCGCCCTAGCACTTGGAGGCGGGAATGGACTGAAAGGGGAAAAAGAAACGTCACCCACTGTTTGTCTTCCTGGGCACCTGCGCGGGACACCCTGAGGCTAAGGTAAGGATGGTGCGTGCCAGCGTGCCAGACTGCATTTGGCTACGGCAAACCTGAGTCAGGATAGCCGAGCGGTGCAATGCGTGTCAGGCACCAGCTTGCCTGGGGAGGGGGCTGCCCTAAGCCAGGCGAGGAGAAGGAGCCCTAGTGAGCCAGTGGTGGAGAGGAGGGGCAGGGGGTGGGGCAGAGGCCCATAAGTGAAAGAGGGTGTAACAGCATAGCGGAAGGAGTGGAATTAGGGGGAAGGGCCAGACTCTAGGGTTAGGCTTTGCGGAGGCTGAGGCTGGGGGCTAGAGGGAAGCAGGGGAGGGGGATATTGCGCCAAGGTGAAATTGTCAAGAGCCAGAAAGATATTCAAAATCCTTAACCAGTAACCCCACCCCTTATCCGGTGGAAATCATCCAAAAGAAAATGAAACTTGCCCACTGCAGCGGTTTGCAGTAAGGTAATTGGAAACACCCTAATTGTCCAGCTATAATTGGTTGGTTAAAGAAATTATGGTAGATCTATCAGATGAAATATTCCTCACCCTTTATGAAGGGACATTTCTGATGACTTGGGAGGCAATATGCAAATTTCTTATAAATGAGACAGATGAGAAAGCAGGGTGTAAAAGTGTTCACAATTAAGGTGAAACAAATATGCCTCGTGGTTAAAAAGCAGAAAAGAACCTCAGAAATTTGGATTGTTATGTTAAGAGGGTGAAATACAGATGAATTGGGCTAAATACAGATGAATTGTATTGGGCTAAAATATCCTCTGTGTCTTAATACTAATTCTATAAAACTATATTCCAAGGCCAAAATGTACAATCTTTACAATACCTTNATTGTAGAGCTTTTATTATTTTTATGTTGTTTTTAATATTGTTGTTTTATGTTTATGTTTTACGCTTCAGGATAACTGCTAAGTCCTTTGTAGAAACACAGAATACTGAAAGTATAAGAGAAACTAGGAAAATCTGAATGTCTTCGGTAGATTGTATCAATATCAGTATACTGATTGTGTTATTACTTTTAATTAATTTTACTAGTTTAAAAATTGTTTAAAATATTGAGGTATAATACCACATAAAATTCACCATTTTAAATATACAGTTCAGTGGTTTTTAGTGTATTGAAAGAGTTGTGTACCCATCACTACTAATTCCAGAACATTTCATCACTCCCGGAAGAACCTACTATCCGTTAGCATTCTTCACTCCCCTCCCTTCCCCAACCATTCATCTACTTTCTGTTTCAGTGGATTTGCCGCTTCTGGATATTTCGTGTAAATGGAATTATGCAGTATGTGCCTTTTGTGTGTCCGGCTTCTTTCACTTAGCGTAATGTTTTCAGAGTTCGACCGTGTCACGGCATGAGTCAGTACTTCATTTCTTTTTATTGCTGAATATTATTCCATTTTATGGATATGCCACATTTCGTTTATCATGGACATTTGGGTTGTTTCTACTTTTTGGCTCTCATGAGTAATGCTGTTATGAACATTCGTATCCAAGTTTTCATGTGACATATGTTTTCGTTTTTCTTGGGTGTATACCTAGGAGTAGAAATGCCGGGTTATATGATAACTGTTTAACTTTTTGAGAAACTATTTTCCAAAGCATCGGCACCACTTCGTATTCCCACTAGCAATTTCAATTCACCACCAATTTCTCCACATCTCACTAATGCTTATTTTTATCTTTTTGATTATAGCCATCCTAGTAGGTGTGAAGTGGTATTTCTTTGTGGTTTTGATTTGTACTTCCTTGAGGGTTAATGATGTTTTGGGTGCTTACAGGCCATTTGTCTATTTTCTTTGAAGAATCGTCTATTCAAATCCTTTGCTCATTTTAAAGTTGGGGCTTTTTAAAATTGTAAAATTGTAAGATTTCTTTATATATTCTGGATTCTATAGCCTTATCAGACATATGATCTGCAAATATTTTCTTCCATTCTGTGGGTTGTTTTTTCACTTTTTTTACAGTGTCCTTTGAAGAAGAAAAGCTTTTTTTTTTTTTTGATGAGGTCCAATTTATCTATTTTTTCTTTCACTGCTTGTTTTTTTGGTGTCCATATATAAGAAATTAGTCCTTAAGCCAAGGTCATGAATATTTATCCTTGTGTTTTTTTCCTAAGAGTTTTATAGTTTTACCTCTTACATTTTAGGTCTTTCACCCATTTTAGTTTTTGTATATGGTGTGAGGTAGGGGTCCAACTTCATTTTTTTGCTTGTGGATATCCAGTTGTCTCAGCACCATTTGTCAAAAAGACTATTCTTGGGATGCCTGAGTGGTTCAGTTGGTTGGGCGTCTGCCTTCCGCTTGGGGCATGATCCCCAGGTTCTGGGATCGAGTCTCACATCGGGCTCCTTTCTTGGCGGGGGGCCTGCTTCTCCCTCTGCCTGCTGTTCCCCCTCCTTGTGCTCATTCTCTCTCTCTGTCTCTGTCTCTCTGACAAATGAATGAATAAAATCTTTAAAAAAAAAAAAAAGACTGGGGCGCCTGGGTGGCACAGCAGTTAAGCATCTGCCTTCGGCTCAGGGCGTGATCCCGGCGTTATGGGATCAAGCCCCACATCAGGCTCTTCCGCTAGGAGCCTGCTTCTTCCTCTCCCACTCCCCCTGCTGTGTTCCCTCTCTCGCTGGCTGTCTCTATCTCTGTCGAATAAATAAATAAAATCTTTTTAAAAAAAAAGACTATTCTTTCGCCCATTGAATTGTCTAGATTCTGTTCAACTGATCTACATACTATAGTTTTTTTTTTTAAGATTTATTTGTTTATTTGAGAGAGAGCTAGAATGAATGGGAGGGGTAGAGGAAGAGAGAATCTCAGGCAGACTCTGCGCTGAGCGCAGAGCCCAACCTGGGGGCTCAGTCGCATGACCCCGAGACCACAACCTGAGCCGAAACCCAGAGTCAGATGCTTAACCAACTGCGCCACCCAGGCGCCCTATGTACTAGTTTTACAGGATGTTACCATTGGGGGAAACTGGGTAAAGGATACATGGCATTTCTCTGTATTATTTCTTACAACTGCTCATGAATCTATAATTATCTCAATAATAATTCAATTTTTAAAAAGCAGAGATTATTTTTATTTTTATTTTTTTAAAGATTTATTTATTTATTTATTTGTCAGAGAGAGCGAGAGACAGAGTACAAGTAGGGAGGTGCAGCAGGCAGAGGGAGAAGCAGGCTCCCCGCCGAGCAGGGAGCCTGTTTGGAACTTGATTCCAGGACCTTGGGATCACGACCTGAGCCGAAGGCAGATGTTCAACTGACTGAGCCCCCAGGCATCCCAGAGATTATTTTTAGGGTGCATTCTTACCACTACCACCCCGCCTGTTCCTCTGAATTAAAAGAGCTGTTTTGTTGTAAGAATTTTTCTAGCCTTCCTCTGAGGTGCCTACTCTCACCCTCCAGGTGGCACCAACTCTCTCTTTTTACCTCTAGTTTCTCACAAGTCAGAGCAGGAAAAAACCCTGCCAGGGTATTTTGACAAGAGCAGGACGCCACACTCTGGCGTCCAGCAGAATGACTCAGGGCAGTTTCAGAGCCCTGGCCTGCCCTGAAAGTCCTCTCAATATAACGGAGATTCACGGCTACCTTTGCTTTAGAGGCAGCTTCTAGTCTCATAGAATGAATTCCCCAGTCAAAGAAGCAGTCCACTATTTTTTCTCTGCTTTGAAAGTATTCATTCATTCAGTCAGTCAGTCAGCACTTACTGAGCACCCACTATCATAGTTCTTATAAACATGGCAAGTACTCTATACACGTAAGGTATTATCTTAATAAAAATTAGCCTTTTTTTCAAGATCAGATAATGGACATAACTCCCCATACACTTTTGCAAACTGTAAAGGGCTATACTATAATAAGGTACGATCCATATTGGGGCTGGAGAATCACAATATAAGAGCTGACATTTATCAAGGACTCACCAGAAGACAGACACTTCGTGTATTTTATCCTTAACCTAGCCAAAGAAAGGTCAAAGTAAACATCACTGCTTCTACAGTCACAAAAACAGAATCTCAGAGAAGTTATGTATGTTGCCAAAGGATACTCAGCTACTGAATGACAGAACTGGCATTTGAAACTAGGTTCCCAGGTTGCTGAAGACTGCTGCTGCTTCTCCTGAACCCCAAGCCATCAACTGAAATCTCAGGAAGAAGCCACCTCCAGGAAGGTTTGTGCTGAACACATAGTTATTAGAGGACCTGGGGAGTCAGTCAGCCTCCTAGATATGCTTTCCTTACACCATTTCTTCCAAGAATCCTAACACGGTTCTGTTTATAAAGGATTCCTGAATTTAGCATGATGCATTTCCCAGGTAATGTAATATATTTCTTTTTTTTTCCAATTAGAAAAAAAAAACATATATATTTGGGGGAGGAAACCTTAGGACAATACAGCAAAGTAAAATGAAAAGCAGAAAATAAACTATTCCTTTTTTCTTTTTTTTAAAGATTATTTATTTATATGTCAGAGAGAGAGAGTGTGTGCAGAAGCAGGGGGAGCAGCAGGCAGAGGAAGAAGCAGGCTCCCCACTGGGCAAGGAGCCTGATGCAGGACTCGATCCCAGGACCCCAGGATCATGACCCTTGCTGAAGGCAGACATTTAACTGACTGAGCCACCCAGGCATCCCTCCCTTTTCTTAATTACATCTTTATTTCTATTTGGAGCATACGAAAGAATTTATGTCACATATGTATAAGTTTGGGGGCATAATAATGCAATGACACTCCTGAACTCACCTCCCAAATGCAGATCTAGAACCTTACCAATAACCAGAGTCCTACATTGTCATGCTCTGCCCACCCCCAGAAGTCACTACCACCCTTAGTTTATTGTCTCCCTGCCTTTCGGAAGAAAATCATCTACGTATGCATGCTTCAACAATGAACTTTGTAGGTTGTTTGAGGGCCTTATAAAAATAGTATCACACCAAAGGTAGTATTCCAGGACTTTCTGTACTAGCATTATCAAAGGTTTATCTTAAGGTTGTGTAGCTGTGGTTCATCCTTTTCATTGCTGTGTAATACACCATTGTGAATATACCACAACATACTTATCTGTTTTCCTGTTGCTGGGCATTTGATTTGTTGCTATTTTTTTATTACCACAAAAATTCTTCTGTGAACATTCTTGTGCCTGTTTTCTGTTGCATATATGCAGGAATGCCTTTTGGGTATATATAAGAAGACTTGCCTAGGATATTAAACCATGCAAAATAATTGCCAAATGTTCCCCAAAGTTTTTGTAGCAGTTTATATTCACACCATAAATCCCCATCCTCTCCAACTCAGTATTGTTAAAATTATTTTTTGTCAATCTAGTGGCCATAAATGGAATTTCACTGGAGTCTAATTTGCTTTTCCCTGAAGCTGAAAACCTGGACAGCTATGAAATTTCTCTAAAATGCCCATTCATGTCTTTTGTTGTTTTTGGTAATCCATAGGTAAGAGTTCTCTGTATCTTATGAGTGCTGATCTTTGTCAGTTGTGTTTATTGCAAATATCTTTTCTCAGCTCATGACTTGTCTTTCTATTTTCTTTTTTTTTTTTTATTTTATTTATTTGTCAGAGAGAGAGAGCGCGCGCACGCACAAGCAGGGGGAGCAGCAGGCAGAGGGAGAAGCAGGCCTCCCGCTGAGCAGGGAGCCCAATGCAAGACTCGATCCCAGGACCCTGGGATCATGACCTGAGCTGAAGGCAGACGCTTAACCCACTGAGCCACCCAGGCGCCCACAAAAGTGTCTTTAAACCACCCCTTACCCCAGACATTTAGTTGTTTCCAGTTTTCCCATGTGTAAATGACTTTGTGACAAACATCTTTGGTATACATTTTGTCTCTGTTTCTCTTTGTTTCCCTAGGCCACAAGGGAGGTAGCCCCTTGTCAAAGGATGTGCTGATACTGCCTTCCAGCAAATTCATGTCAGTTCCACTTCTCCAGTTTGTTTTAGTGTCAGCATTTACCAGTCATTGCCCCTAGTGAACAACCAGAAAAAGAAACTGACATTTCTATAGCTACTTCTTTGGGCCAGGCACAGTACTAACTCATTCTCTTATATGATCTCATTTGGTCCTCACAACAATGTCAGGAAACTAAAGTTCAGAGAGGTACATTCATTTGCCCAAGATCATACAGCAAGCGAGGAATGCCAGCAGTCAGAGTGTTACACTCCTCCTTAAAACCGTCCAAATGATTCTCCTTAGCCTTGGAATAAAATCCAAACTCCACCCTATGGCCTATGAATCCCTAATGCCCTGCATCCTGCCTCCCTTTCCCACCATGCTCCCCTCCAGCCACACTGGTTTTCTCTCTGTCCCTTCAGCTCTCCACGATCCTGCCCACCACAGGGCCTTTGCCCAACCATCTCCCTGTGTCTTTTACATAGCTGTTGCTCTCCCACTCTGGGTCAGCTGAAAGGCCACCTCCTCAGAGAGGGGGTCCTGACCTCCACAGCTAAAGTACCACCCCTCTCTTTTCCGTGATCTTGTTTTATGTTCATCGTGGGAGTTTATCACTGTCAGATTGGTCATTGATTTGCTTGCTATATTTGTCAGGATCTTCCAGAGAAACAGAAAAAACAGGTGTGTGTGTGTGTGTGTGTGTGTGTGTGTGTGTGTAGAGAGAGAGAGAGAGAAATTGATTTACTCTAAGGAATTCACTCATGCAGTTATAGAAGTGGGCAAGTCTCATGATCTGCAGGGTGAGTCGACAATCTGAAGACTCAAGAGACCTGATGATTTGGTTATGGTCCAGGTCCAAAGGTCTGAGAACCAGGAGAGCTGATTGTGTAGTTTCTGTCCAAAGACCGACGGGTTTAAGACTCAGGAAGTGTCAATGTTTCGATTCGAGTCTAAAGGCAGAAGAAAAGCTGATATCTCAGTTTGAAGGCAATCAAATGTAGTTCTCTCTTGTCAGCAATTCTGTTTTATTCAGGCCTTCAACTGATTGTATGAGGCCCACCCACATTGAGGAGCACAATCTGCTTTATTTGGTCTACTGATTTAAATGTTAATCTCATCTAGGGGCACCTGGGTGACACAGCGGTTAAGCATCTGCCTTCGGCTCAGGGCGTGATCCCGGCGTTATGGGATTGAGCCCCACATCAGGCTCCTCCGTTATGAGCCTGCTTCTTCCTCTCCCACTCCCCCTGCTTGTGTTCCCTCTCTCGCTGGCTGTCTCTATCTCTGTCGAATAAATAAATAAAATCTTGAAAAAAAATAAATGTTAATCTCATCCAAACACACTCTCATAGACAAATGTTTGACCAGATATCTGGGCACCCCATGACCCAGTCAAGTTGACACATAAAATTAGCCATCACACTTGTTTATTGTCATCTCTCCAACTTTAGCTGCTAAGGCAGCTCCCTGAGTGCTTGTCCCTGGCACCTGGCACATAGTAGGTGTGCAGTAATAGCAGCTGAATGAATGAATGACAGAGACTAGATCCCAGCCTTGATCTGAGCAATTTCCCATTTATTCCTTTTTTTCACATTTATTCTTTTTCTGTAATAAATTACTTCACGTTGATCACTGATGGTTTAGTGAAAAGAAAATGATGTAACATCTAAAGTCAAATCAGTGTCCGTGTACAAATGAGTGATTTTTGTGTGTGTGATGACAGAGCCCTGTATTGGGATTCCGAGGGCAGTACTCAGCTTCTTGGGGACACTCGGTTCCCAAGCAACAAGTTAACACCCATGCTGTTGTTCTCAAAGCGTGTGACTGTGAGCCGACTGAAAGTCCAGTAGGCCTGCAGCAAAGCTTCAAGGTTACTGAGAGATGATTTCCTGTCACTGCAAAGTAGGAGGAGAAGCAGTATCTGCAGAAGGGGTGGAGTAGCTGAATACTTATTAGTGATTCATCAGGAGCTGATGACAATGAATAGAAAGGGTTAGAACATTCCACCCATCAGACTGAAGAATAATGACCTTCCAATATAACCAAAGGGAGTATCTGTGATAAGCTCTGAGGCCTGCATCCACCCCTCAGTGACTGCTTTATACAACCCAAAACGCCCTGTGCCAGGGTCTGAGGATTCTATACTCAGAAGTTCCCCAGAACAAGTCTGCCTTTACGTAAACAGCTAAAAGACACATGCATGATGTGGTGGAGTATACACAAGTATACACAAGTAGGAACACATTTCATGTGAAGGACTTGGTTCTGACATTGCCCTGGAGGGTGTTTATGGTGCAGTTTGTGGAGGACTTTTGACTCAGGAGCCCCCAGGAAGTTCAGCCATAGGGGTGATTTCATTTTCTCTTTCAAAAAATGTCATTGGGGACCTACTATACATTATGCTTTGCTTGGAAGAGACTTGAACAAGAGTTGGTTTGTTGGGGAACAAAAGGCATGGAGCTGGATTGCCCAAGAGACAGATTAAGCATGTATTTGCACCCCAGCCAAACAGGAGCACCAAGAGGAGAGAGAAAGAGAGAGAGAGAGAGAGAGAGAGAATCCTTGAAATAATTAAATATTTGATATTTACCACCCAAAAACCAGTCAGAATAGCCATCAGGGAGAAAAAAAAATTAGAACATTGCTGGTTTATATTGTCTTGTTTTTTTTTTTTATTTCGCTTCAGACTTGGGCAATTGAGCAAAACATTTTGATAAGTGTACAAGTTCAGGAGCCATTCAGGTTGAGTTCCAGTCCCACCTGCCATATATGCCATAAGTATTTAAACATAATCAATTCTTTCCTATCGTAAAAAGGAAAAGAGAATAAAACCCTCTTTCTGACTACCACCCCCTTCCATTTATGATGCACTCTCAGGAAAATCATAGACAATCCATAAAAATTATATAGACGACTCCTGGAGCCCCTGGGTGGCTCAGTCAGTTAAGTGGCCAACTCTTAATTTTAGCTCAGGTCATGATCTCAGAGTCGTGAGATCAAGCCCTGCGTCTGGCTGTCTGGCTGTCTGCTCTGTGCTCAGTGCAGAGTCGGTTTGTCCCTCTCCCTCTGCTCCTCACCCTGCGCTCTCTCTCTCTCTCTCTCTCAAATAAATAAATAAATAAATAAAAAAATCTTTTTAAAAAATTACGAAAACTACTCCTTAAAAAGTTGCCCTTATTCTTCTTCGCTTGCCACTGCCAACCCCCTTCTCCCCTCCTCCACCCAGGGAGTCTGCTCTGTCCAAGGTCTCCACCTTTGTTCTGTGATGACTGCAGGAGCTTTTGTTTCAGTTCTCCTCTTGCTCAAACTTTAAGCCACATTCGAAACCAATAACTACTTCCTTCTTGGAACTCACAAAATGAAGTGGTATATTACTTTTCTCTTGCTATGTAAGAATCACCCCAAACTTAGCTGCTTAAAACAACACACATTTAGTGAGATACCACTTCATGTGCTTTGGGGCAGCCACTATCAAAAAATTCAAAAAACCCAAAAACAGAAAGACAAGTGTTGGCAAGGGTGTGGAGGAATTGAAACCCTTATGCTAGTGGGAATGTAAAATGATGCAGCTGCTGTAGAAAACGGTATGGCGGTTCCTGAAAAAATTAAACAGAATTACCATTTGATCCAGTAATCCCACTTCTGAGTGTACATCTGAAAGAACAGAAAATAGGATCTTGAAGAGATATTTATACACAATGTTTATAGCAGCATTATTCATAATATCCAAAAGGTGGAAACAGGGGCGCCTGGGTGGCACAGTGGTTAAGCCTCTGCCTTCGGCTCAGGGTGTGATCCCGGCGTTATGGGATCGAGCCCCACATCAGGCTCCTCCGCTGTGAGCCTGCTTCTTCCTCTCCCACTCCCCCTGCTTGTGTTCCCTCTCTCGCTGGCTGTCTCTATCTCTGTCGAATAAATAAATAAAAAATCTTTAAAAAAAAAAGGTGGAAACAACTCAAGTATCCATTTATGGATGATAGACAAAATGTAGTCTATACATAGAATGGAATATGACTCAGGCTTAAGGAGGAAGGAAATGCTGATGTGCAATGCAACACAGATGAACCTTGAGGACATTACGCTATGCGAAGTAAGCCAGTCACAAAAAGACAAATGCTGTATGAATCCCCTTCTGTAAGTCATCTAAAGTAGTCAAATTTATAAAGACAGAAGGTAGAGTGGTGGTTACCAGAGTCTGGGATGAAGGAGAAATGGGAAGTTGTTGTTTCGTGGATACAGAGTTTCAGTTTACAAAACAAAGAGGTACTAGCAATGGGTTGCACAACAACGTGAATATAGCCAACACAACTGAACTGTACGCTTAAAAATGGTTAAGATAGTAAAATTTATGTTATGTACTTTTATCACAATTAAAATTTAAAAAGTACCTTTATTATCTCACAGTTCCTGTGGGTAGGAATTTGGGCATAGCTATCCGGGTCCTCTACTTCAGGTCTCTCATAAGGTTGCACAAAGGCTGGGGTCTCATTTGAAGGCCCGATTGGGGCAAGATCCTCTTCCAGCATGATTGTAGGCAGGATTCAGTTCCCTGTGTGCTGTTGGCTTGAGACCACCACCAGTCCCTTGACACGTGGGCCTTTCCAGAGTGGCAGCTTACTTCTTCAAAGTGTGCAAACCAAGAAGGCAATATAGAGTCTGCTAGCAAGGTAAAAGTCATAATTTTTATAATCTAATTGCAGAAGTGAGGGTTCCTGGGTGGCTCAGTTGGTTAACTGTCTGCCTTCGGCTCAGGTCATGATCCCAGGGTGCTGGGATGGAGCCTTGATTCGGGCTCCCTGCTCAGCAGGGAGACTGCATCTCTCTCCCCCTGCCACTCCCCCTGCTGGTGCCCACTTGCTTTCTCTCTCTGTCAAATAAATAAATAAATAAATAAAATCTTAAAAAAAAATCTAAGGCAGATATGAAAGACTATAATTACAAAAGTGACATCTTTTGTTATACTCTACTGAGTAGAATCAAGTAAAGGTCCAGCCCACATTCAAAGGGAGGGGATGACACAAGGGCATGACCACCAGCAGGCAGGAATCCTTGGGGACCATCTTCGAAATCTCATAGGCAGAGAAGGCATTTCAGTGAGAAATATGCTCCTCCCATTTTTCAAAAATGCCTGTCTCAGTCTATATTTTGTTTTCCTACTCTCAATAGAAACGTACATTTAAGAAATCTTCTCCTTTCTTTTGATTCTATTAGAAGAAAAGCAATAATGCTATTGAGATGGTGTCATAGGCTGAGTGTTTGTGGGGCCCCCCCATCCAAGATTCATAATTTGGAGCCTTAACCCTAAATGTGATGATATTAGGAGATTTAGATTAGGTCATGAGGCTGGGATCCTCATAATGGGATTAGTGCCCTATAAGAAGAGGAAGAGAGAGATATCTCTGTATGCATAAGAACCAAGGAAGGAGGCACCTGGGTGGCTCAGTCAGTTAAGCGTCTGCCTTTGGCTCAGGTCATGATCCCAGAGTCCTGGGATCGAGCCCCATACTGGACTCTCTGCTCAGCAGGGAGTCTGCATCTTCCTCTGCCCTTCACCCTGCTCGTGTTCTCTCGCTTGCTCTCTCACAAATAAATAAAATCTTAAAAAAAGAAAAGAACCAAGGAAAGACCATGTGAGCACCCAGCAGAAGGTGGCTATATACAAGCCAGGAGGCAGGCTTCCACTACGAACTGAGTCTGCCAGCATCTTCGTCCTGGGCTTCTCAGCCTCCAGAAGGTCTATTGTGTAAGCCGCCTGGTCTGTGGTATTTTGTTACAGCAGCCCATGCTGACTAAGATGGCGAATGACATTTGCCTCCAGTGGTAGGGACGTGGCAGGGATAGGTGGAGACTGAGACAGAGAGGAGAGCACAACTCAACTAATGGGGGCAGTCATGACTCATGGCGTCTGGCTCTTGGCAAACAGGAGTTCAGGCCCAGAATGGCCCATATTATGATTTTTCCAGGGAAACTAGAATAGAGATTTCTTTTCTTTTTTTAAAGATTTATTTATTTGAGGTGCCTAGGTGATGCAGTTGTTTAAGTATCTGCCTTCAGCTCAGGTTGTGATCTTGGGGTGTGGGATCAAGCCCCACATGGGGCTCCCTGCTCAGCAGGCAGCCTGCTCCCTCTCCCTCTGCCCTTCCCCTGCCCATGCACGTGCTCTCTCGCTCTCAAATAAATAGAGAGAGAGAGGGAGAGAGAATCTCAAGCAGACTCTGCACTGAGTGCAGTGTGGGGCTCAGTCTCACAACCCAGAGTTCACGACCTGAGCTGAAACCAAGAGTCGGACACCCAATCAACTGCGCCACCCAGGCTCCCCTGGAATAGAGATTTCAAAAGAAATACTCTTATTTTTAAATTGTAGCAACTCAAAGTGTTTTAACATATTGTGCAGGCTGAGAAGACAGACCAAAAAAAAGTGTACTCCAGCCCAATAATGCCTGTAGATACCACATTGCACCCCTCTTCTCTTTTTCCTTGGCTTCTGTGGTGGGGGGGATCACACTGCCTTGGTTTCCCACTTAACTTTTTAGCTGCTGTTTTGCTAGATGCTTTCTTCTCACAACATTAGATGCTGACATTGCTTAAGGTTCTGCCCTAGGTCTCCTCATCTCACTCAACATACTTCCTTGGGTGATCTTAATTACCTCCAGACTCCATTTACTACCTACGTGCTGACCACTCCTAAATCCACATTCACCACCCAAAACTAGGCTCCAGACCCAGGGAAACATAATAACTAACTTCTCAGTGCCACATTCCCTAACCCAACCAATACCCATGTCTCCAGTCTATCCGTTGGCTGTCTCTGCATGGCTCCTCACCTGGTTAATGGCACCACCCAGTTGCATAATCCAGAAACCTGGAACCATCCTGACATCTTCTTTCCCCTCATTCTCCACATCCAATCCATCTACATTCTTCACTGTGTCTTCAGCAAATATGTGTAGAGTTCCTCCTTAGGGAGCAGGCTGTATGCTTGGCTTTGGGGATCAGCAACAAACAGGATAGGCAAGATCGCTGCCCTTTCGATGCCCACACTCTAGCTGACACAGTAGTTTAGAACTTGTTTCCTTAACTTGAAGATTAATGTAAAATAGGATTTATCTGGCACGTCGTAAGTAGGCTCGACAAATGGTACTTGTTAGATTAAGTAAGAAACCTTGAGAATGAAGCCAAAAAGAGGATTCTATAGAAGAGAACAGGAGCATGGGGCTCCTCTCACTGGGATGGGCAGGGGAGACTTCTTTGAGAAGCCCATATTTTGGATGAAACCAGAGGGATGAGAAGGGACCAGCGAGGCAAGCACGGGGGCAGGGGGGAGGGAACAGCCAGTGCAAAGGCGAGAGGCGGGGCTGGGCTGGGCTGAGGTGGAGGGTGTGGAGAGAGAGAAAGGGACCCACACTGGTAATGTTTTGGAAGCAGAATCAACATGATCTGCTGTGGGTGAGTGAGGCAAAGGAAAGGGAGCAAAGAGGATGCCTGTGTCTGGCTTTAATTAGCCAATGTCATTTTTTGAAAGGGGGTCTCCTAGGACACCACCAGTGTGGGGGAGGGACAGAAAACAATGCTCCCAGCCAAGAGGTCCAGTAGACCATTTACTGCATGGTCACTTGAATCCACCCTGTCCCTCCGTCTCCACTGCTATCCCCTAATCCTGGCTGCCCACCTGTCTCCTGGACTTCTGTAGTAGCTTCCACCCTGTTTCATTCCTGTCCAGCCCTCCTTCTCTCTGCAGCTCCAGCCACCTTGCCCACACAAACCTTCTGTAGTTGCTCCCTGGCAAGCAAATAATTGCTTTGTCTAAGAGTTCAATAGGTGTTTATTAACTTACAGATTTATAAACCGTTGGAGTCAGAAGGGGCCTTAACAGCATCTTTACTTCAAATTTCCAATCAAGTGGTCTTTCTGCATCCACATTTCTCACTCAAGAGAGGCAGGTGGCACGGTAACAGGAGGTAGACCTTAAGAGTCAGGTAGAACCTGCATTCAGTTCGGGTAAGTTGCTTAAATTCTGGGGACCCCCCTAGACATTTTGTGAACAAAAAAGTTTCCTTTGTAATTGGTATGTTGGGGGTCCCCAGGACCACCCTCAGGTTTTTGATTTGCTAGAAAGACTTATGTAACTCAGAAAAGCTTGTGGTTACAGTTCATTACAGCAAAAGAATAAGACTTAAGATCAGCAAAGGAAAAAGTGCATCAGGCAGAGTCCAGGAGAGACCAGGTGTGTGGTTACATTGTCCCCACCCAGGGGAGCCTTACACACAGAGCTGACTTCTCCTAGAGATGACGTGTGACAATACACACAAATGTTGCTAACCATCTGAGCCTCAGTGTCCAGGGTTTTAACTGAGGGTCAGTTGTGTGGGCATGGAGTGCCAGCATGACTGACCACGGGTGTTCAGTGTCCACAACTACTCCCCAGCCCCAGTCAAGCCAGACTGAAACAGCGTGGCCAAGGTCCCAAGCAAATGAAAACAGGCATTCACCCTAAGTCACGTTGTTAGCATAAGCTATCTGGTGTGATCCAATGCCCCAAGTATAGAAAGATACTCTTATCAGGCAGAATATTCCAAGGGTTTATAGGTTATCTCCCAGAGCCAACCAAGGGCCAGTCCTTTCTGTGGCTTGTGCAGGGTTCGAGCACCCCAAGCCTGCTGAGTTAATCCTTTACTGCATGGTTAGTTTAAAAAATTACCACGTTTATCAGCCAGACTCCAGCCAGGAAAATCGAAACCACTCTAGCTATTTAAAATAGACAGGATTTAATAGAAGGAGTTGGTTACACAGGTGATGGAAGAGCTGAGAAGCTAAGCAGGAGGCACTGAGAGAACCCAGAAATTAGCAGCAGCAGCCAGAAGCCTCTCCTGTCCTTAGGACTGGAGGTGGTTTTCCCAGAGCCCAGAGGCTGGGGTCCTCTGTGGGAACTGATGGGTGGGGACACCTGGGGGCCACTGGGGCCACAGAGGGAGGGGCTTTACGGAGGAAGCGTCAGCTCCCATCCCTACCCTCAAGCAGAGGGGGACAGGCAGATGAATCTGGGTTCTCTCTCCCTCCTACCTGTCAGTCTCCTAATAACATCTCCCATTGGCTGACCCAACCATGAGCCAACTGATAAGGGAGCTTGGGAAATGTAGTTTCCACAAGGATGGGAGCACTCCAGGAAATGATTCAGACACCACTTACTTAGGGCCTGTTCTGTTGTGCCTGACATTGCCAGACATCATTGCCTACACCACCCCACGTAGCCTGCCTGAAAACTGCCCTGCCAGCAGATGTCACCGGTCCATTATATGGATGAGGACATTTAGGGACTTGGATGAAGAAAAATAGTCTGTAGGGAGTAGAGAGGGAGCATTTGGGGTGGAGGAAAAGAGGAAGAAATGTAGGCTTCATCCCGTCATAAATGCATACAAAGTTTCTCCAAAAGCCTTCCAGGGCAGAAATTATCCCCTGTAGCCAGAGCTGGCAGAGGTGGGAAGAGTGAGGTATTAGTTCAGCACATTCTTTATTAATTTAACACAGTGAAGAATTTCCTCCTGCCTGGAGCCGCATTTCCTTCCTCAGTCAAACTGCCCCACCTATATCTCCCCTGGGAAGACCTGGGCTCATTCACAGCAGAAATTGCACTGAATCCTTTCTTTCTTTTTCTCTCTCATGTGTGCAAAGATGACTTGTGTCTACAGTTTGTTTCTTCTCTCAAGGACTTACTCACTTCCGTGTTTCATGTCATTTTCATGCTGTCCATCAATGAAGTCTGCTTGGGCTTGCTAATACACAGTGTATTACATGTATTACATGCTCAGAATCTACAAACTGAGGAGCTCCTTTTTTTAAAAGATTGATTGATTGATTGATTGATTGATTGATTGATTGATTTTCAAGAGAGAGTGCAAGTGAGGGTAGGGATAGAGAGAGAGGGAGAGAATCTCAAACAGACTCCCTGCTGAGTGTGGAGCCCAATGAGGGGCTCTGATCTCATGACCCATGAGATCAAGATCTGAGCCAAAATCAAGAGTCAGATGCTTAACCGACTGAGCCACCCAGGCACCCTCACCCCATATGGTTTTAAATACCCCTTTGAATGATGCCAACTTCACACATTTGTCCAGGTCTCTGAGGATTAGAAAGCCCTTTTGTTCACACCCCCTACGTTTGGCCCAGCACTCTGGCTGACCTTCCTGTGCTCCCAGATAAGAGATGGAGATAAAGGTCTTATCTCCTTCCTCCAAGGCCTGTGTTCAAAGATCCTGTCTAGGGGCGCCTGGGTGGCACAGCGGTTAAGCGTCTGCCTTCGGCTCTAGGGCGTGATCCTGGCGTTATGGGATCGAGCCCCACATCAGGTTCCTCCGCTATGAGCCTGCTTCTTCCTCTCCCACTCCCCCTGCTTGTGTTCCCTCTCCCGCTGGCTGTCTCTATCTCTGTTGAATAAATAAATAAAATCTTAAAAAAAAAAAAGATCCTGTCTAATTATAGTTAATTTTCTTAGGTACAACAATGCTATGGTGGTTATGTAGAAGAATTGGACTTGCCTCCAAAACTTTCAGGAAAACACACACACACACACACACACACACACACACACACACACACACGGTGAATATGACCACTTATTAATTGTTGGATCTTTTGTTTTATTTATTTATTTTTAAGATTTTATTTATTTGAGAGAGAGAGGGAGAGTAGGAGGAAGAGTGAGAAGCCGACTGCCCGCTGAGCAGAGAGCCCATTGTAGGGCTCCATCCCAGGACCCTGAGATCATGATCCAAGCCGAAGGCAGCCACTTGACCAACTGAGCCACCCAGGCACCTCTGTTGGATCTTTTAACTCTCCTGTATATTTGACTTTTTTTTTTAAAAGATTTTATTTATTTATTTGAGAGAGAGAGAACACAAGCAGGAGGAGGAGCAGAGGGAGAAACAGACTCCCCACTGAGCAGGGGGCCCAATATGGGACTTGATCCCAGGACCCTGGGATCATGACCTGAGCCGAAGGCAGACGTTTAACTGACTGAGTCACTCAGGTGCCCCTAGACTTCTTTGCAATAAAAATTTTAGGGATAAAAGAATCCCTACTCCCTCCCATTTAAAAATTTTTAATGTATTTATTTGTAACTGTAAAGTTAATTATTTTTTTACTCTTAAATAACCAATCATCACTTTTAAGCTCCTTGAGATAAATTGTGTCATCACTTTGAATTTACTTAATTCCATCCAAGAGGGGAAAAAAGAGGACAAAGAGGAGTGCCTGGGTGGTACAATTGGTTAAGCATCTGACTCTTGGTTTTGGTTCATGTCGTGATGTCACGGTTGTGAGATCGAGCCCCAAGTTTGGCTCTGAGCTCAGCACAGACTCTGCTGAAGACTGTCTCCCTCTCCCTCTACCCCTTCCCCCTGTGCTCATGCTCTCTCTCTCTCTAAAATAAATAGCTCTTTTTTAAAAAAGAGGAAAAAGAAATACTTAAACTTAGGTTTGGAGGCATATAGAGTAGAATTGCGTTTGATTTGGTTTTTAAAAACATGAATGATCTTCAAGGTGAGGCAGACCCCCCCCCCCAAAGAGCAGCTGGGGCTGTGGAAAAGGGGGCCAGGAGATAGGATGGGTGTGTGCCTGCCCAGGGCACGGCGGGGGGGGGGGGAATGTGATGTCCAAACCTCCAGAGTCAGGGACAGGGCAGAGTGGCTCGAAGGTCTGCAGGGAGCTCACTCATTGTAGGCCAGGTATGGCTGTAACGAACCTATTACACCTGGTGGCCTTAAAGATCACATGTGCAAATGACTGCACTCATCTTGCCAACTTCCCTGCTTTCAGACAGTGGCTGGAACACTGATGCTCAGCTCAAAAGCTGCTCCCGAGGTGGGTAAAGTCTTCCCCCCAAGTCTTGGGTGGCAGTTAGCCATGCCCTCTCTGGGCCCCCACAGACCTTTCTTTTGACTTCTCTGGACATGATGTTCAACCTCCCGGACTTGGGCTGCCATGTTGGGAGTTGGGTATCATCTTTGCCCTCAAGAGCAGCCTTGTGAAGTGTTTGGGGAGTGAAACTTCACTACTTCTTTTGGCTCCTTCTCCATCCCCGACATACACAAACACACAACTATCTGCACACAGGTGGTGCAGAGACTAGCGTGTAGAGGAGCTCAACAGATCTTTGAATGAAGACTCTTAGATTGACTTAGCTTGTGCAGGATGCCAGGCAAAGTGGGGAAAGCAAAGGTAATTACGTTGCATCCCTTTGCCTTGGGCTCACAGTCTAGGAATAGATTCATACACAACTATTTACAATGGAAGGTAAACTGGTATTTCAGCTGCCTGTTGCTGTGTAAAAAGCTATACCAAACTTATAAAAAATAATGATTTATTTTTTCTCGTGGTTCTGCAATCTGGGCTGGGCTCCGCTAGGTGGTTCTACCTGGTATCTCCCAGGCTGGAATGTCCAGCAGAATTCTTCACTCACATTAACAGTACTTCAGCTGGAATGGCTGGAATAGTGGGGGCTGGCTGGGCTCACCTGTCTCTCTATGTGGTCTCTTCATCAGGGTAGCTCTTTACAAGGTAATTCAGGACCTCAAGAGACAGCGTCCCAAGAGGACAAACCAGCATTCAAGTACTTATCAAGCCTCTGCTTGCGTCACACTTGCTAAGGTCCTATTGACAAAAGCGAGTCATGTGGTCAAACCTGGAGTTCATATGTGAGGGACTAAAGAGCATGTATGAATACTGGATGCTGTGTTTCATGGAGACCGCCAATGTACCTATCTAGCACAATTGAAATATGCACCACATGCAGGAATAGATATACTGCCATGGGTCACCCAGGAGGAGGCTATTCATTCTGCTGTTGAAGCTGTTATAGAGGCTTTCACTCATTCATTCACTTAACAGACATTTCTTGAGTGTGGAAGTGCTGGAAATTCAGTATGGACAAGACAGATGTGCTCCTGCATCTGTGGGGTATCAAATATTAAATACTATGCAAATAAGGCAATCTCAGATAATGATAAGTGCTAAGAAGGATGTCAAATAGTATAATAGGGTAAAAAGTAACTAGGGGTTGAGGGATGGCTACTTTAGTTAAAGAGGTCAGGAGAGGCCTTCCTTGGAGGGGTAGCTTCATGGAGACCTAAATGGTGAGAGGGGCCTGTCCATGTGATGATCTGGAGAAGAATGTTCTAGGAAGAGGGAGCAAGGGCAAAGGAAGGAGGCAGGAACACGCCTTGACTAAAACTCAACCTGATATGTTTTAGGGACAGGAAGAGGGCCAAGTGTGAGAAGAGCTTGGAGAGAATAGGAGGTAAGGTCAGAGGAAGCAGGCAGGTGCCTTGCTGGACCTTTGGATGCAGCCTTGAAGTATTTATTGAATGTCAGGAGCTGTGACCCATATTTCCTTGCCTACAAGCTTGGCCTTGTGCCTTTCCAGAACCCTTCTGAGAAGCTAGCTAGATCTGGCAACCGCCCAAAAGGGAGGGGCTCAAAAGGAAGTTAAAACTGAGGGCCTCAGAGGGGAGGGGGGTGGGGGAATGGGATAGACAGGTGATGGGTAGTAAGGAGGGCACGTATTGCATGGTGCACTGGGTGTTATACGCAACTAATGAATCATCGAGCCTTACATCGGAAACCGGGGGTATACTGTATGGTGACTAACATAATATAATAAAAAATCATTAAAAAAAAAAAAGGAAGTTACAATATATGGTAGCATTTGAAGCCTAACATCCCTGTTCTGGGAGTTGGGAGGCAGCACAGTCAAAGACCTCCACCACTACCATCTACAATACAAACAGATATGCTGTCTTGACATAGATTCAGGGCCCCTGTTACCCATTTCTAATTATAACCACCATTTGTTTTCACATACATCATCCAAGGTAATCCTCGTGTCCAGCAGGGAGAGACAGTCCAAGGAAGCAAACATTTGAGAAACCCTGGTGCTGGGCACTAGCCTATGTATTACCTCAGTTATTCTTCCCCACAACCCTGTGAAGAAGGTTTGATTACTATCTCCATCTTGCTGTGGAGGACACAGGTAGGCTCAGAGTCAACACAAGAAATGGCAGAACTGCAATACCAACATGAGTCCTTTGATTTTGTGCCATAGGTTCGTCCACTGCCTGCAGCTCTTGCTGTCTCATAGCAGGGCCTGCCATGGGCTGGTGGCCAGGTTGCGCATTCTCCAAGAGCCTCATCTCCATATAAGGGTGTGCATGAGTCAGAGACACTCTGGCAGGATTAAAAGAAGACGCTTACCATATTACATTGAATTTGTCTTCCTTTATCGAACCAGAACCCCTGGAGTACACTATGAGTAGTTAGATAGATAGATAGATAGATAGATAGATAGATTATTCATATGTATGTAAAAATTTCATAATATATGTACTTTTTCAAAAGAACAATCAGATCTTTTGCTTTAAGTTTAGATTTTCTTTTTACCTGAAAAAGTTGCTAGGAGTTAAATAAACAAATATTGAACATATGATTTGAAAAGGTAACTAATATACTATTTTAAAACAAACGTATCCTGTTTCTTGACTTTCAAAAATACCTATACGTTCTAAAAAGGAAATATATGTATCTGCATACATGCATACAAAATTCTGTAGTCATCTTTAGAATAGCACTATTATAAATGCAGTGCTTGTGTGTTCAAAGTGTTAATCGTTTAAAGTAAGCCTTTAAAGTATACCACAGATTTTAAACCTGATATGATATTTCTTCATATCAGAAAAACAAATTAGAAGTGGCCTGAGCCTCACTCAACCCCTTAAGAGGCCCTCTGCTCCAGCTGACTTGAACCATATCAAATGTAGGATTGACTTTGTTTTTTAAATTGCAGGGAAAAATAACCTGGTTGGATTATGTTCAATTGCACCCCATGTTCAGATATAGCAAAAACACTTGCTGGCCAATCACAGTCCCCTCACTTGGCAGAGATTGCCAAGGAAGTCCTGTGCCTGAAAACCAGCCTGTTTCAGATCCTTGCCGCTTGTGTCCCTTACACGGTGGCTGTCATATATTCCAGTGACCCCGCCAGCCCCCCAGGGTTCAGTTGTAACTGAGCGTGAGCCTCTGTCCTAAATACCTTTCACTGTGGCCGGGCCTGATTACAGTTCTTTCTGGTTACGGTCTCTGATTTGCTTTCCAAAGGTCAGCGGCTCGAGTTAATGTGTTTCAGGGATGACCCAATCAGCTTGTATTTAGGAGAGACTTTGTATAACTTGAAAAAGAAGATTGAGCTTCTGGGAACTGGAAAAGCACAAGTTAAAAGTCTTTTCCCTCTACTCTCACTTTGTATTTTTGCAACATTACAATAAAGGGAATAAAAATTAGAAAATCCTCCACAATCTCAGCATTCTTCCTGTCTAGCCCTTATCCATATAGGGGTATATTGTGACAAAGCTCTAGTTGTAGCATGATACAAATTTGTGTTCTAATGTTGTTAATTCCAAAAAAGGAGAACCTAGCTTTTCAGAGGGGAGGAGTTACTTTTTATCCTAAGATGGTGTAATATTACATAAAGACGGGGAAATTTAAAAAAAAATGTATTCATAGGCCTACCAGCCTTACTAAAGAATTTTAATTTTTGCATTTCTATCTATACTTTGTTCACTGTATCCATATTTTGCATATTTTACATAATAGAACTATTCTGGTTATTGCCCACAAGCATTCACAGGTTTAAAAAAAAGAATGCATACTCCCACACTCCAAAAAACTCAAAAACCTGTTTGAGTTCTCCTTACCAGCCCTTATCCACATGCATATTTCATTTTTACAGTTGTAATCCAAGCATGAAGTCAATTTAATATTTTAATTCTGTTATATTACAAAATATTTACTATTATAGTCTTTGTCATTCTTAAGTTTTAAGACTTGAAAGAACTACAAAGGCAATACATGCTTATCGGTTACAAGAGAAATAACAAAGAATTTTTTTTAAAGATTTTATTTATTTATTTGACAGAGACAGCCAGCGAGAGAGGGAACACAAGCAGGGGGAGTGGGAGAGGAAGAAGGAGGCTCCCAGCAGAGCAGGGAACCCGATGCAGGGCTCCATCCCAGGACCCTGGGATCACGCCCTGAGCCAAAGGCAGACGCTTAATGACTGAGCCACCCAGGTGCCCCAATAATAAATAATTTTGTGAAAGAAAAATTATATCTGCCTTACACTAATTCCATTCCCCAAAGGAAAAAATATTAACAGCCTGGATGCATATTTTTCTATCTTTCAGATATAAAAAATATATAAAATATATATTTTTTGTTTTTAGAAGAATAGGGTATTATTCACATTTCTTGACAAATCACTTTTTAAAAAAATATGACATGCATATTTCTCCAGGTCAATAGATACCAATTTAACTTATTCTTTCATTTATTTATTTATTTTAAAGATTTTTTTTAAAGATTTATTTATTTATTTATTAGAGAGAGACAGCCAGCGAGAGAGGGAACACAAGCAGGGGGAGTGGGAGAGGAAGAAGTAGGCTTCTAGTGGAGGAGCCTGATGTGGGGCTCGATCTCGGAACGCTGGGATCACGCCCTGAGCCGAAGGCAGCCACTTAACGACTGCACCACCCAGGCGCCCCTAAAGATTTTATTTTTAAGTAATCTCTACACCCAATATGGGGCTCGAACCCACAACCCAGAGATCAAGAGTTACGTACTCCACTGACTGAGCCAACCCAGGTGCCCCACCAATTTAATTTATTCTTTTAAATGGGTTCATAATAGGGGCATCTGGGTGGTTCAGTTGGTTAAGTGTCCAATCTAGATTTCGGCTCAGGTCATGGTCTCAGGGTTGTGAGATTGAGCCCCAAGTTGGGCTTTGCCCTGGGTGTGGAGCCTACTTAAGATTCTTTCTCTCTCTCCCCTTCCGCCCCTCCCCCTCCCTCTCTAAATGAATAAATTAATAGGTTCATAATACTCTACAGGAAGGATCTACCTTAATTTGTTCAGCTACTTTCCTAATGATAGATATTCCTATCATTTCCAGGTTTTGGGCTCTAAAAACTGTGCTGCAATAAAACATCCACTTACGTATATTCTTCTGTACTGGTACTTTTTTTTTTTTAAGATTTTATTTCTTTATTTGAAAGAGAGAGCAGAAGCAGCAGGAAGGGCAGAGGGAGAAGCCGACTCCCCACTGAGTGGGGAGCCCACACAGGGCTCGATCCCAGGGCCCTGGGGTCATGACCTGAGCCAAAGGCGGACGCTCAACCAACTGAGCCACCCAGGCGCCCCTCTGGCTTAGATTTTTAAACCAGGTTTTTTTAAAAAAAGATTTTTATTTATCTATTTGACAGAGAGAGAAAGAGAGGGAAAGAGAGCACAAGTGGGGGGAGCAGCAGGCAGCAGAGGGAGATGGACAAGCAGGCCCCCCGCAGAGCAGGGGGCCTGATGTGGGCCTCGGTCCCAGAACCCTGGGATCATGACCTGAGCTGAAGGCGGACACTTAACCGACTGAGCCACCCAGGCGTCCCTGTATTTTTAGTTTTGGAAACCCAACTTTATTGAGATATAATTTGCCTATAGTAAAATGCTCCCATTTTAAGTGTCTCATTCAATGAATTTTGACAAATGTATTAACCAACAAAACCACCAATGCAGTCCAGATCCGAAACTTTTCATCACCCCCTAAAGGTCTCTCGTGCTCCTTCACTGAAGGACCTTGCTCCCACTGTCCATACAGGTTTCAATTTCCTAGGATTCTACATAAATAGAATCATCGTTGTGTAGACACTTATGTCCAGCTTTTTTTACTTGGTAAAGTGCCTTTGAGATCCATCCATCTTGCTCATATCAGTAGTTTCTCCTTTTCTTCCTGCTGAGTGTAATTTTGCGAATACCACATTATCTTCCAAAAAGGTTATGGTCGTTCACACTCCTACCATCAACGAGCAGGAATGTCTTTTCCCCTGAATCTTTACAAGGACTGAATGTTCTCATTCTTTTCAGTTTTTGCCAATCTCACAAATGAATATTAGTATCTCATTGTTGCCAGAATTTGCATTCTGTAGTGCAGAGGTTGTGTTTCTTGGATTTCCTCTTATAAATTGTTCATTCGTATCATTTACCCATTTTTCTACTGAATTTTAATTTGTAGAAACTGTTTACTAAGGTTGCTTACCTTCGTTGTACGTATTAGTTTTTTCCTGCTCTATTCTTTGTCCTCTGACTTTTCAATAGTGTTTTTTTGGTCATAAAACTTAAAATATTTTAAGTAGCGAAATATAAATATCTTTGCTTTTATAGTTTCTGGATTCCCCGATAAGCATAATGCATATATACTTTTGTGTTCTCTTTTTTCCCTTAAGATACAAGTATTTCTCATTTGTTATAGCCCTCACAATGGTTAATGGCTGCATAATACTCCATCTGGAGATGATCCATAAATTTTTTTTTAAAGATTTTATTTATTTATTCGACAGAGATAGAGACAGCCAGCGAGAGAGGGAACACAAGCAGGGGGAGTGGAAGAGGAAGAAGCAGGCTCCTAGCGGAGGAGCCTGATGTGGGGCTCGATCCCAGAACGCCGGGATCACGCCCTGAGCCGAAGGCAGACGCTTAACCGCTGTGCCACCCAGGCGTCCCCTGATCCATAAATTTTTTAAAAAGATTTATTTAGGGGCACCTGGGTGGCTCAGTCGTTAAGCTTCTGCCTTCAACTCAGGTCATGATCCCACAGTTCTGGGATCAAGCCCTGCATCAGGCTCCCTGCTCAGCGGGGACCCTGTTTCTCCCTCTGCCTGCTGCTCCCCCTGCTTGTGCTCTCTTTCTCTGTCAAATAGATAAATAAAATATTTTATCTATTGGAGAGAGAGAGAGCATGAGCGGGAGGGGAGAAGGGGGGGAGAGAATCTCAGGCGGACTCTGAGCTAAGTGGGGAGCCTGATGCTGGGCTCGATCCCACAATCCTGGGATCACAACCCAAGCCGAAGTCAAGAGTCCAACACCTAACCGTGTCACCCAGGTGCCCCAAAATGATCCATAAATTAATTAAAATTATTCTTCTTTTGGATACTTAAGTTGTTTGGATTTTTCATTTTTTATTGAAACATCTTTGTGCGTATGCCCTTTTCTACTTATTCAATTAATTAGTTTCAATAATTTCCCAGGAGTAACACCGTAGGTTTTGAATATATTGTGTAATTTAAAAAATATCTCCCTCTACCTCTCTCGTTCCCCCGTCCGTACTCTTGCTCGCTTTGTCTCTTTCAAATAAATAAATAAAATCTTAAAAAAACATACTAGCACAAGATCGTTAATGATTTCATAGTTGAGTGTAAAACAGGGCTGATAGTAAACTTACAGGTTCAAGACATGACACATCAACTCCAAATGTGCCTAGAGCTCACGGTTGCCTGGTTTGCAGTGGAGAAGAAATGGACACTTGATGATGCTCTAGGCTTTCCTATATCTTATTTAAATGTCCTATCTCTCCCCACCCCCATCTCCTTTTTACTGCTTGGTAAACAAGCTCAGAGCCGAGTGGGTAGGGCCAGGATTGGATCACAACCCTGACTCTGACTCCAAAGCCTGGTCTTCACACTGTAACTGTGAATAAAGTAACATTTGTACAGCACAGAGCACATCACAATTTACAAAAGCCCTTTTACATCTTTTTACACTGGGACTCCCTTTCTGCTTTTCTCAGCCCAGTGAATGCCTTCTCTTTCTCGGGATGGTCTCACCACTTACTGCACTGTATTTGAGTCTGTCATTTATGTCAGTCTCCCTAACGACACCTAGCTCCTGTGCCCACTTTGGGTCTATCAGAAGGGCAGCAGGTGCCTTTGCAGGCTGAGCATGGTGAGGGTTCTAGTGTGGTGGGATCCATGTGAGGGCAGGATGGAGCTGGTAAGGTTGGCTGAGTCTGGGTCATCAAGAACCTTGCTTGCCACGCAAGTAACTGGACTCCATCCCATGGTTTAGTGTGGAGCTGATGGAGGGGCTTAAATCATGTGCAGGTTGCTGACAGTGAGGGCACAGCAGAGGCAGCTGGGACGAAAGAAAAGGAAGGGTCCGGATTCCAGGGAAAAATTGGATTTTTAAAAATTTTTTTGAAGATTTTATGTATGTATGTATGTATGTATGTATGTATGTATTTGGCAGAGAGAGCAAGAGAGCACAAACAGGGAGGACAAGAGAGGCAGAAGCAGACTCCCTGCTAAGCGGGGAGCCCGATGTGGGGCTTGATCTCAGGACCCTGGGATCGTGACCTGAGCCCAAGGCAGATGCTTAACCGACTGAACCACCCAGGTGCCCCCAAAACTTAGATTTGGAAACAATATGTCTTGACCACTGTAGTGTCTGCTGCCATTCAGGAACACGTAGGTTGATTTCTGGCAAGCCAGCCAGATTGGGTGCAGGCATTGGGGGTGGATATGGCAAAGCAAAGTTAAGTGGTTAAGAGTGTATGCAGACTCTGGGGCTGGTATGCCTGGGTTCAAACCCTGGTGAGTAACTGCCTGTAAGTTACCTGACCTCTCCATGCATCCATTATTTTCAGCTTTAAGGTAAGAGTACATATCTCATTGTGTTGTGGGGAGGAATAAGAGTAGGGATAAAACATGCTTGGCATACAATAAGCACTCAATAAATATAAACTGTTATGGTTATAAGAACATTACAGATTGGGGCGCTTGGGTGGTTCAGTCCTTAAGCGTCTGCCTTTGGCTCGGGGCGTGATCCCAGAGTCCTGGGATCAAGCCCCACATCGGGCTCCCTGCTCTGCTGGAAGCCTGCTTCTTCCTCTTCCACTCCCCTTGCTTGTGTTCCCTCTCTCACTGGCTCTCTCTCTCTCTGTCAAATAAATAAATAAAATCTTAAAAAAAAAAAAAAAAAAAAAAAAAAGGACACTACAGATTAGCCCAGAGAAAGGAGCGCTCCCATAGGCCTGGAACAGCCATAAGTCTTTGTAAGAGTGGCTTGGGGGAGGAGCCTGCCAGGAGGGCAGGGGGCCCATACCCCAAAGGCACAGACACAGAGAACCTAGGGTCTTCCTTGTTGGTGGTGGGGGGGAGTGGAGGAAAATGGGTTTTTCCATGTGCATACTGTAAACTCGTGACTTATAAATCTTGTCTCATTCTTTCTCTTGGTGGTCTGGCTCATGGTCACCTCCCAAGTATTTGTTAAATGAATGAAATTCTTCCAAAATATTTTTTTTAATTTAAAAACATTTTTAAAAAATATTTATTTATTTGAGAGAAAGAGAGTGCACAAGCAAGGGAGAGAAGCAGAGCGAGAGGGAGAAGCAGGCTCCCCACCAAGCGGGGAGCCCAATGCGGAGCTCGATCCCAGGATCCCGGGATCATGACCTGAGCCAAAGTCAGATGCTTAACCGACTGAGCCACCCAGGCATCTCTAATTTTTCAAAATTTTGTTTTAAAGATTTTTTATCAATAAACACTCATAGCAAAAATTTTACCCATTCATTAAAGAAACTTTAGAGAACAGACCTTGTCAAACCACTTAATTGAGTCCACTGGCTTTGATAGAATGAAGTAGAAGCTTAGGCGGCCTTTTCAAATTACTCATATTTATTATAAAATTCTCTTTTTAATAATATCTTATTTATTTATTTTATTTATTTGAGAGAGAGAGAGAAAAAGAGAGAGCATGAGCATGGGGCGGGGCAGAGGGAAAAGAAGAGAATCTCAAGCAGATTCCACATTGAGCGTGGAGCCTGACTCGGGCCTCAATCTCATGACCCTGAGATTAAACCAAATATTTCTTTCTTTTTTCTTTTTTTAAAGTAAGCTTTACACCCAACATGGGGCTTGAACTCACGACCCTGAGATCAAGAGTCACATGCTCTATGGACTGAGCCAGCCAACCAGGCATGAATTTATTATAAAATTCTTAAACATAACAAAAGATTGTCCAATATAAAATATCTAATTTACCCCAGCTTCCTATTAAGCAGCAGCACACAGAGGCAAATTCTGTGGGGTAGGAGCAGAGGCCATATATAGTACCTTAACTTCTAGGTGGATATCGTGTTAGGGATGCCCCCTCCTCACAGCTACTAGGTGCTTGCTCACTGTGGATTGGATGCAGGACAAAGGCATCCCCATCAGAGAGAAGGCCAGAGCCTTCAACTGGAGACTCCCTCCACCTTCAAGAGTTGGAGAATGGGAAAACAGCATGCCACTCTTGCTGCAGTGGCACTAATGCTGACAAGCTCTGCAGGCTCAGGCTCTTGAACGCTGGAGTGGGGAGTGGCTTTCTGCGATGGATTTCCTCAGTGAAATCATTGCCCATTGCCTTCCATACTCTGATCTGATGGGCTACATGCAAATAGGCAAACCCTATATGTTGCTTCTAGGTATGACTGGTGCACATTTGTTTCTGCTGTAGGTCTTATGAATATGCAAATGGACAACCCCAATATGTTGATACTGGTATGATGTGTTGACCCTCCCTAGCATAGGGCAGTCCCCATATGTTGGTAATTGATAATCTTATCAAGTCCTAGTGCCCAGAACTAGGACTTTGAGTTATAGCTCATATGCACACGCACTCAATACATATAAACAAAAAGAAGAAAGTCATAATTTCTCATAATCCCGTCACTGATAACATTTTGTTGAGGTTGTGTGTGTTGTGTATGTATGTTATGTTGCTATGTTTTACCTATCTGTACAGACACATGTTTTGAAAAAATTAAAACAAAAACTACAGCAATTAAAATGAGGTAATACTATACATACAGTTGCATACCTTATTTTTCACTTAAACAAAATGAATGTGTTTTGGGCTTGCCACTTAGTAACTAGGTGGCTTGAACAAGTTACTTAACCCTCATGCTTCAGTGCTCTCAGCTATAAAAATAAAAAATGGAAGTATTTTATCATAAGGAGTTGTAGTATAAAGATTAAATGAGATAATACATGTGGAGTACTTAATTAGGTCTAGTGTATGTTAGTTACTATTATTAAGTGATTAAATACGCTCATCCTAAATTTTAAATGGCTATATAGCATTCCATTGTACTGATACACTGGCATGTGAAGTAAATACAGATTTATAGAATTCGTAGAATATAAATATATATCCATGTCATTTAATTGTATGCGTATATGATATATATCTGGCATATATATTGATCGACTGATTACGGTGGCATATGTATACTAGTGTATGTTTATTTATACGTACGCCATCATATCTGTCTATATAATATATACAAAACCAATTCGTAATCTTTAGACATTTAGGTTGTTTCTTCTTTTTCAGTTTTATAAACAATTATCTTAGTCCATTTGGCTGCTATAACAAACTATTTTAGACTGGGGGGCTTATGCCACAAGCATTGATTTCTCATAGTTCTGGAGGCTGGAAAGTCCAAGATCAAGGTACTGGCAGACCTGGTGTCTGGTGAGAGCCCAGTTCCTGGTTTGCAGATGGCCGTGGACTTGTGGTGTCCTCACGTGGCGGAAAAGGAGCAAGCTAGCTCTTTAGCCCTTCTTATAAGGGCACTGATCCGTTTCATGAGAGCTCCGTCCTTATGAGCTAATACCTCCTAAAGGCCTCACCTCCAGACACCATCACATTGGAAATTAGGGTTTCAACATATGAATTTGGGGGGGTGGAAACACAAATATTCAGTCCATAACAACAGTCCTTCAGCGAACATCCTTACAACTAAATATTTGTGCACATCGTCAAACATTTCATGAAGATAAATTTCCAGAAGTGAAAATGATGAGTTAAAATGTCTTAAACATTTTTCCCTAATTGTTCCATATTTTATTTTAAATACCTAAGTGTTAACTCAAGCTGGCATGTGGTGGAATCGGAGAATCACCGCCCATTAGTTTCAGCCACTTCCCAACATTGATAAAGGGGAGTCCTTTATCAATGGACACACCGCGTGTGGTTGTGAGACTCATCCGTGTGGTGGCAGGGAGTCCCGCTCGGTTCCTTGTCGATGCTGTCGAGTATTCCACGGCCACACCCGCTTCACTGCCTCCTTTGACTTCTACGTTAAGCTGTTCATTACTAACATCCAGGTTCTGCTCAACATCTTAGGCTGACATTTGTGGGCTCAGCACAGAGAAAATAACTAAATATTTTCTTTGGATCATTTCTTTTGTGAAAATCCTAATACCATCATGAGCCCTCAGATTATTGGATAAGTCAGCTCCAAAACCCTCCAGTGTGTTTTGTTGTTGTTTTTTTTTTTTCATTTGTTTCTCAAGAAACTTTAGAGACTGCCGAGGTGCCCTGATGAGGATAAAATCAACAATTGAAAACTGTAGGAAAGAAGCTTATCTTGCTGTACTGTGTACCTACGTTTGGTCCCCAGGCCCTGGAATTAGAACCATTCTTGGAGATACCAGTCCAGCCCTCTCATTTTACAGAAGAGAAAGCAGACCCAGAGAGGGGGCTTGTCCATGCTTACTCTTTTAGGTGGTGGCAGAGGTGGACCTCTGTCTTCTGACAGCACGTCTGGTAGCCTTTCTGCTTGAGCGTGCTGTTCCCTGAAGCGTGACCTTGGCCAGCCCCTGCCTCTACCTGAACTGCTCTCTCTCTTGGTTTATGCAATTGCTGAGCAGACAGCCCTATGTGAGCCCAGATGACTCGGAGCTGAGGCCTAGGAGGGGTCAGGGTGGGGCGGTAGGCGGTAGAGGAGTGGCTGGTTACTCACGGGAGGGAGCCAGACTCTCAGACTGGGAGTTGGAGAGGGCCTCGTGGAGCTGGGCCAGCAGGATCTGGGCATAGGCCAAGAGCAGCCTAGAAGAGGTAGAAGAAGGACTGGTGGAAAAGAAGTCTGGAAAGGCAGAATGGAGGGTCCTGCCTGCCAGCCATAGAGGTGTAGATTTTTTAGTTCTGCAAGGCTGTGGAGCCACCGAAGGGTTTTTTGGTTTGTTTTTGTTTCTTCGTCTGCTTTGGTGGGGAAATATATATAAAATTGACCATTTCCACTACTTTCAAGTGCACAATTCAGTGGCATTAATTTCAGTGTTGTGCAACCATCACCAGTACCTAGTTCCAAAACTTTTCCATCACCCCAAAGAGAAACTCTGTACTCATTAAGCAACGACTCCCCATTCCCCACTGCTCCCAGCCCTTGGTAACCTCTAATCTACTTTCTGCTTCTATGAATTTGCTTATTATAGCTATTTCATCTAAGTGGCCTCATGCAGTACTTGTCCTTTTGCATCCAGCTTATTCATTTAGAAACGTTTTTAAGATTCCACCATGTTGTAGAATGTATCAGAAGTTCACTCCCTTTTTTTGAGGGGGGGGGTCCTAAATATGCCATGTTTTCATTTGCTTTTACTTTATTCTGGTAAAATACACATAACATAAAATTTGCCAGTTTAACCATTTTTAAGCAAACAGTTTAGTGGCATTAATATGTTCACACTGTTGCACAGCCATCCCGCCATCTGTTTCCAGAATGTTTTCATCTTCCCAAACCTGTCTCCATTAAACACTAACTACCATTCCCTTTCTCCTAGCCCCTGGCAACCACCATCCTTATTTTCTGTCTCTAGGAATTTGACTATTCTAGAGACCTCAAATAAATGGAATCATATAATATTTGTCCTTGTGCAACTGGCTTATTTCACTTAGCATGTTTTCATGGCTCACCCATGTTGTAGCATATGTCAGAATTTTATTATTCTTTTAGGACTTATAAAAAGATTTAAAAAATTTTTAAGTCATCTCTCCACCCAACGTGGGGCTTGAACTCACAACCCCAAGATCGAGAGTCGCATGCTCTACTGATTAAGCCAGCCAGGTGCCCCAGAATTTCATTATTTTTTTAAGCCTGAATATTTGTTTATCCACTCATTTTGTTTATCCATTCATCCATTTTTGGACATTTGGGTCATTTCTACCTTTCAGCTATTGTGAATACTGCTGATATGAACATTGGTGTACAAATATCTGTTCAACTCCTTGCTTTCAGTTCTTTGGGGTTTATGGCTAGGAGAGGAACTGTTGGATCATATAGTAATTTTATGTTTAGTTTTTTGAGGAACCCAAACTGTTTTCCACAGCAACTGAACCATTTTACATTTCCGCCAGCAAAGCATGAGGATTCCAATTCCTCCACATTCTCCCCCACACTTGTTATTTTCTGTGTTCGCTCCGTTTAATGGCAGAATAATATTCCATTGAATGTATGTATCACATTTGGTTTATCCGTTCATCTGTTGATGGACACTTGGCTTGTTTCCACCTTGTGGCTAGTGTGAATCATGCTTCAATGGACATTGGCATACAAGTATCTGTTTCAAGTCTCTATTTTCAGTTCTTTTGGATCTGTACCTAGGAGTGGAATTGCTGGGTCATATGGTAATTCTATGTTTAACTTTTTGAGGAACCACCAGACTGTTTTCCACTCTGGCCACACCATTTTATATTCCCATCAGTAATGCACAAGGGCCACAGGAGGGTTTCAAGCAAGGCTGAAATAAGAGAACCTTCCCCAAGCCACCTCCCTCCTGGCCTGCTGCAGTGTTGTTGGGGGATTAGGAAATCACTTCTGTGTAAACTGCCTGCTTCTGGGCTATTGCAGTGCCTAAGGCTTTCTTTTCTTTTTGTTGGCAGTACTTAATTCTGTAGTGATTACCTTTCTCCTTAATCATAATAGATCCCACTCTACGGAGATTCTGAGCAAAGCTATTAGATCTCCCTTATTCTGGCATATTTCTGCTTTGTTATATATTTTTGGACCTCCTTGAAAACTTTCTTGGGGCACCTAGGTGGCTCAGCTGATTAAGCGTCTGCCTTTGGCTCAGGTCATGATCCCAGGGTCCTGGGATTGAGCCCCGCGTCGGGCTCCCTGCTCAGGGGGGAGCCTGCTTCTCCCTCTCCCTCTGCTACTCCCCCTGCTTGTGCTCTCTCTCTCTGTCAAATGAATGAATGAATGAATGAATGAATGAATAAATAAATAAATAAATAAATAAATAAATAAATAAATAAATAAAATCTTTTAAAAGAAAAGAGAGAAAACTTTCTTAGTAGAGCCTGGTGGATTTGGGAAAGGGTTGGTGTCCTGGCTCTGTGACCAGCAGCAAGTCACTGAAATTTTCTGGGCTTATTGCCTCATGGAGGAAGTTGGGAGATGTGATGTCTGAATTAGTTTTTCAGAAGGTTGTCTGTCTTGCTACTTGGAAAAAAAGAACCCAGTCATGTATCTTCATAATACTTCTAATATGCCCAAGCTTGATGTTGAGATTTTAAAAAGTAAGATCCTAATTATATTTAAACTTTCATATCCAGGAGTGGGATCACAAGAGTGGATTATGCCTTAAAAATTGTTTTAACTGAAATTCATACGGAATAACTCAAGTTTACATTCCACATGCATTTGAAATATTGTTATTATTATGTTTTATGTATTTTTAAATAAAAACATTTATCTTGTCTTGAATTTTCCTCCTATGGTGGATACTGATAAGACCATCAGGCAGCTTTTCTTTTCTTTCTTTTTTTTAAAAAAGATTTTATTTATTTGTCAGAGAGAGAGAGACAGAGCACAAGTAGGGGGAGCGGCAGGCAGAGGGAGAAGAAGACTCCCCACTGAGCAAGGAGCCTAACATGGGACTCTATCCCAGGACCTGGGATCACAACCCAAGCCGAAGGCAGATGCTTAACCAGCTGAACCACCCAGAAATCCCTCAAGGCAGCTTTTATTTGTCATAATTTATATTTTAGGGGGTAATCTTTTAAACCAGTAAATACCATTAATTTTGCATATACAAAAATATATATTTACATTCTTTATAGTAATATAAATATGCTACATTAATGCATATTCTTATAAATATGGAATAAAACTACATTCTTTATGGTAATACAGTGTAAGAAAGCAGAATTTCCTGGTTGGATTGTTCTCTAGATGCACCAGCAGTTATTGCTTTGACTTCAGTTTGATAAGTTTATGATAGGAAGAGGTGGTAAAAATTACTGTACTTAGAAAATATTGTATGAAAAAGTATATAATAGAATATTAAAGTATGAGAATAAGGCAATTATTAAATGTTTTATCCACTGCCATTTTCCTATAGACTAAAAATTTCCTTGCACCAATTAATGCACACTTTTTGTAAAGATTTGTATAATGCAATACAATCCATGATTTATATTAATTGGTTTGTCCTAGATTGGAAAGTCCTAAGATACTCTGTTTATGGACTCTGCAGACTCATCTGTATCTATTTCTCAGAAACAGAGCTCCAGAACTCAGGCTGATTATCTCAGAGCCTGCGGGATAAAGTGAAATATCTAAAAGCAAACAATGTTTATAGTTGCTCTGATTCAGCACAATTTAGATTCTCTTTGGCAAAGAAAACTAAATAATGCTCTGCTACTTCTCAGCCTCGGTCAATAGAGAGAACTTTGAGCTCCTTGTCCTAATGATCATCATTGCAAAGGCAGCCTCTGGAGAGGGCTGGGAAGCCATTGCGGACATGTCACACTGGATGCTTTCTCTTGGACAGCCGTGTCTTTAGGTCGCTTCGGCTCAGTACATTTGTTTGCAAAATCAGGACTGATTTTGATTGTTGTAGTTTTAATGTGAAACAAAATGAAGAAATAAAAATTCAGGTAGAGGGGCGCCTGGGTGGCACAGCGGTTGGGCGTCTGCCTTCGGCTCAGGGCATGATCCCGGCATTATGGGATTGAGCCCCATGTCAGGCTCCTCCGCTATGAGCCTGCTTCTTCCTCTCCCACTCCCCCTGCTTGTGTTCCCTCTCTCCCTGGCTGTCTCTATCTCTGTCAAATAAATAAATAAAATCTTTAAAAAAAATTCAGGTAGAGATTTAAAAAGGGAGCAAATTCTGGCACATGCTACAACATAAGTGAACCTTGAGGACATCATACTAAGTGAAATAAGCCAGTCACGAAAGGGCAAATATGGTATGATTCCACTTATGTGAGGAATCCTCTATTCTACTACTAGAATCTTCAAACTGATAGAGACAGAAAGTAGAATGGTGGTTTCCAGGGGCTGGGGAGGGGAAGTAGGGAGTTGCTGTTTCATGGGTACAGAGTTTCATTTTAGGAAGACGCAAAAGTTGGGGCGCCTGGGTGGCTCAGTCGGTTAAACGTCTTTCTGCCTTCAGCTCAGATCATGATCTTGGAGTCCCAGGATGGATCCCCATATTAGGCTCTCTGCTCAGCGGGGAGTCTGCTTCTCCCACTCCCTCTGCCTCCCTCAGCCTGCCACTCTGCCTGCTTGTGCTCTCCCTCTCTCTCTCTGTCAAATAAATAAATAAAATCTTAAAAAAAAAAAAAGAAAGAAAAAAGGAAGATGCAAAAGTTCTGGGGATGGATGGTCGTGATGGTTGTACAACATGAATGTACTTAATGCCACTGAACTGTACAATAGAAAATGGTTGAGATGGTAAATTTTATGTTAGATATATTTTACTAAAATAAAAAAGAAAATTCAGTTAGAGCGTCTACCTCAAATCCACATAGTTCTGTACATTTAGGCTTTGGCTTGTTAAACAGAAATCTGCTTAGTCTTCCTTTACTGAACACTGAGCCTTTTTTCTTTTTTTTTAACTTTCATAAATTGGCTTAAAACATAGAGAGGTAGAGATTTGGGAGCTTTTTTTTTTTTAAAGACAATTAATCCCTTCAGGTTCAAATTACAGTCAGACTTGGCTCAGATCTAGCAGATTGAGTGGTGCCGATACCGAGGGCCTTAACTCTGTCATGTACTGAGAGGTAGCTGCGTGGTCCCAGCCTGCTCCCAGAATACATGGAATTGAACTAGATATCAACAACAGAGAGCTGGAAAGCCCCCCAAATACGTGGAGTTTGAACAACACACTTCTAAATAAGAGATGGATCAAAGAAGAAGTCTCAAGAGAAATTTTTAAATATTTGGAATATACAGGGGTGCCTGGGTGGCTCTTAAGCATCTGACTCTGGCTTTCAGCTCAGGTCATGATCTCGGGGTTGTGAGCTCAAGCCCTGCATCAGGCTCTGTGCTCAGTGTGGAGTCTGCTTGAAATTCTCTCCCTCTGCCTCTCTGTCTCTCAAATAAATAACAAATAAATAAATAAAACCTTAAAAAATATATTTTGAACATAAAAGAACTCTTAAAATTCAAAATTAAGAAAAGGAACAACCATTAAAAAATGAGCAAAACACCTGAACAGACATCTCACCACAAAAGATACAGAGTTGGCAAATAAGCATCTGAAAAGATGCTTAACATCATATGTCATTAGAGAAATGCAAATTAAAACAACAGTGAGACACCACTACACACCTATGGGAATGGCCAGAGTCCAAAACACTGACAACACAAAATGCTGACAAAGATGTGGAGGAACAGGAACTCTCATTCATTGTTGGTGTGAAGGCAAAAATGGTACAGCCACTTTGAAGGACAGTTTGACAGTTTCTTCCAAAACTAAACATACTCAGGGCCCTGGATGGCGTAGTCAGTTAATGTCCGACTCCTGGTTTTGGCTCAGGTCATGATCTCAGGGTTGTGAGATCAGTGAGGAGTCTGCTAAAGTTTCTCTCTCCCTCTCCCTCTTCCCTTACACTCACTCGCGTGCTCTCTCTCTAACATCAATAAATAAAAAAGAGGAGTTTTTTTAAAGATTAATTTATTGATGTTAGAGAGAGAGCAAGAATCTAAGCAGACTCCAGAGCCCAACGTGGGGCTGATCTCATGAACCTGAGGTCATGACCTGAGCCGAAACCAAGAGTTGAACACTTAACCAACTGCACCACCCAGGTACCCCCAAATATACTCTTACCATAGGATCCAGCAGTCATACTCCTTGATGTGTACCGAAGGATTTGAAAACTTTTGTGCACAAAAACCTTCACACATGTTTACAGGCAGCTTTCTTCATAGTTGCCAACACTTGGAAGCAATCAAGATGTCCCTCAGTAGGTGAATGGATAGGTAACCTGGGACATCAAGGTAATGGGATGTTACTTAGCACTAAAAAGGAGTGAACTATGAAGCCACAAAAAGACATGGAGGAAATTTAAGTGAATATTAGTAAGTGAAAGAAGCCAATCTGAAAAGGCCACATACTATACGATTCCAACTATATGACATTCTGGAAATGGCAAAACTGGAGACAGTAAAATGAGCAGTCTTGCCAGGGTTTCTGGAGGAGGGATGTGGGAACTTTCTGTACTCTCTGTTCAATTTTGCTGTGAATCTAAAACTGCTCTTAAAAAAAAAGTCTGGAATTAGATAGTGGTGATATGAATGTACTAAAAATCCACTGAGATATACACTATAAAAGGGTGAGTTTTATGGCATATCCATTATATCCCAATAAAGCTGTTATAAAAAAAAAGATACCTACTTCATAAGATTGTGCAGATTAAAGAAGTTCATGAGGGGGAGCTCCCCTCTACTTGCTGGATAGGATGCTCCCTAATTCATGAATCACTTAATAAAACCAATTAGACCTTCAAGATAAAAAAAAAAGGTCATGCATCATTTTATACATGTGTATTATAACACTTAGTACATATTGTTTTGTAAATACTTGTCCCTTGCCACCTTTCCCCTCCAGAATCTGGAGTGCATCTTTTATATTTGTATCCTCAGTGCTTAGCACAGTACCTAGCAATTAGGGAATGCTCAGTGACGGTTTAATGAAGGAATTGGAGATGGAAGATAAAGTAGAGATAAGGCCACAGATGACGCCAGGGCTTCTAATCTGGTCAAGGAGATGGACTGTGACCAACAGGGACTTCAAGATGGGAGGCAAGTTTCATTCTGTTTGTTGTTGACTAAGGTGTATTCTAGTTTAAACAAATTGTATTTGAGTAGTCTGTGGAATGCCTCGGTTAATTTATCCAACTTTTCATTAAAGATACAGGTCTCAAGTTCAAGTAAGAAGTGTAGGGTAAAGCCAGAAAATGTAGTCAATCACAGGTTGCTAACCACAGTCTATGGGTCAAATCCGTACTACAAATGGGTTTCATTTGGGCACAGTAATTTTTTTTAATAGACACTATTTTTTACAGTAGTTTTAGGTTCCTGGAAAAATTGAGCAGAAGGTACAGAATTCCCCTATACCCTCTGGACACAAGCATACTGTCCCCCACTATCAACATCCCCCACCAGAATGGTGTATCTGTTAGAGTCAATGAACCTACACTGACACATCATAATCACCCAAAGCCCATAGTTTCCATTAGGATTCACTCTTGGCATTGTACATTCTTTGGGTTTGGAGAAATTTACAGTGATATGTATCCACCATTATAGTATCATATAGAGTAGTTTCACTCCCATAAAAATCCTCCGCAATTTTAAAAATAAATTGCCAGCAGTTGAAACTGGGAGAATTGTCATAAAAACCAAGAATTTCAACTTCTGTCAAAATATGAGGGAAAAAAAACAAGAAACAAAATAAAACAAAAAAAATGAGACCCCTGGTAACTCTAATCCCATATTCTCCAAAGACAAGCAAGTAGATCTGAATAAGGGCTGTCTTCTTTGGGCAGGTGGGCTTGCATGCTCAAGTTTGTTTTGATCATTTTCATTCTACTCCATCCCTAAGTTATCTTAGGTAACTTTCCCCTTGCCTCCTTTCCTCTTAGGTGAATCGTAGTTGAAACAGGGAAATTAGGGAGTTAGGACAGAAAGCAGCCAAAGATACACCCTTCAGGAACACCAATGATTAAAGGTCTTATGTTCAATGGTCTTTCCTCTTCTGACCCTTTTTCTGGGTTTCCCTAATCCTTATCTTGGCTTCTTGTTGCTTCATCAAGAATCTAATCACTAGGGCATGTGGGTGGCTCAGTCCACTAAGCGTCCAACTCTTTTTTTTTTTTAAAGATTTTATTTATTTATTCAACAGAGATAGAGACAGCCAGCGAGAGAGGGAACACAAGCAGGGGGAGTGGGAGAGGAAGAAGCAGGCTCATAGCGGAGGAGCCTGATGTGGGGCTCGATCCCATAACGCCGGGATCACGCCCTGAGCCGAAGGCAGACGCCCAACCCTGTGCCACCCAGGCGCCCCAAGCGTCCAACTCTTGATCTCAGCTCAGGTCTTGATCACAGGGTCTTGGGGTCAAGCCCTGTGCTGGGGCTCCATGCTGAGTGTGGAGCCTACTTAAAAAAAAAAACTAATTATAGTTGATATTGGAGGAGTTGTTGAAGAATCTAATCGTAGCTGATCCTGTTCTTGGAACTCCTTTCCACAATTCTTTTATTCCTTTTTTTCTTTCCTAAACAGAAGGTTATTGGAAACTGGAAATTAAAAGTAGTCTTTTTCTTCCCAGTCGTTGGAGTAAAACACTTGCATTAGATAAGAGTGAATGAGATGGCAAATCTTGAGGTATTTTGCCAGAATGATTAACTGGCCAGAAATATTGGAGAACCACTGCTTTGTCATGTTGAGTAAAAATGTACTGGCATACTCTTTGTAAGGTCCTATGGGTAGTTTTCTGATATTCTAATAATAATAGTAGCTAAATATGGATAGCACTTTACAGTGTAAAAAGTGCCTCGTACATACATCATTCTAAACTCTCAACCCGCTTGTTAGGTAAGCATCCAACCTTCCCTTTCTATGGTAGTTCCGTTTTAAAACTATTTGTGTTAACATCAATTCTGGAGATTCCAGATTCTGTCACTGCATCATTGCAAAGGCCAGCATAAAACACAAGCCAACTGATGTTGTCATCAGCAAATCGAGGTTGGCCAGTACTGAAAAAACAGGACAAGCCTGTGGAAAATGTCTTGTCTTAGCGACTTTCGAGTGAGATGTAATAAATACTGGCTCTGAGGATAATGAACAATCTGAGCAATCTCAGGCGTGATGCCGAGAGGGAAAGTGAAATCTTCATTCACTCAATAATAATTCACTAAGGCCTATGTTCAAGATACTCTGTTAGGTACTGGTACTATAAAAATTAGTCAGACCTTGCCTACACTTGGCCTCAGACAGTCTAGAGTTTAGAATCATATAATGACATTAAGAGATTTGTTTTCTTCTCTTTTTTAAAGATTTTATTTATTTATTTGAGAGAGAGAGAGTGCTCATGAGGAGGGGGAGGGGAGGAGGGAGAGGGAAAAGCAGACTCCCCACTGAGCAGGGAGCCTGATGTGGGACTGGATCCCAGGACCCTGGGATCATGACCTGAGCTGAAGGCAAACGCTTAACCAACTGAGCCACCCAGGCGCCCAGAGATTTGTTTTCAAAGTCTTCCTCTGATTTTACTTTTCAGAGTTCTCTTTTTTTCCCTATTGTGGATCTTAAACTACAGTTTCACCTTTTATGTCTCCAAATGATAACCCAATGTACCGTCCTTTATATGGGAATACATAAAAGTCTTAAAAGTGGGTAGAATAAAAAAGTAGGTAAGGGTCTGTGCCTATGATGTGAGGGACCTTGAGGAGCCCATCCTTTTTTTTTTTTTTTTAAGATTTTATGTGTGTATGTATGTATTTACTTGAGAAAGGACGAGAGTGAGAGAGTGTGCACGAGCTGGGGGAGGGGCAGAGAGAAAGGGAGTAGCAGACTCCCCACTGAGCAGGGAGCCCGATGAGGGACTCCATCCCAGGACCCCAGGATCATGACAGCCCACCTGCTTGCCCAAAGGGGACAGCCCTTATTCAGATGCTTAACCTACTGAGCCACCCAGGTGCCCCAAGCCTGTCCTTTATTAATCTCTCTATGAAATCTACCACAAAGAATTTAATGGGCTCTTCAAGAAGGACGCATGGAAGAAACCCAGGAGAAGATAAGACCCTTGGCTAATGTCTCCTAACTAATAGGAAGCTGTTTGTTGGCTCTTTTACTCAGCTGAGATCACTACCTAATAGTATGGGCAAGACAATGGCAAGGAGTGGAAGAAGGGAGTTGGAAAGGAAGAGGGATAGTAATCAAAGACAGTTGTCACCCTCCGGTTGGGTCTTAGGCCCGGTCAGTATCCTTGGAGTTGCTGAACTGCAGAGGAGGGTGTACCCTCCCGTGTTATTCTTCCAATCTTCCAGTAATCAAGGGCGTGTAAGGTGGTTTGGGTAGGTGTGTGCAACACACACACACACACACACACACACACACAGAATCAGATTGCTGCTCTGAGCTTGGAATGCTGCCTGCAGCTAGAAACCTACACCTCCACTGAATTTTTCAGACATAACACACCGTTCAGGGGCTGAAGCTCTCCAACATCCCTTCTGTTAGCCCTTCACTGCCCTCCTCACCCCCACCGAACAGCCCGGTAGACAGTCTCCTGGGAATAGCAAGCCAACAGGAGCTGGTTGAACAGCAGTCAGACATTCACATGTCCCAGTACCAGCCCTGGGGTCCAGGTTCTTCCGCTCTGAAAGCTCTGCACACAGAAGGAATAGGAAACAGGAAATTGTTACTGCACTCTCTTTTTCCTCCCTCCGTTTAAAAGCGTGGTTAATGCTCAAGGACAGCTGGCCGACGTGCTGGTGACTCAACAGCGTCCTTGCCGTATTCAAGGGCGAAAATGATCTTGTGTTTTCTTTTTAACAGCAATAGTGTATTTCTTGAGGATCTTTTCTTCCACCATAATTACCACACAAATTACTCCAGCAGCGGACCCTCAAGGCCTGTCAGGGTTCAAAGGCAGATACTAAGATTGGATTAGGTGAGAGGCTCTGGAAATGCCACCCCCTTGTACTTCTCCACTTCCACTGTTCAGTAGTCCTTTAAATTTCATCTGCTTTCCTGCTTGCTCCTCTTGCATACCCTCCATTCCGTCTTTGCCAAATCTACCCATCCTTCACGCTATCTTTGGGATTGTTTACATTTTGTTGTACTTCCTCTGCTCTTGTTTACTTCGTATTTATTCTTTTTTTAAAAGATTTATTTATTTATGTTGCTCCTGGGTGGCTCAGTTAGTTAAGCCTTTGCCTTCGGCTCAGGTCATGATCCTGGGGTCCTGGGATGGAGCCCCGTGTCAGGCTCCCTGCTCAGTAGGGAGTCTGCTTCTCCCTCTGCCCCTCCCCACCACTTGTGCTCTCTCTCTTGCTCTCTCTCTCTGTGTCAATTGAAAAAAAAGATGTATTTATTTATTTTGGGGTGGAGGAGGGACAGAAGGAAATATTCTCGAGCAAACTCGCTGCTCACAACCTTGAGATCACGACCTGAGCCTAAATCAAGAGCAGCACGCTTAACTGACTGAGCCACCCAGGCACCCCATATTTACTCTTACATTAACTCATGTTTTACTCTTACTTGAAGAGGAAACTTGAAAAAACCTTTTTATGTAAATATAGTTGACACAATGTTCCACTAGCTTCAGGTGTACAACATAGGGATTTGGACAAATTTCTACATTATTCTCTGCTCACCACAAGTGTAGCTGCCATCTGTTACCATACAACATTGTTAAAATACCATTGACTATATTCCCTATGCTGTGCCTTTTAGTCCCGTGATTTACTCATTCCGTAACTGGCAGCCTGTATCGCCTACTCCCCTTCACCTGTTTTGTCCATCCCCTCCCCCCCTCCCCTCTGGTAACCATCAGTGTGTTCTTTGTATTTATGGATCTGTTTCTGCATTTTGTTTGTTGTTGATTTGTTTTTGTTTTTAGATTCAACGTATGATTGAAAGCATGTGGTATTTGTCTTCTCAGTCTGACTTTTATCACTTAGTATAAAACCCTCTAGGTCTGTCCCTGTTGTCACAAGTGGCACAATCTCATCCTTTTTTATGGCTGCATAATGTTATATATATTGCATATATAGGCATAATATTTTATATATGTAAATATTATATGTGTATATATAAATATCTCACATCTTCTTTATCCATTCATCTATCAATGGACACTTAGGTTGCTTCCATATCTTGGGTATTGTAAACAATGCTGCAGTAAACATAGGGGTGCATAGATCTTTCAAATAAGTGTTTTCTTTTTCTTTGGTATATACCCAGTAGTGGAATTATTGGATCATATGGTATTTCTATTTTTAATTTTTTGAAGAAACTCCATACTGTTTTCCACAGTGGCTGTACCAATTTACATTCCTACCAACAGTGCAAGAGAGGGTTCCCTTTTCTCCACATCCTCACCAAGACTTGTTATTTGTTGTCTTTTTGTTTTTAGCCATTCTGACAGGTGTAAGGTGATGTCTCATTGTGGTTTTGATTTGCACCTCCCTGATGATGAGTGATGTTGAGCATCTTTTCATGTGTCTCTTGGTCTTTCTTAGAAAAAAATGTCTATTCAGGTCCTCTGCCTATTTTTTATTTTTTTTAAAGACTTTATTTGAGAGAGAGAGGACAAGTGGTGGGGAGGGGCAGAGGGAGAGAGAGAGAGACAGAAAGAAGCAGACTCCCTGCTGAGCAGGAAGCCTGATGGGGGGCTCAATCCCAGGATCCAGAGATCATGACCTGAGATGAACGCAGATGCTTAACCGATGGTCACCCAGGCGCCCCCCCCCCGCCTGTTTTTTAATTGGATCATTTGTTTTTTTGGTGTTGAGTTGTATAAGTTCTTTAAATATTTTGAATGTTAACCCTTTATCAGATATGTCATTTGCAAATATCTTCTCCCATTCGGTAGGTTGTCTTTTAGTTTTGTTGATTGTTTCCTTTGCTGTGTAAAACCTTTAAATTTTGATGTAGTCCCAATAGTTTATTTTCCTTTTTTTCCCCTTGCCTCGGGAGACCTATCTAGAAAAATGTTGCTATGGCTGATGTCAGAGAAATTACTGGCTGTGCTCTCTTCTAGGGTATTTTTTCAGGACTCACGTGTAGGTTTTTAATCCATTTTGAACTTATTTTTGTGTATGGTGTTAGAAAATGGTCCAGCTTCATTCTTTTACCTATAGCTGTCCAGTTTTTCCAGCACCATTTATTGAAGAGACTGTTTTTCCTCATTGTACATTCTTGCCTCCTTTGTCCTAGATTAATTGACCATATAATCGTAAGCTTATTTCTGGGCTCTCTATTCTGTTGGATTGATCTATGTGTCTATTTTTGTGCCAGTACCATACTGTTTTGATTACAGTTTTGTAGTGTATCTTGAAATCTGGAATGTGATACCTCTAGCTTTGTTCTTCTTTCTCAAGATTGCTTTGGCTATTTGGGGTCTTTTGTGCTTCCATACAAATTTTAGTATTATTTGTTCTAGTTCTGTGAAAAATGCTGTTGGTATTTGGGTAGGAATTGCATTGAATCTGTAGATTGTTTTGGGTAATATGGACATTTTAACAGTATTAATTCTTCCAGCCCATGAGCATGGAATGTCTTTCCATTTGTTTGTGTCATCTTCAATTTCTTTCATTGATGTTTTATAGTTTTTGGTGTACAAGTCTTTCATCTTTGGTTAAGTTTATTCCTAGATATTTTATTCTTTCTAGTGCAATTGTAAATGGTATTGTTTTCTTAATTTCTTTTTTTAAAAGATTTTATTTTTAAGCAATCTCTGCACCCGCAACCCTGAGGTCAAGAGTCACATACTCGGGGTACCTGGGTGGCACAGCGGTTGGGCGTCTGCCTTTGGCTCAGGGCGTGATCCCGGCATTGTGGGATCGAGCCCCATGTCAGGCTCCTCCGCTGTGAGCCTGCTTCTTCCTCTCCCACTCCCCCTGCTTGTGTTCCCTCTCTCGCTGGCTGTCTCTATCTCTGTCAAATAAATAAATAAAATCTTAAAAAAAAAGCCACATACTCCACCAACTCAGCCATATCTTTTTTAAAAAATATTTTATTTATTTATTTATTTGAGAGAGCGAGCGCGTGCGCATGCAGGAGTGGGGGAGGGTGGAGGGCAGAGGGAGAGGGAGAAGCAGACTCCCCACTGAGCAGGGAGCCTGACACCGGGCTTGATCCCAGGACCCTGAGATCATGACCTAAGCTGAAGGCAGACGCTTAACCAACTAAGCCACCCAGGCACCCTTTTATCAATTTTATCTTGATTAAAAATGCCCCAAATCTGCAACTTACTCTCAGCTGCCTCAGCAATAAAATAAAATATGTATGTGTGTATGTGAACAAAAGGGGAAATTTGATTACACAAATGAGAAAGCAGTGTCTATTATGTTTTCATAATAAAATGATAATGTTCTAGATGGTTACTTGGACCTATGCTCTCCTCACTAAGAAAGATTAAATACGGTGTTGTAGAGTTAAAGACTGGTAAGCACCAAACTGGGACTTTTCCCTTGAGGCAGAAGGCTTGAAAGAACTTGAAATGAGACTTTATTACCATATGATGTAACTTTAGTTGATGCCCTGCCATATACCACCTGAAGACATTGCATGCGTCCCACCCGTGAACAACACTAGATTAGGAGGCTGATGCCTCCCACTTAAATATATAGATCTCACCTACAGAAGTTATGCTTGAACCTATGACGTTTCTTTCTTTTTTTTTTAAGATTTTATTTATTTATTTGAGAGAGAGTGAGCATGAGCAGGGGGAGGGGCAGAGGGAGAGGGAGAAGCAAACTCCCCGCTGAGCAGGGAGCCCTAAGTGGGGCTTTATCCCAGGACCCTGGGATCATGACCTGATCTGAAGGCAGGTGCCTAACCAACTGAGCCACCCAGGCGTCCCATGAGGTTTCTGTAAGAACTAAATGAGGTGAAAATACCCTGGATAGTGTAGCACATAATAATCTCTTAATAAATGCTGGTTGAATGTTTGTGCAAACTATAAGGTGCTATGTAAATGAAGTTATTATGAACTTAGCATGCGTTGGTTGATAAAATTACAGTCCCTGATAGAGCAGGGCACGTCAGTGTTGACGAGAGGAGGAAGCTGGCCCTGGTTGACTCAGGAAGTCACTAGGAAACTAGATGTGTATTTGAAGTGTCAGAAAGGAAAAAAATAGGAAACACAGGAAAGATCCCATTGACCGCCCCCTTTAGTTTAGTCCAGGGCTGTCTTTGAATTCTGTGCCACCCAAAGCAAACTCCCCACCCAAGTTGTGGGGAAGCCAACATCTAAATAAAGGAAAAAAATTACTTCCAGTCATTCTTCAGGTGCAATGGAAATATTATCATTACTTATTCACGTGTCCAAGATCTTGTCTTTATATGTTTTAAATCAGCATGGAAAAGGAATTTCATGCCTCAGATGTGTGAGCAACTGATCTTGATAGTATCTTACCTTGGTAAACACTTGGGAATTTGCGAAGCATTTTCCATCTAAATACCGTATTTAACCTTCCACACTGCCCTTTGAGAATATCCAAAGCCTCTTTTCTTTAACATTTATTTGTTGTTTTTTTTTTTTTAGAGACAGGATTGGGTGCGGGGAGAGAGAGGGATAGAGAGAATCTCAAGCAGCCTCCCCACCTGGGTGGGGCCTGATCTCACGATCCTGAGATCACAACCTGAACTGAAATCAAGAGTCGGATGCTTAACCCACTGAGCCACCCAGACACCCCTAACATTTATTTGTTTAGCATAGGTATAAATTTCATGCTCCTAGAAATCCTGGTAGTCGCCTTTATGGGTTTTTTTTTTTTTTCCCCTGTGGTTTGAGGGGAAATTATAAGAAACTTTGCATATCAGTTTCTTCATAGACAATCCACATGAACCAATTGCAATGTTCTTATAAATAAACTAGTCAAGATAATTTGGGGCAGTGAATGTTTTATAAGGTAATTTATTGAAATGAGAGCTAAATTTGGAATTGTTAATTCAGCTATGCAGACTGTTTCACTGTAAGCACCACGCCCCAGCGAGGACTCTGCAGATGGGAAAGACAACTCACTGAGCTCAGAAGGACGGGACTGGCCGTGCCAGCTCGTACAACCCCCAGCTTTATGGCCGGGATTGCAGAAGTGTGGCTTCCCCTTCAGTCAAAGGAGAAAGGATAGCAGCTGAGCAGAAGAGAAAGCTAGAAAAGAAAAGCCTCACTATTACCTGAAATTGCACTGGTTTTGGTTTGTCCAAAAGCTGTTTCCCCTTTCAAAGTCACTTTGTGAGCATTGACCATACCAGAACAATCAGCATTCTCTGTGGCTGGCTGAAGGGTGAGTCAGGATTCTAAATTCTGGCTGCAGTGCTAGGGAAAATGGAAACACCAGTGGAGGAGTGCATCATGATGTCAGCAGTTTCTGAGGGCTGATTAAAATGCTGAAAATCATGGTTTGGTGATGCAATAAATGCATCTGAATGCCCTCCCCCAAAATGAGGCACAGGGTTTGCTAAAGCAAATCTAAGGATTGTGGCGTTTGCTCTCAAACAGGCAGAAATTTCGATATGCTCTGCCCAGCATTCAACGTGACGCCGTTAAAATGTATTGTTGGCATTTAACAGATGCAGAGGAGGTGCTACAAAGTTTGGGGGTGCAGTAGTCTCCCCAGACTCTTGGGGGGGGGAGCCCTGAGTGACATTCCCTGAATGAAATCACTCTGTCTCTTCATCAACGATCCAAATCCAATTTTCAGGAATTCTTTATCCATTTCTAAACTTCACATCACATTGAGAAACAATGATCACCGAAATGTCAACACATACAATTTCATATAACTGACAAAGTTACCCCGAACATAGAAAGAATGCTTTCATATCAGTAAGAAAAAGGCCAACGACAAAACAGACAAAATGAGCAAAATTGGCCCTTCTCAAGAGAGGCAGCTTGGAGAGCCTACAAATATATGAAAAGATGATCAACCTCACCGGTAACGTGGGAAATGTTAACTGAAAAATGAAATGCCAAATGAAATCGTGCTTACACGAAAACCTGCACGTGAATGTTCATAGCAACTTTATTTGTAATGGCCCCAAATTAGAAACAGTAGTCCTTCCATGGGTGTTGTTTAAACCGTGGATTACCCGTACGGTGGAATGCTACTCAGTAATAAAGGAACAAACTATCTGATGCACACAACTCCCATGAATCTCCAGGCAATTATGCGCAGTGGAACAAACGCCAGTCTGCAAGGGTTACATACTGCACAATTCCATTTATATACCTTTTAAAAAATTGTATATATAACATTTTTGGAGCACCTGGGTGGCTCAGTCAGTCAAAGCAGCCGAGTCCCGATTTCAGCTCAGGTCATGACGTCAGGGTCCTGGGATCGAGCCTTATGGAGCTCCGCGCTTAGCAGGGAGTCTACTTGAGGATTCTCTCTCTCTCCCTCTCCCTCGGCCCCCTCCCTCCTCACACACACTCTCTCTCTCTCAAATAAATAAATAAATCTTTAAAAATTTTATATGTAACATTTTAAAATGTTTATTTATTTTTTAAATAATCTCTACACCCAATCTGGGACATGCTCCTCCAACGGACCAGCCAGGCACCCTTATATATAACATTTTTGAAAGGACATTTTGGAAATGAAGAACAGGAATTAGGGAGGAGGGGAATAGTGGGGAGGAAGTAGGTGTGGGTATAAAGGGGCAACAGGAGCGAATCTTGTGATGTCGAAGGTGTTATGCATCTCAAGTACGTAGGTGGTTACACAGACCTACATGTTAGATTCAATTGTATAGAACTACACACACACACACACACACACACACACACACAGAGTACAAGTAAAATGGGAAAATTTAAACAAAATCAGTGGACTGTATCGATTTCACTACCCTCGTAACATTATACTATATTTTTGTTAGATGTTACCATTGGGGGAAATTGGGTGAAGGATATACAGGATCTCTCTGTATTGCTTCTTTCAACTACACGTAAATCTACAATTATCTCAGTAAAAACAAACAAAACAGAGACAACATGTTTCATCCATCAGATTGGCAGAAAATAATTTCACAGTGTGAAGTGTGTTGGCAAAGATTTGAGAAATATGGCATCATTACTCCCTGCTGCGGGGAGTATAATTCGGTATGACCACTTTGGAGAGCAATATGGCAGGCAGCCAGTGAAATTTAAAATACTACCCTTCCTTGCCCAACCGTTCTCCTTCTGGGTTTGTATACCCTAAGAGAATCTCCCACATGTGCCTGAGGAGACTTGTATACAAGGGTGCTTATTACAACATTTGTTTAGAATAGCAAAAGAGTGGATGTAATATAAATATCTTCCAAATTGGGAAAGGATAAATAAAAAATATATATATTTATAATACATAGCAGTAAAAATGATGAACCAGATAAGATTATATATATAATATACATTATATTTACATATTATATATGTCAGAAACATCAAATTTAAAAAGCAAGATACAAATTGATTTTTATTTATTCAGCAAGTTATTTGAGTGCCTGCCATATACAAGGAGCTGTTCTAGGACCTGGAAGTATAGCAGAAAACAGACAAAGCCAAAGTTCTTGCTTTGTGGATTTTTTGTTCTTGGAAGGGAACACAAACAAATAAGCAAATATATATGATAGTATTTATGTACAATTTTAAATTGTTCATGTGTATATATACACACATATATATGTAATTATATGTATACATATGTATGTAATATATTAAGAATATTCTATGTAATTACTGCATACTGTATATACATATAGAATTGTTGTATATTATATACATAGTAATTTTATTATATATTATAAAAAATAGACCAGAAGGTTATACACCATTTTTGTGATATTAGGAGGAAGGAAAAGAAGTGGGACTCAGGGTAATGAAGGATAAAGGGAACATTAGTTGTATCTGTGATATTCTAATTGCTTAAAAGCCATTCTTTTGCCAGGTATAATTTCAGATGTTGTCTTTTGTAGTTACAATTCACAATCGAAAGACATTTTCCTACTATAAACATTTAGAATTTAAAGTTGATGTTTCTTATATTGAAGTCTGAGTACATGTCACAAGATTTAGAAATTGATTATTCATCCTTGTCAAATTCATAAGTTTATGACTACTTTATAAACGAGAATGACCGTTTGTGTTAATTTCCAAAGAAAAAGGCTGGTGACACAAGGCGTAAGGGTACAGTGTTAGATTTGGGCCCCTTTCTCACCCCCACTGCAGGTGGCACAGGCGTAAGTGTACAGTGTTAGATTTGGGCCCCTTTCTCACCCCCACTGCAGGTGACACAGGCGTAAGTGTACAGTGTTAGATTTGGGCCCCTTTCTCGCCCCCACTGCAGGTGACACAGGCGTAAGTGTACAGTGTTAGATTTGGGCCCCCTTTCTCGCCCCCACTGCAGGTGACAGAGGCTAAATGGACAGTTGTTAGATTTGGGCCCCTTTCTCACCCCCACTGCAGGTGACACAGGCGTAAGTGTACAGTGTTAGATTTGGGCCCCTTTCTCACCCCCCACTGCAGGTGGCACAGGCGTAAGTGTACAGTGTTAGATTTGGGCCCCTTTCTCACCCCCACTGCAGGTGACACAGGCGTAAGTGTACAGTGTTAGATTTGGGCCCCCTTTCTCGCCCCCACTGCAGGTGACACAGGCTAAGTGTACAGTGTTAGATTTGGGCCCCCTTTCTCGCCCCCACTGCAGGTGACACAGGCGTAAGTGTACAGTGTTAGATTTGGGCCCCCTTTCTCGCCCCCACTGCAGTTACTTGGATTAAGCAGGCCACAAGCACAGCTAACGACTCCTTCCTTATGAGATGCGAGTGGCACCCTGGATTGCTCATGCTAAAACATCAGTTCTTTTGGGGATTTGTAGGAATTCTAAGCAACTCTATAGGTATCTTTGTCTCATTTAAAAATGAGAGGATTAGATGAAATATTCTGAGATTAGGCTAAATACTCTTTTAGATGTTAGATTCTAATTCACCCCATTGTATAATACTTATTTTTCAATTTAATCTTGAAAAGTCAGTTACATTATTTTTGTAGATTATGAGAGCCAGATGATCAAAGTTTTAATGCTCCCTCAAAAAACAACTTAAGACATTTTGTAATTTGCCATTAGCTACCTATTTTAAAGTTTAAATAATGAAGATAATCCATATGAAGTTACTTTTTTTTTTTTAGATTTTTAATTATTTATTTGACAGAGAGAGATAGAGACAGCCAGCGAGAGAGGGAACACAAGCAGGGGGAGTGGGAGAGGAAGAAGCAGGCTCCCAGCGGTGCAGGGAGCCCGATGCGGGGCTCGATCCCAGGATCGATCCTAGGACCCTGGGATCACGCCCTGAGCCAAAGGCAGATGCTTAATGACTGAGCCACCCAGGCGCCCCTGAAGTTACTTTTTTAAATGAATGCATCTGCATCTGCTTTTCTTTTAAGAAAAAAATGGGTGGCTTTACTTTGAACCTTCAAAAACTATTTGCAAATGATGTTCTTCTCTTGCCAGTTATTTTGGGGAAGTAGAGATCGTTTCAATTTGAGGTCATAGAGGAGAAAGCCAACTGATGGAATGCTCACTAAATCATTAGTGTTTCATAGTTCCCTTATCATCCGTCAGTATTCCCTATACTGTCACTTTAAGGAGTCAATGGGATTGTAGGATTAGGTTTCAATAACTACTGGGAGGTCGGAAGCTTTGTGTTTAAGCACTTAGGCTGCCTCTGTAGCCTGCGCTGTCATTTATTCACTGTCTGACCTTTGGCAGAATACTTGAATTCTCTGGAATTTTATTTCCTTATGGGGATAATAAAAGTATATATCTCATAGAGGTTTCATGTACACTTATAAAGAGGTTATGAACAATGACTGGCATATAATAAGCACTCCATAATAATAACAACAAAAACAATAGATAACACTTTAATAGTAATTATGCCAGGCCCTGTTAAGGAACTTTATATATACTATTAGCTATTATTAGTATACCTGATTCCTATTTCAGGATTCAGTTTAGCAAACTATGTTTTAGCTTCAGAAGCAGACAGGAGAGGTGAAAACAATTTATGCTCCTTAACCTTATTTGCATGTTTTCCAAGTCAAGTCACAGAGACTCTTTCCCTGTAGGCAGAGAAAACAAGACCTGGAAGGGTTTAGAAAGATATATACGATATCATCTTCACTGGACAGCAGAATTGAAGGCATGTACTATGCAGTTGGGCATTTTAGCGGAAATTAAGAGTTGGCAGGTACTGTTGCTCAATTGGTACTCATTTTAAGGAATCCTGAATCATGCTGAATCATAGCATTTTAGCTGGTCCTACCTCAGGACACTTAATTCATTCTTTCTTTCTTTTTTAAGATTTATTTATTTATTTGAGAGAGTGAGAGAGAGAGAACACAAGCAGGGAGAAGCAGACCCCCTACTGAGCGAGGAGATCGATGCAGGGCTCCATCCCAGGACCCTGGGATCATGACCTGAGCAGAATGCAGACACTTAACCAACTGAGCCACCCAGGCTCCCCCACTTAATACTTTCTTATGGCCCATTTCATCTTGCAGGATCTTCAGGGTCAATGTCTACATCTGAACTAGTCACCTTTGTAATAGTTAGCATTGCCGTGCACAAAAAGTGTGGGTAAGACTGGGTGAGACTAAACACTGGAAGGCAGGAGGGGGAGAAAACACATTTCTAGGGGAGGGACTCTTCATATGTGGTTGGCAGTTCATCTTTTGAGTGGGCTGGCTTTTTCCTTTCTTATTTTCAAACATCTCTAGTGAAATAGGTGTACACAAGGGCATAGTTAAACACAAACAGGTGTAGTTAAATTCCATCATAAACCTCTGGAGACAGAATGCCTCATGATCAGTCTGGCTCTGTTAATAATAATAGTCATTACAGAAAGCTGGATGCCAGGTAGAGAAGAGCCACTACTTGTTACTCCCAGAACCAAGCAGCAAAGACCACATTATCTTTCCATTCTTTCCATCTAAGTCTTTTGATACCTATAGAACATGATGTCCACTATCTATTTCACACCCACCCTCTTTTTAAACAAAAATTTTTTTTTAACATTAGGAACCTTCTGTCCCTGGATCTATAATAAATATCAAACATTCTATGTAGTATTATGGTTGGAATGATAAACAAAAATGAACTCAAAAATAGGAATTGATGGTTACTATGACATTTTAACTAGTCCTCCCGGCATGGCTTGGATGCACCCAAGGTGGACTTCCTCCATTTAGCCTCTTGCGTTATACTGACTCACGGCTGGGGCTTAGGAAATAACTACTTAAGTGTCTGCAATTGCCACACTACTACTTACCTGGAGATATTATAAAGATTAATCAGTTAGGGAGGGGAAATCTATAAAGCTGTGTAAGCTTCTTGGTAATCAAACTATATAAGCATAAACCAGTTTTATTATCGGTAACTCTGGTGTTATATATAACAACACATAAACTGCTAGGCAATTCAACCTTATCGGAAGTGGGACCTTTTAAATACTGAATTTTAAAATATTTTTACTTTAATTTTCTTGGTTAAAAAAAGCTTTAAAAAAATAATTGGCCCTTGAAATAATTCATTCACTCTTTGATAATCGCTAGCCTTCACTGAGCGCTATGTTGAGCACAACCTGCTAAATGCACTACAATGATTAAGTAAGCACTAGTGATTTGAATCCAGGTTTAACGCCTGACTCTCAACACCTGTGCTCTTAACCACTGTGCCTTCCCATGAACATGATTTCAAAAGTCATACAGCCTGGGGACTGGGAGGATTCAATGAGATGAGACCAAGGGCGCAGGACAGCTGAAGTCTTCACAGCTACCCACCGAATTAATGCTACAAACAAGGGCTGTTTATCACAGTTTTAACATCTTAATAGATCTGTGCAATTAATTTAAAATAAGATGATCATTAAAGGAACGAAAAGGAGATTTCTCGGGTATACCAGCCAACAACTTGGATTGCATACTCACCTTGCGGAGCGTATTAAGCTTAGTAGGAGACTCCAATAATTTCAGGGCTTTTAGAGCTCAAGACACTGGGGGTGGTTCTATTTTTTTTTCCGTTTCTAACAAAAGCCGTTTCAAGATGGTACACCCAATTATCGAAAATTTTGGTTCACATTCAACAATGTAAATGATTTTCGTCCTGAAATTGTATCTATGACTACATATCCAATCTTTTTTGGAGAAGATAGCGAATCTCAACTAAAGGCCATTCCTGAACATGATAGCCCAGGCCAGATGGCTCTCCTGGCACGCCGTATTACCCCCTTGAAGTCGCAGGGAATGTGACTCATCAATGTGCTAAACGGTCACAAGCCGTGTTGTGAGGCGAAGTCTCCGGGCCGTTCCTTCGCTATCTTCACACCCTCTGCAGGGCAGGTCCCTTTCCCTCACCGGGTACACTTTGTGAGGGGGGTGATGGCGGGTTGGTGGTGGTGGTTTATCTGTTAAGAGGTGTAAACAGCAGGGAGTTCCAGGCTCTGCCTAGGCTCACACAAAAACAAAACAAAACTTAGGGCCTGTGACCTACAGCCACAGTAACTTCTGTCACTTGGCAGCCGCGACTTTTCCCTAAACTGAGATGTGTGTTTTAGGAAACGGGTCCTAGCTCGGAAAGTCAGTCCGAACCAGAGGTCTTGGAGCAGACGCTTTTTTCTGAGCCCCAAAAGGTACAGGAATTTTCCCCGACCCCACGCTAATCACAGCCATTTCGCTGAGACCCGCCCTCTGGCATCCCTCGTCGCCGGCAGCCGCGAGGTATCACCAAAGCCGGGACACCCAAATTTCCTCCGGGTGGGGAGGGGCCTGGAATAAGCGGAAAAGGCCCGAGAAGGGTCGGGGCCTGGGGTTCCGGGCGGGAAAGGCCGCGCGCGGGGCACGCTGGGAAAGGCCGCGGCGCGCGGAGGTAGAGGCCCGCCCCGCCCCGCGCCGCGCTCAAGCTGGGCGGCCCTCCTCGGGGGCGGCTCTGATTGGACGGCGGAGCTCCGCGTGCTGATTGGCCGCGTGGGCGAGGCGGAGGAGAGCCGTGCGCAGCGGCGTGTGTGGGGCCGTGTGCAGACCCGCGTGTGGCGCAGGCAAGGACCCTGAAAATAAACAGCCGCTATCTTGTGAGCCGCCTTCCCCGGGCCTGCGTCCGAGTCTCCGCCGCTGCGGGCCCGCTCAGACGCCGAAGGTGAGGGCCTAGAGTGGGGCCTGGGGTTGGGGGGAAGCCGCGTTGCGGGCCCTGGCCGAGGCGGACGGAGAGGTTGGGAGCGGTGAGTCGGCGATGGCGGCCGCACTCTGGCCTGCTGCTGCGTCAGGCGGGAAACTCGGCTGCCACCGCCGCCTCAAGTCCAGGTTTCCGGCCTGCCGCAGTCGGGCGACCCCGCTGCCCTTCCTTCCGTCGTGGGAAGCTGGGTCGCCGCGCCTCGGGGCCTCTTCCAGGGCCAAGGCCGCACCCCAGGCCGCAGCCTTACAGCAAAGGAGGCCCGGGCGCCCTTGGGACTGAGGTCCTGAGACTTCGAGGGTCGCGGAGTGCGGGACGGAGGGTCGGTTTGGCGGGAACTTACTGGAAGGAGGCTGTGTGGTGGGGAAAGGACCCCAGTGGTGGTGGTGGGGTGGATGGGTTTGGGTATTTATGCAGGCCATGTGCTGGGGTAGTGGGCCTGGCGGGCCATGTGCCAAGGGTTCTGATGGGCTTAGAAAAGGGTCACTGAACACGCGCTGGGGTTTAGAGTGGTGGGATACTCTGCCAGAAGGTCTGAGAATCTTCGAAATTCGTACTCTCCATACTTGATAGCTTCCCGATTCTTGAATTTTTATCGTGGTTCAAATGCTAAGTTACTTCTCTAAACGTTGCAGTTCTAAAAGAGGCAGATAGGTCTCGCCTTCCGTGAATCGACGAAATCCAGTCGTTTTCGTGGATTAACCAAACATAATTTAATTTGAAAATGAGACGTGAAAGTTAATGAGCCAGCCCCCGTCTAGATATTCCAAATGTGAAAAACCTATTTCAGGACGACATAATTGCCCACATTTGGGTTTGGGTGTTGATTTTATTATGGGTAAGGCGTATGCTTGTTGCCACATGTTAACCACATGGCCTCAGCCACAGGGCACTTCCAAAGGAAGTGACTACATCTGGTTTTGGAGGTCTTCGAAAAAGAAAATATTGCTCAGTAGTCATCTGTGACTTGGGATAGTGTGTTTCAGTCATTATCCAGAAAGACCCAGGAGAGGGTAAGAAGCCAAGACTCTAGGTTAATTTACATCCTCATCATACCCCAAATTATACAACTTGTTTTTTAGAAAAGGTTTTCCTATTTTCCTGTTTGACCCAGTTTTTGAGAGAAACATAACCAGTTAATTTCCGCATGGACAAGTTACCTTAAATTAAGATAGCGATTTTGTTACTCTTGCTCAAGCACTATAAATTGCATATATGATTTTGAGGGTTTTTAAAAGATGTATGAGATGAGATTCCTCTTAGGCTTCCCCCCACTTCTGCAAAGCAGTCATTTTCAAATGCTTTAAAATTACTCTGATCATGGTTTAATCAAACCTCTACAAATGCCACGTACGTAGGTACATGCTGTTTTTAGCTTGTTGAACCTGATTCTTGTCTACAAGGAGCTCTCTGTACTGGAATATAAAAAGAATAAGTTATTAAATTCCCAGGGGCTGAATTAAGGATTTAAAATTTTTTCCAAATCACAACTCTTGGCAACAGGTTTTTTTAAGCTAACAGTATATGTTTGGGTAGTTATCTGCAGATGTCACATTAGAAAACTTGGGTAAGGGGCGCCTGGGTGGCTCAGTCGGTTGGGCGGCTGCCTTCCACTCAGGTCATGACCCAGAGTCCTGGGATCAAGCCCTGCTCAGCGGGGAGCCTGCTTCTCCTTCTACCCCCTTCCCTGCTTGTGCACGCTCTCTCTCAAATAAATAAAATCTTAAAAAAAGAAAACTTGGGTATGTCTTAGCAACCTAAAGGTCCACATTTTCATACTGATGAGAGGTAATGTGTTTCAAACAAATGTGGAGTCAAATATTTGGAGCCAAATCAATGGAAGCCCAAAGGGCATTTATTACACTAGCATTTGAACAACTGGAACAGGCAGAGTGATCTCTTCTTTAAGGTATTATAAGTGGGTTTTGTAGATGGTTATGTGACTTAGTGGATTATTTTTGCCTTTTAAAAAAAATTTAATAAAAATATGTGGTACATACATGGGAAGTTACCAGATTAGTGCTTAAGAGCAGTAGAACCACAATTTGACTAATTGGAATGGTCTGTTGGCTAAGCACTTGACCACAAGAGAGATTTTTGCCTTTTTTTTCCCCCTTGCGGGAGTGAGAGTTTAAAAAAATTGTTGGCTTCTTTCCTCTTCCTAGCCTTCTGACAGTAAGTGGAGAGCCAGAAGACGGATGCCAAGGCATCCTGGCCTGCTATGTGGAGAATGCTCTTTTCCTACTGTCTCACTTAATAGAACTCCTATTCTGGCAGTGTTAGTTGCTGCTGCAGTAAGGGCATGCTATTGAGAATTCCAGTAAACTGTGCACCATTTTCATGTTATAAAAAACTGCTGGAATAATAAAGTGAGAGCTCATGGCCGCCAAAATGCGAGTTGTAAGTAGATAGAATCTATTAATCAGTATGAGAGTGTATTACAGTGATCACCTGGAGTGGCTCCATGATTACAAATGAGGCTATTAACTAGTGAAATCAGGTTGCCAGTCTTCGGATCTGTAGTGACACTCCTCTAAGTTCGACCACAAAGGTTAAGAAAATCTATCTTAGCTTAAAATTCAGGAGGGCCGTGTGATGGTATACTGTGAATAAACTTATAAATGGCTGTGGATTTTTAAAAGGTTGATCAGTTCTAGTTTCGATTTATCTAAAGAGAACAAATACTTTCGGCATTACAAATTAACGTGTTTTACACGGTCTTAGATCTTCAGTCTCCTTATCAGTAAAATGGGAACAAGAATACATAATTTGCAGGGTTGTAAGGATTACAGATAATATGTTTATTAACCTTTGAGTCATAGTAGATATTTAGTTATTAGAACCTTAAAACCCTTTGGGGTAGCCAGGGTAGGAACCAGGATAAGAACCCCGAATCACTCCCAGTATTAACACTCTGGTCTCCTTTATTCTGGCCAGAATGCAGGTAATTTACAGAGTAACTTGCTTCCTTCCCTTCTGTCTGTAGTTTGTCTATCTTATAATAGTCTGAAGTGTTTCAGTACCATGTTGGAACACTAAACTGATTTATTTGAACATAATGATGAGGGAGTACATTCAGGGGGGGCAAAAGCTCCACTATGGTCTGGATATAGTTAGGTCAGGAGTGTGAATGAGTCAGGGATAACCCTAAACTTCAAGGAAATAGAGATACAGTAAGTGTGAATACACACAAACACAGAGCTATGTTAGGAAAACCATATAAAACAGTAAAGATAGCCAGATCCACATCATACTTTGTTGCTCCTTCCTTGCCTGTCACTACTTATTTTTTTTTTTTTTTAAGATTTTATTTATTTGACAGAGAGAGAGACAGCCAGAGAGAGAGGGAACACAAGCAGGGGGAGTGGGAGAGGAAGAAGCAGGCTCCCAGTGGAGGTGCCTGATGTGGGGCTCGATCCCATAACGCCAGGATCACGCCCTGAGCCGAAGGCAGACACTCAACGACTGAGCCACCCAGGCGCCCCATATTTTAAATATATTTATAGCCAGAGTTAGGGTCTTATTCATTGGAACTCACATTGTTAGTCTTGATGGTATCCTGTTAAGATTTAAGTTTACTGGCTTTGTTCTTAGTATCAAAAATGTGGAACAGTTAACACTGATGAAGACAGGTTAGTATAACCAATAATCTTTTAGTATCAATTCCAGAATTTAAGCATAGATGAGTGTAAAGTAGTTGGACCTCTTAATTATATATGGCCTCTCCGTGAATTTTCAGTCTTTCAAGTGGTATCTTGACTGCCTTACTGCTGCCTGGCATGCCTTGTGCTCCTTTTAAGTGTGGTTTATGTCGTGAAAATTTGATACACAAAAAATGAAGTGGAAACAGATAACTGATTTCGGTTCTTGGAAATGTGAAGTCGTTTGGAATTTACCCATTTTTCTTACCTTTTCATTCCATTCAGGAAGTAGACTTTGAGATGGGAAACTTGAGTATAAGCAGAGTTTGCCCTATAATAATCCTACTCTGAGGCATTGCACTGGGTTCTAATCCACCTGTAAGTAATCTAACTTAACTGGGGGAAGAGTAGAAAGACTAAGTAGAAGACATAACCCTTAGAGTTTAAGTTGAGCACCTGTTAAGGACAAGACACGTGACAATTCTCATCGCCGATCAGTTTTGTCATCCTTTCCTGATAAGGACAGATCTTGTGTCTGAGGTAACACAGCAGGTGGGTAAGTGGTTAACCCAGGCTAACCTGTTGGAGTCCCCAAATCTTCACTGTGTGACATTGGTGTAGATACAAGCAATGATTTTTAGCAGCAAAAGGAAGGAAATATATGCTCACCTTCTGCTTAGCAACAGTGAAAATAAAGCATTTTGTCTTTTATCTTCATTAGCAGATACGTTTTGTAGCATTCCATGAAATATTAGAGGTCTAATTGATTGTGAATTCTTGGAATAGGGTTTTATTAGATAATCCGAAATAAGCATTCTTGAATTTAGAGTGGTTGTACGTCCTCAATGAGTATGTAATTTAAAAATACATTGTTAACTTTTTTTTAAAGATTTTATGACAGCACACAAACTGTCAGGAAGGGAGAGAGAGAAGCGGACTCCCCACTGAGCAGGAAGCCCAACTTGGAGTTCAGTCCCAGGGACCTGGGATCATGACCTGAGCTAAAGGCAGATGCCCAGTGACTGAACCACCCAGGCGCCCCTACATTGTTAAATTAATGGTGCAGTAACTCTTGTGATAGCAAGAATTTAGGTGTTAGTACTTGGTTAGATTGGGTTGGGTCTGTATAAGAAACAGAATTTGTTTCATTCAGCAAATGATTATTGTCCCCTTCCCCCAAGCAGTTAAAATACTGAGTATAACTGCTACTAAAAGGATAATTATATGGGGTGTTGTGATGATTGAAAGGTGAATTACTTGGTCTCTGCCCTCAAGGAATATGATAAAGATCAATATGGTAGTGTCATCAGACAGATAATAATAAAGTACTGTGGGTTTTACTAGGAAGGAGAGTTCCAGGCTGGGAGATGTGATCAGATTCTTTTATAAGAGTTGGCATTTGAGTTGGCCGTTGAAGGTTGGAAAAGGTTGTGACAGGTGGAGGGGGTGGAGGCAGGACAGTGCAGCAAAATTCCAGCCAGAAGTAGTCATAGTGAGAATCACAGAACCGTAATTCTCAGCTGTCTTACTTTACTGCCTCTCCTTTTCATAGGGAATAGCATATAATTCTCTAACGACCTTTTAACTAAATACATTTGCCTATAAGATAAATATTAGGATGGGGACCTGCTTCTAGGATAAGTGGCAGGTCTCGAAAACATGGTGGGAACCGGTTGGTTTAGTGTTACTGACAGACAAATCTATCACAGGGGACTCAGTGAAAATGTAGAACAGCTGGTTGTGATTGGCTTGGCCAAAGGGGGAGAAGGCAGATTGCGTACACAGTACCTAAGCTCAGTGGGAAGAACTTTTAAAAAGCCTGTGGCCTACTGATGATGGATCTTTGGGATGTTAATGAAATGTTTCTTTTCCTTTTAAGATGTAGTATTTTTTTAACCTTAATTTACTCCTGTAAACAAAATTATGTCAAACTGAAGTTTGTTGATGGCAAAGCAGATATCTAAAACTAGTTACCATGTATAAAGTTGCATATCTGTTTTGTAGAATAGTTTAATTACTGTCTAAATGGAGAAATACTGCTTTCCCTAAATAAGTTGTGGTTTATATAGAAATGATCACATTTCAACCAAATTTCAATTAGGAATTATGGTGGGAAGAAGTAGAGTGTAGTGTTTAATCTTTTAATGTTATTTTAACTAATTGTCTTCTTTCCAGAAGTACTTTTCCTATCATTTCTTTTTCTTCTGTTCATTTTGGATCTGGATCCCATGAATAGAGAGAAGGCAGAATGGAAAAACAGTTCATGAAAAATGTTGTCCACGTAGATTATTCAGTTTTTGAATATTTATTTAAGATTTATTTGACAGAGACAGCCAGCGAGAGAGGGAACACAAGCAAGGGGAGTGGGAGAGGAAGAAGCAGGCTCCCAGCGGAGGAGCTTGATACGGGGCTTGATCCCAGAACTCTGGGATCATGCCCTGAGCTGAACGCAGACGCTTAACAACTGAGCCACCCAGGCGCCCCTTGAGTAGTTTTTTAAACTCGTATTTCTATGCTGAAAGTAAACCTAAAATTTTACTTGCTGACTTTATTCCACTGATAAACATGATGATTCATTAAATGCATGTCCTTTGTACTTATTATGAAATAAACAGTGTCCTTTTAAAGCATCAGTCTAAGGGAGTGATTGTCCGAAACTAGCTTTAGGAATGCATATTGAATATGTGATCGTGATATTTTCTAAAAGAAAAGTTATCTTGTTTATACATATATATCACTTTTTAAAAGATTTTATTTATTAGAGGAGAAGCAGGGTACCCGCTGAGCAGTGGTGCTTTGTCCCAGGACCCTGAGATCATGACCTGAGTGGAAGGCAAACACTTAACTGACTGAGCCACCTAGGCGCCCTGTGAGTGTGTGTGTGTGTGTGTGTAATTTTAAGATTTATTTGAGAGTGTATCAGTGAGTGGGGGGAGGGGGTGAGAGGGAGAGAGAACCTCCAGCAGATTCCCTGATGAACATGGAGCCTGACACAGAGCTCAGTCTCACAACCCTGAGATCATGACCTGAGCCAAAATTGAGAGTCAGACACTCAACCAACTTAGGCACCCAGGGGCCCCTCTTGTTTAAATATTAAATGATAAACTACTCAGGACTTGTCAAGTTGCCTGTATTACCTTGTAAAAGGAAGTGGTCATTTTTGTGCAAAGAACTCATTGACAGCAATAGTTAAATGTGCTTAAATTGGTCTGGCTATAAACTGGAGAAGATGCAGAATGAAAATGAGGGTGAAGCGGAGGACAGGTACCATAAGCAGCTCTTTTCTGTGATTTTTATTTTTTTTATTATTTTATCCTAACTCCTCTCTGGTGGAAACCAGTACTTCACATGACTTAAAAGGCTAATACCAGTAAAAGGAAGCAAATGTAATCTCATATTTTGCAAAAATACATTTTTAGTTTTTACTGGCTGTTTTCTTTTGACTAGAAATGTGCATTATGCATCTGAAACCAGTAACTTTTTTTTTTTTTTTTTTAAGATTTATTTATTTGAGGGGGGTGAGGGGGAAGAGAATCTTAAGGACGTTCTCTGCTGAGCGTGGGGCCGGATGCAGGGCTCAATCCCAGGGCCATGAGATCATGACCTGAGCCAAAATCACGGGTTGGACGCTTAACCAACTGAGCCACTCAGAAACCCCTGAAACTACTAACTCTTAAGTATCCCATGCAGGTCCCCACCTGTCCTTCCCCCGCCCCCTTTTTTTGGTAACGTGTTTATATGGTGAGTGGCAAGAATTGATAGATCTCTTTGAAAACTTACCCTGAATCTGATTGCAGAGGCTTGGGATAAGTATTGAGTTCTTTTGAATATTTGACAATGGAAACTTTTGAAACTGAACTTTAGCTTAATTTTTAGTTACTGGATTCTCTATAACTTAGCAATGAACCAGTTACTGAAAGGGTGGTGGGGAGGGGGGTCTTTGCCATTTCGCTGCCATTTCAGCACAGTTTCGGTGCTGTGGTTGGTTTGGATAATTCCACCATTTAGTCAGTCTTAGTTGAAACAGTTTGTTTTGCTAGATCACGGTGCTTATGGCTTTGAGAGGGTAGTTAAAAAACTTAGTGTACCGTGGCTTGACACTGGAAATAAGAGTAAAAATAATCCCATGTGGAAGTATGGAAATGTAAAAGTTACTACATTATTCCGAGCTAGTTTTTTAAAAACCACTTTCCTAGGAGTTTTTCCTGCAACATTCCATTCTATTCCATTCTATTCCAGGAATAGTCCCTGTTTATTTTTAGATTGTTACATAAGAAGTATAAAATTCATTTGCTTTAGTGGGAGTTTTGCCCCCCCCTTTGTAAATAATACCCAATAAAGGAATCTTTATTCCAAGTAGCCTTGTTTTAAATGTGAAACTACAGAAAAATTTAGAAAGAAGAGAATAAAAGAGAGAGAGAAAAATGGTCCCGGTGCTTTAGATGGTTTTAGCACTTTGGTGTACCCTTTTATTGTTTTTCTGATATTTTTAACATACTGTGTCCTCTAGAGAAAATTTATATCCTGCATTTTGTCTAACATGTCTGCTCTAAAGAGTCTGCAGACAAGTGCTGCAGTGTAGCTAGGCACTGTTAAATGCTAACGTTAGAGAAGTAGTTGCTCTCTACCTGCCCCTCACTCTCGAAGTACGTACTACAGCTCTGTTATTTTGAGCTATTCCAATTTTATGACCATTAAATAACTTCCAGTTGCCCAAAATAAAGTTTACTGGCTTGTAACCATGAAAATGTGTCCATTAAATTAGACCTTGAATGAGGTATTATTTCTAATAATGGATGTGCATTGATACCCTATAAATTCCATCACCCCATTAATAACTGAATTAACATTTGTATTAATCCGTATATTCAGTCTTGATGGTTTTAAAAATCAGAAATTATATCAGAATACATGCTTTACATTTTTTCACTTCTCATGTATTTCTTAATAGGCATATAATGCCCAAGTACATTGTTGGTGGCTCTTTTTCTAACCAACATAATATGCTGGCTTCTTCCCCCAGAATAATTATCCAAAAATACACTATAAAAGGGCAATAAAAGTATAAAAGTAATTTCAAGTAGTTTAACAATGTCATTTTTAATATTTCGAAGATCTAACTGCAGCCATGAGCAGCAATGAGTGTTTCAAGTGTGGACGATCTGGCCATTGGGCCCGGGAATGCCCTACTGGCGGAGGCCGTGGTCGTGGAATGAGAAGCCGTGGCAGAGGTGGTTTTACCTCGGATAGAGGTATTTTTGTCGAATAAAAAATTTTGAAGCACTTCAGTATTTATTAGTATCATGACTGGTCTAATTAGCCGAATTCTTTTTGTTTTTGCCCAAAATAGGTTTCCAGTTTGTTTCCTCATCTCTTCCAGACATCTGTTATCGCTGTGGTGAGTCTGGTCATCTTGCCAAGGATTGTGATCTTCAAGAGGATGGTAAGTATTTAACACTTCCTTTTCATACCCTTCTAGAATTTGGAGAGGTGAGCATGTGCTACTGCTACACGTAGCATTGGGAAAGACTTTTTATCTTTGAGGTTTTTGTGTTGTATGGCTTAAAACAGAGCAATGTTTTGTAAAGGTTTTATAGTCTTGGTCTGCTTCTTTTCCTTATTGTTGAAGCCTGCTATAACTGCGGTAGAGGTGGCCACATTGCCAAGGACTGCAAGGAGCCCAAGAGAGAGCGAGAGCAGTGCTGCTACAACTGTGGCAAACCAGGCCACCTGGCTCGTGACTGTGACCATGCGGATGAGCAGAAGTGCTATTCTTGTGGAGAATTTGGACACATTCAAAAAGACTGCACCAAAGTGAAGTGCTATAGGTAAGTTAGGGTGTTGCTGGAGGAAGGCTCATGGCAGAGATGATTTTAGAGGTGAGTTAGGTATGAATGGGACGGCATTGTGGACCGGTACTTTCAGTGAAAGTTGGCTGTGACCAGATGATACTGATTTTCAGCATATATAACCAGCAGCCTGTCTGTACATTAGGCACTGTTCTGCCATTATGGCTTGTTGCTTATGGCATCTGGACAACTTACACAACTCTGGGATTTTTAATGTTTAAATTTAAAAATAAGAATGTTGTGCTGTAATTTGGAGTTTTCAGAGGCATCGTAGAAAACTATAATTTCTCATACACAAATATTTTGTCCTGCAACCAGAAATCTTTGTGGATGAGACATAAAATGTACATATTTAAGGCATAAAATTTGATAAATTTTGATAAGTACCTACCAGTGAAATCTTAGGGATTAATTTGTATAAAGGTACATATTGGGGCACCTGGCTGGCTCAGTCACAGGACAGTGTGACTCTTGATCCTGGGGACATGATTTTGAGTCCCATGCTGGGTGTAGAGATTACTTAAATAAAACTTAAGAAAAAGGTACATCTTGGCCAGTGTCATGGTTTTTCACATTTGGGCGGGGGTGGGGAGGGGGAGAGAGAGAATCCCAAGCAGGCTCTTCGCCCAGCACAGAGTGGACCATGGGGCTCAATCTCCTGACCGTGAGATCATGACCTGGGCCGAAATTAAGAGTCAGTATTAACCAGCTGAGCCACCCAGGTGCCCCTGTTTTTGCTGTTTTGGTGTTTTTGGTGGCTCTCTTATGGTGAAAATTTTAATTTTATGGCTTAGGCTGCATAATTGAGTACTTTGTTATCTAATTCTTCCTTCCTGCTTTTAGTTTAGGGGTTAATGAGACTTTTGAGGGAAGAAATGCATTGCTTCATTTTCCATTGCTTTTTGTTCCGTAGTTACTGTTGCTTCAGTACGGTTTTGCATTTTCTGGGCATGTTGTGAAAACTCTCTCTCTCTCTTTTTTAAGGTGTGGTGAAACTGGTCACGTAGCCATCAACTGCAGCAAGACAAGTGAAGTCAACTGTTACCGCTGTGGCGAGTCAGGGCACCTTGCACGGGAATGCACGATTGAAGCCACAGCCTAATTATTTTCCTTTGTCGCCCCTCCTTTTTCTGATTGATGGTTGTATTATTTTCTCTGAATCCTCTTCACTGGCCAAAGGTTGGCAGATAGAGGCTACTCCCAGGCCAGTGAGCTTTACTTGCCGTGTAAAAGGAGGAAAGGGGTGGAAAAAAATCGACTTTCTGCATTTAACTACAAAAAAAAAAGTTTATGTTTAGTTTGGTAGAGGTGTTATGTATAATGCTTTGTTAAAGAACCCCCTTTCCGCGCCACTGGTGAATAGGGATGGAGGAATGGGAAGAGTTGAGTCAGACCAGTAAGCCCGTTCTGGGTTTCTTGGATATGTTCCCATGTAGGAGGTAAAACCAATTCTGGAAGTATTTATGAGCTTCCATAAATAACTTTAATTTTAGCATAATGATGGCCTTGGATTGTCTGACCTCAGTAGCTGTTAAATAACACCAAGTAACATCTGTATCAGGCCCTACATAGAACATACTGTTGAGTGGGAGTAAACAAAACAAAAAGACAAATGTGTGTTAATGGCTGTGCGAGAAAAATCAGGATAAAGGCCTAAACAGGAACAACTTCATCACAGCGTTGATGGCTGGATATACATAAGGTGATGGCAAAGGTGTAGAACACATTTTTTCAAAGACTAAATCTAAAACCCAGAGTAAACATCTATGCTCAGAGTTAGCATAATTTGGAGTTATTCAGGAATTGCAGAGAAATGCATTTTCACAGAAATCAAGATGTTATTTTTGTATACTATATCACTTAGACAACTGTGTTTCATTTGCTGTAATCAGTTTTTAAAAGTCAGATGGAGAGAGCACCTGAAGTCCTAGAAAATAGAAATGTAATTTTAAACTATCCAATAAAGCTGGAGGAGGAAGGGGAGTTTGACTAAGTTCTTTTTGTTTGTTTCAAATTTTCATTAATGTACATAGTGCAAAATGCCATATTAAAGAGGGGAATGTGGAGGACTAAAAGCTGACAGTTTGGACTTTTCTTTGTGTACTAACTCAGTCATATCTTTAGTAATGAAAAACAGCTATTACAAGGAAGCATAGGTTTTAGATCCTTCGGTGTCCTGTTCTGCAGGGATATAAGAAATTCTCTTTGTAACCCATTATAATGCTGTGCTTTAGCTCGTGTTCATTCTCAATAGTTTTAATGCCATTATGTTTTAGCATTTAACATTTTTCTTGGCCTCACAAAGATCTGAAATGTTAAATTCCTTGTTTTTCTAGGATTTGTTCTAGAGGTGAGGTGGACCTTAGAAATCACTTGGTTTAACGAACGAACTCACTTTATACCTGAGTTTTTGGAAGCTTAACTTGCTTGAAAAATGTACAGCTCTCTGGAGTCTAGAACCTACTCAAGTATCCCTCCCACCCAATGTCCTCTTTTTTTTGCCCCCCCCCCCCCCACTAAACTATAGTTAGTGGCTTATGCTTTCCCAACTTAATTTATTTTTTTCCCTTCACACTGCCATGTGATTCTTCACATTGGTTATAGTGAGTTTTTCATCCTCAGGTCTGGTCAATTTGTGACCCATTGCAGGTTAAGATATTCGTGTCTGTGCTGTGCCAATTCCTACTTTGTCTAATAGTCAAAAGCAGGCAAAAAAAGTGTGAACCCCTGACATGTAGGTCCTTTAACTCATGAATACAAGCTAACAAGTGTCTTTCTCCTTTGATATTTGTATTGAGCAAATGATATATATCAGATGTTAACTAAGCATGTTAAATGTCTTGATAATTTTTGTTTCTATTGCAAGTAAAAGACAACATAAAGGAAGAGCTATTTTCAAAGGCATCACTGTTAAATGTAGTTTCAGGTTTGGGGGTGATACACATGGGGTTATTTTCCCCCAAGTTTTTCAGCCTCAAGTTGGAAAACGAGATATTTAGACCTGCTTTACTTCACACAACTGTTCTTTGTGCTGCATTTGTAGTACCTAGCAGCCTTTTGTTTCAAGCCCTCTGATACACATAACTGAGGGCCTATTCACAGGCCACATAAGTATTCTTTCATAAGGTTGTGTTTAGTTGCATTGACCTTGATGACTGAGCAAGTACAACGTGAAAATATGTGTATTCTGGGGAATTCAAGCTAATTGCTGAGAGCCAATGAGCAATTCCTGTAGCAATTCAGGATGTGTCATAAGACTTTTTTTTTTAAGATTATTTTATTTATTGGGGGGGCAGAGCGAGAGAATCCTCAAGCAGACTCCCCACTGAGTGTGGAGCCTGACATTGGGCTCAGTCCCAGGACCTTGAGATCATGGCCTGAGCTGAAACCAAGAGTTGGACACACAACCAACTGAGCCACTCAGGAGCCCTGTAAGACTTGGTTTTAAGCAACTTTTTTTTTTTCTTTAAGATTTTATTTATTTATTTGACAGAGATAGAGACAGCCAGCGAGAGAGAGAACACAAGCAGGGGGAGTGGGAGAGGAAGAAGCAGGCTCATAGCAGAGGAGCCTGATGTGGGGCTCGATCCCATAACGCCGGGATCACGCCCTGAGCCAAAGGCAGGCGCTTAACCGCTGTGCCACCCAGGCGCCCCTAAGCAACTTTTTAAAAATCGTTTTCGGATAGTAAGTAGCATTGCCTTAATAGATAAGTGGTTCTGTCAAAAGTGAAGTTTGTTTGGGGTTTAGCAGCTTTCATTATGGGTAAGAAACCAGTCCCCCCTTTATGTAAGGTCTTCTGAGATTCCTATCCCTGCAAGGTAGATAAAAGAGCAAGGATGTCTCTTGTAACAAGGATTGAGGGGATGATGGAAAGATAAGTGGAGGTGCTACAATGAATTTTGCATTGTCTGACATTTTCACCTTTGCATCCCTGTTAAGTTTTGCTGCTTTTTGCATACTTCCAGAATAGCTGTTTCTCCTCAGCCTTTTGAAGCTGCTTCAACATGACTTAAATGGAGTGGATCAGAGGGAGTTCTTGCCTACAAACTTACTTTGAAGAATTTAATAAAGAATAGTTAAAAGAATAATCCATAACTTGAGGGGCACCTGGCTGGCTCAGCATGCGACTGTTGATCTTGTCCTGAGTTCAGGCCCCACACTGGACTTTGGAGCTTACATTTAAAAAAAAAAATAGGTCATGCTCTTGGGGTTGTGAGATCAAGCCCTGCGTCCTGCTGTACACTGGGCATGGAACCTGCTTAAGATTCTCCCCTTCTACCTCTGTTCCCGCCCCCCTGCTCGTACATGCGCTCTCAAAAAAAAAACCATTCAAACTGAACATTCATCTAACTTAGGTATTCATAGCAAAGCTACGTTATTAAGTAGGTTTTTTTTTTAAGATTTTATTTGAGAGAGCATGTGAGAGAGAACATGAGGTAGGGAAGAGGCAGACTCCCTGCTGAGCAGGGAACCCAATGCGGGGCTCAATCCCAGAACCCTGGGATCAAGACCTGAGCTGATGGCAGACACTTAACCAACTGAGCCACCCAGTCACCCCTATTAAGTAGTATTTTAAAATGTTAACTTCAGTGATCTTTGAAACTTTATTGAAGATTTGAGAGAGAATGAGCCTGGGAGAGGGGGGTAGAGAGAGAATCTCAAGCAGACTCTCCGCTGAGCACAAAGCCCGAGATCATGACCTGAGCTGAAATCAAGAGTCGGATGCCTAACTGAGCCACCCACGTGCCCCTGCTTGGACACTTCAAAGACCATTGAAAAGATTCCTTTCCCTATAGCAGATAAGAATTCTATTCCCTACACGACCACTGTGCTGTATCGCAATGAAAAGTTAAAGTGATGGTGTTACGGTAGTGACACTGGTTATACTTTTAGGAGTCCACCGCTGCACTGCAGTATAGTGAAAAATTGCACGTGGCTTTTGATGAGTAGCGCAGGACTTTGGGGTAGTTGGTTTCTAGAAAACATTTAGATTATGCTGTGGTCAGGTTCACTTGTAACTTTGTCTACTTAAAAGTGCCAGAATTAAAACCTTGAGAGTAGGGGGGAGTTAAGTTTTCAGTGCATATTTGTCTTTTACCACCGGTCTCTTACTATTTTGGATGTGTTTGCCTTAGTATGTAGTATTCGTCGTGATAGTCTAAAACTTCCGTGATAGTGAAAATTCTTTAAAAGATTGGGGCATGTTTTTGTGGTAGACTCTGGTATGTTACAGTAAGCATTAAACATTGCATTTTCTGTGTGTAACCTCAAGTATTGGGCTACTGTTGTAAGTCTGTGTGCTTGATGTGAAGAGCAAGTAACTGCTGAACCAGTGGAGAGGTGTGAATCTTAGCAACAGCCTCATGGCTGGGAGATAGTAACCTCCAGACTTAGACATGCAGGCATTTGGCTCTAATTTGTCTAGATGGGTCCTGAGCTATGAGTATTTTATAAGCTTCCAGATGTTTCTCAGGTACCACTGGATTGAAAACCATTGGTGTAAGTAACCAAGGTCATAGTCCCGGTGGTGTAGTTGGAATTTGAGAACATAGTCCTGTACTTATGCTCTTAATTATAGTGGTTTGTGTGTAATTATGCTTTCTTGCTTTAGAATGGAAAGAACATTCATTACACATAACTGCTTCACAGCTGTCCGTTTTCAACCCCACAACAAACCTTTACAAGGAACTTAGCTGCAAATGTTTTGATAGCAAGCTGTGGTGTTTACCTCCTAAGGTGGCTGGTACGTGTCTGAATGCAAGGTTGATGGTAGTGGTTTCTTAAAAATCACAAGCCTGTCTTTTGTGACTGACTTCTTAGCTTTCACTTGTAAGAATATCCTTTCCTAAACGGGCCCGAGGAGATTTCTGTTGAGTAGTGTGGGTGCATTTTTGTCTTGAACTTCTGGTCTTTTTTTCTCCCAGCTATTGTGGTTCTTGGTTTTCAGCATTGACGTTTTCATTTAGGTTACTTTGCAGTGACCTGACTACTCTTGTCTTCTGAGAGAACATTGCTAAGTGACCAGACTTATGCAAAAATAATTTGGTGGCAGACAGGTCATTAGTGAATTTTTCCACTTGACTGAGGTGGACTTCTTTCCTAAGTGTGGCTACTTCATTGCTTTGCCTTCACAGAGTAACCATCCTTTGCCTTTATGTTCATTTCAAATATTCTTAGTTGCAGTTAGCATGCCCTCTTGTGCCCCCAATAACGAAAGTCATTGGAGAGGAATTACCACAGTGGGACCTCAATTTAAAGTGGATGCTAGTGGGATGGAACACGGGAACAGTTCCCCTGGAAGGAGAGTAGGGAACTCCAGTCCTGCCTACTACATTTATACTTCCTGGATCAGGCCGCAGAGATGCATACAGTAGGCACATGTACTTGGTGTCTCATGCTTAGTCGACACACCTGCCATTTATGAGGCAATCAGGTATTGGAGTTCTGAGGAGCCTCCTGATCAAGAATTGATTTTACCTGGTGGAATGGTTCAAAGTCAGAAGATTTTTGGCTGATTTAGGTATAAAGCGCCTTAGAGGAATGGGCATTCGTTCAGTGCTTCCAGGTGGTATTTTTAATTTGGAAAAGTCAGAAACTATATTTGTGCAGACTATATGGTGTAACACAGATGAGGTGACAGTCTTTAAGCTCTGGCCATTTGCTTGTCTGCTAACATTTTTGGGTGATAGTTTGCACACAGCGAACCTGAACTGATAGGGCAAGAGGTCAGAGCTTATAGTCAGATTTTTTTTTTTTTTTCTGAGTAGGACAAAAATTTAGAGGCAAGATTTTTGCTTTTTACATTTTTAAACCGTACAGCTGAGGGCTTAAGCAGAAGCAAAAACTTACTTGTCACTGACTTTCAAACCTTTGCTGATTCTCTATTGTGAATGGAAGAGAAAGTCAATTCACTCTAGTGGTTTTTGTGCCAAATTTCAGAATTAGATCACAATTTTCCTAGCTGCCAAGTTTATAATGACTTTTTTAAAAAATTGGTTCATTAACAGGTTTCTGAATCAGATCAACCAAAAATGCCTTGGAATTGGAATACTGCAAAATGATAAGTGGTAGTGTATGGAGGAAACACAAATTTCCATTTGATTTCACTTTAATTTTTTCTTGCCGGGTCAGGATCCAAAAGCTCTGTTTACACTGCATTTGGTGATGTCAAATCTGTTAGTTGCCTGTCCTTTTTGGAAAAAACAAATTGAAGAATTCTAATGATGTGCATTTGGTTGATTGTATCCTTGTAGTATTGTCTCATATGGTTTTTACCTCCCAGAGTTTAGTGGTAGTCAGGTCTGGAAGCGTGATTATATTTTGATTATTTTTTTAAGGCTAGGTACATCAGAGAGGGTGCTGTGTACTTCCTGTTGCATCACAGCAGGAGGTGCGTAATGTCAGATTGCCTTACTTCTGGTGATAATAGGCTTGATGGGTAGGTTCAGGAGATTTCAGTGTTTTCTGTTATAAAGTCTTCCATCGCCTTGCACTACATGGTTTTAGCAGCCATGGATGACAAACAGATTTCTACCGATACTTCAGTCATAAAGAACAATTAGTGGAAGGACCTTAAATCCTTAAAAATGCAAGCCCAGATGGAAGACCCCAGGAGTTAATGTGTCTGACTTCTAAATGCTGGCCAAGTTATCTTGTACTTTCTCCCCCAAGGTCTATTGGTACTACGGTACCTGGGCCTCCAAAACCCTTATTTTAGCTGCAGGGCCTTGCACATTTTGGGGACCGTAGCATTATGCAACCAGTATAGGCTGTGGTGTCAGACTTCACTGGAATCTCTGCTCCAAGTAAGTTTTAGCTTGTATTTGAAACAGCAGGTAGCTCTAAGCTCCAATTTCCTCAGCTATAAAGTGAAAACAAAAACAAAACCCTTGTATTTTGCAGGATCACTGTGATGGATCACATGAAACATTTTTCGTAAAGGGCCTACCACTACTGAAATAATAAGTGGTACTTAACTGTTGTTATGCAAACTTCCTACAGTCCCACCAGATTGTTTGTATGCCACCTGAGAGGAATACCTCTCAGTGTGTTGGGCAAGTCTGAAATAAGGCTTGGTCGAACCAGTTCAGGGCACCTGTAATGCATGCCACTAACTCCAGTCTTTGGAAGTCAGCAGATGGTGATGTGAGTGAAGGTGGTCAGCTGGGATATGGAGGAGGTGGAGAGAACTGGGGAAGAGCCCATGTCCCTCTGGGGACAATAGCTACTTGGCTCCTCTTAATTGAGAGATTGTCTAATGCTTTAGTGCGTGGAGGAGCAGTCCACTATTTTCAACATTGAGTAATGCGTACCCCGTTAAACCTGAGGAACATTTTGAAAATCAGTTTTTCTTAGGCATTTTGATCTTGATTCTAAATTTGTTCTAAATTTAACTTTGACTGGAAATTTAATCTGGCTTTGAAAATGTGAAACAAACACTACAAATATAATGGTTTAAAGTTTTATTAATAACTTTAAATTTTTCTGCCTTTGTGATGTTCCAATCATACACCTTCCTAATGATTTTAATTTTTTTAAAGTTTAACCTCTACACCCAACATGGGGCGCAAACTCATGACCCTGAGATCAAGAGTCACACACTCCTTTGAGCCGGCCAGATGCTTCAGGATTTTATAATTCTACCATATTCCATTTTTATACTTGTTCTTGAGTATACAACACTCTCAGACCCAAGAGAAAAAGGATGCCATCTCCTTTCCGGTTATCAGCATGGGAGTTTCTGGTATTTTGGGCTGGTTAACCCTAGATTAGGACATAGAAGCCCAAGGGTGATTAAAATCTGAGATGCTGCAAGTGAGGTTGAATCCTCTTTTGTAACGGTTTCTCCTAGTATGATTGTTCGGCAACAGGTCTCCCAGTCCATATCTTCCAAGCATGTTTAAAAATATTTGGACTCTTTCCCAAAAACGAAGTGTTCTTGCAATATTTTTTTATTAGGCCACAGTTACTGATCAGACATTTTTGTTCTTTGTATAGTTTATAAATTTTCTGGATTGTTTAGCTGATATTGGACATTTTTATTCAGTTCTTCACAGGTGAAAAGTACACTTAAAAGAGTACATCTATGTAATAAGTACTTTCTGTGTAACGAGTTCCCTTAGCAGAACTTCATATTCCTATCTTTGCAACTAGTTCTTGTACACTTTAAATTTTTCTTAGCAAAATTATGAACATGGGCTTTTACAAATTCCATTATTTTTTAAAAGATTTTACTTATTTATTAGAGGATGGAGGGGAGGGCCAGAGGGAGAGGGAGCAAGAATCTCAAGCAGACACTGTGCTGAGCAGGGAGCCCGAAGTGGGGCTTGATTTTATGACCCTGAGATCATGGCCTGAGGTGAAACCCGGAGTCCAGTGCTCACCCGACCGTGTGACCAAAGCACCCCTCATTTTTATTATCACTGTTATTTCCCTGTTGATGTCATAACTTTATCACATCCCAAAAGTCCTTTGGCCAGTAACATTCACAGGTGTTGGGGATTAGGACACGTACATCTTCGGCAGGTTGTTATTCTTCCTACCTTAGTCTGGTCTCTGGCCCCTAAAGATTGCACAGGCATCTCACGTGCAGAATGCATTCATTTCATCCCAGCGTCACCTGAGGTGTCAGCCATTGCCCACCATCAAAGCAACAGCTCTTAAGTCTCGGATCCGAAGTCCCAAGTCTCACTGTCTAAATCAGGTATAGGTGAGAGCTCGGTATGACCTATCCTGGGGTGAAATTCCTCCCCATCTGTGGTTTTATAACCTGTTTTTAAGTTACCTGCTCCCAAAAGTCAATGGTAAGCTAGGTAGAGGACGTAAGTAATAGACATGGCCCTTCAAAATGGGAGGAAATGGGAAAAAGGAGTCACTGGTCTCAATTTAAAGACCTAGCTGGGCAAATTACCAGGTTTTAATGCCTGAGGGTATTCTCTGGGCTCAAGCTGACTTCCCAGGAGTCCTCCCTTTTTTCTTTTCTTTTTTTTCTTTTAAATAATTTTTATTTTGTTATATTAGTCACCATACAGTACATCCCCAGTTTTTTCTCTTTTCTCTCTCTTTTTTAAGATTTTTATTTATTTGATGCAAGAATGAGCACAAGTAGGGGGAGAGGCAGGGAGAGGGAGAAGCAGACTCCCCGCTGAGCAGAGGGCCCAATATGGGGCTCGATCCCAGGACCATGGGATCAGGACCCAAGCCAAAGGCAGATGCTTCACCGACTGAGCCACCCAGGCACCACTAGCTCTCCCTTTTTCGTGAAAGGTAGCTCTTGTTTATAACTGAGTAGTTTTTCCTTTTTTTTCAAAGATTTTATTTAAGGGCACCTGGGTCATGATCCCAGGGTCCTGGCATCGAGTCCTACATCCGGCTCTCTGCTCAGCGGGGAGCCTGCTTCTCCCTCTCCCTCTCCCTCTGCCTGCCTCTCTCTCTCTCTCTCTCTCTCTGTCAAATAAAATCTTTAAAAAAAACCAGACTATTTATTTGTCAGAGAGCATGAGCACAAGCAGCGGGAGTGGCAGGCAGAGAAGCAGGCTTCCCGCTGAGCAAGGAGCGGGATGCAGGACTCGATCCAAGGACCTACCTGAGCCAAAGGCAGATGACTGACTGAGCCACCCAGGTGTCCCAAAGTAGCTGAATAGTTTTATCAACTTGTTTCTCACTTAAAAAATTTTGGGAATTCAGGGGCACCTGGGTGGCACAGCGGTTAAGCGTCTGCCTTTGGCTCAGGACGTGATCCCGGCGTTCTGGGATCGAGCCCCACATCAGGCTCCTCTGCTATGAGCCTGCTTCTTCCTCTCCCACTCCCCCTGCTTGTGTTCCCTCTCTCGCTGGCTGTCTCTCTCTGTCAAATAAAATCTTTAAAAAAATTTTTTTTGGGAATTCAACAGCCTTCTTTTTTGGTTTTGTTCTTTTTCTGTCCCTCAGAGTCCAAGCTGGCAGTGTTCCTGCTGGTGTCAAATTCTCAATCTTGTGGGTCTTCTGTGTTTGTCATGGGAATTCACTTGATTAGACAAGAGGCTCCTCCACAGAACTTTCCTGGATAATTTCATCTCTGTCCTGGGTTCTGCTGCAATGGTTGAAAGGATTCATAAGTCACACACCTAATCTCTTACCCAGTCTCAGTGGATGAATAGTCTGACTTTGATCATTCTGAGGCACTAGAAAAAGGTGGTTCAACCACACCCTTAGCTTTTTTTTTTTAGAGCACACTTCCCAGTGAGTCTCCTAATTTTAGCATCTTTTTGCAATCTGGATAGGCTAAGATTTTCTCAAATCATCAAATTCAGGTTTTGTTTTAACAGAACTTCCCTAAGTTACCTCATTGCTCTTGCATTTTCTATAAGCATCAAAAAGAAACCAAAAAAACCCCTCAGCTAAATATCCTAGTTTGTCATATACAAATTCTGCCTTCCACATAACTGTAGGATACAACTCAGAGATGTTTCTACCATGTAAGGATTCCCCTTTCTTCCAGTTTCTGATAGCATTCCCTAATTCCTTTTGAGGCCTCACCAGCAGTGCTTTAGTGTCCATATTCCTATTTATGTATTCTCTACAAAACAGATTTTCTCTGTGAGCTCTTCACTTCCTTCTGAGTCCTCACTAGCAGAGCTGTAAACCTCCACCTTTGTACTAACAATCCGTAGAAAGCATTCTAGGTTTTTTCTGTTATCCCCATAATTCTTCCAGCCTTTGTCCATTGCCCAGTCCCAAAACCACTTCTACATTTTTTTTTAAAGATTTTATTTATTTATTTGACAGACAGCCAGCGAGAGAGGGAACACAAGCAGGGGGAGTGGGAGAGGAAGAAGCAGGCTCCCAGCGGAGGAGCCCGATGTGGGACTGGATCCCGGAACGCCGGGATCACGCCCTGAGCCGAAGGCAGACGCTTAACGACTGCGCCACCCAGGCGCCCCAAAACCACTTCTACATTTTAATATGCACTATTCTAACATTAGGATATTTCACTTGCATTTTTTTTTAAGTAGGCTCCACACCTAGCATGGAGCCCAATGCAGGGCTTGAACTCACGAGATCCTGAGATCAAGAGGTGGATGCTTAACCAACTCAGCCACCCGGGCGCCCCAGGATTTTACACCTGTATTAACAGTTACTGTGCAGGAATGTGGGTTCAATGTTGCCTCGTATCAGGATTTCTGTGTGAGATTTTCCAGTTCTTATAACACGACAGAAGTCAAAGCAACCCTGTAGGCCAAATTCAGCCTGCTGGTCAGTTCTAATGATAGGTCACAACTGTGGGTGCATAGATAAATAAGATATATATGATTGATAATGGGATTAAGTACAGAAAATCTTAGCACTACAAAAGGCTGTTCAAATTTACAGGGTGGCTAAGAAACACAGCATAAATTGGGGCTATTGGCACACAAAAAAAGGGCAGTGCAGCGCTATTGTCTCTTGCTTTACTCATTTGGCTATCGTATCTCACGAGCCAGACCTATGGGATAGAGATAAAAAAACAAGATAGAATTCCAGTAGGGCAAGGCCTGTAAATCTTAAATTTGGTGATTTAAAGGCCAACAGAGGGACACTTGGGTAGCTCAGTTGGTTAAGCGTCTGCCTTTGGCTCAGGTCAGGATCCTGGGGTCCTGGGATTGAGTCCTGCATCGGGCTCCCTGCTCAGCAGGGACTTTGCTTCTCCCTCTCCCTGCTGCTCCCCATGCTTGTGCTCTTTCTCCCTCCCTCTCTATCTCTGACAAATACATAAATAAAATCTTAAAAAAAAAAAAAGTTAACAGAGCTTTTACAAAGTCCCTGAGCCTGGCCCAGCTGACTACATGGACTTGGGTAAGGCCACATTAATAGATGTGACTGCAGATCACGGTTTTTTTTGATTTTGAAATAATTGAGAACTTTACAGAGATCTGTTCTGAGCACCTTATATATAGTTGCCTCTTAACAACAGCTCTGTAAAGCAAATATCCCAATTTCATGAATGAGGAAAAATGAAAATAGAAAGGTAAATACTATTATATTTCACAGACTAGAAAACAGGTTAAGTCATCTAAGGCTGTCTAAATTGTCTCAAATGAGGCATAAAAAGAGGGATTAGTCGGGTAGCAGAAGGGAGGAATGGTGCTGCAGGAAGAAGGAACAGTGGGCAAAGACAGAATCAGTGTGCACAGAGAAAGGGACATTAGCAGACTGGCCGGATGAATGGTATAAACAGGATGCTCTTAGTTTTAAGTACTGGTAACTCTGACTCTTACTGCTTTCAACACTATAGAGAGTTTATCGGTCTATATAACAGGACAGCAGTGGGCCAAATGGAATTCAGGTAAGTGGGCAGGGAGAACGAATGCTGGAAGGACAATGAATATAGGTAATGCCTTGTGAATCCTGTTTTATATGACCTCTGCATCCTACAGTCAGGAATTTAATGGATAAAGATACAGAAGTTTGAGAAACTTCTGTCTCAGAAAAACTCCTTTGAGTGAGGAATGACCTTGCTTGTTTGGGACCAACAAGTTTGGTCATGTGTTATTTATGGTAAAGGTTAATAAAGGTAATAAAAGACCCCCAACTGCAGCAGCTTAAACAAGACTATGTTTATTTCTCTCTCATTTTACAGAACTAGATGTTCCAGAGCTGGGAGGTGACTCTGGCATCCTCACAATTCTTCCATTTCTGAGTTCAAGGTGGCTGTTGCCATAGTCACCTCTCAGCGGGCAAGGGGAAAGGCATGCCCATACTTTTCATTGCACTGCCTAAGTGGCACACATTCCTTCCATTCAATCCCCACTGGCTACCATATAATCACAAACCCACAACTAGCTGCCAGAAACGTGGGAAGATGGAGTCTAGCTGGGTGGCCATATGCCCACCTAAAACTTTTAAGGAGACAACTTGTCTTTATCATGGTTCAGGCATGAGATCCTGGTGTTTATTCTTCTAAGTACTTGTCTGTCCTGTCTGATCCTGAACCACGTCAGCTGCGTTCCCCCATTGGCTTGTGCCTCCGGGCTGGGGCTGAAGTACCCACCACTGGTTAGGTCTTCTGGTAGAGGAAGACACCACGGCTCAAGCACCATGCTTGAAAAGGGAGAGCTGCTGTTACTGGCTTAATTTGCTACAGTCCTTCATCTGAATTCCACACCACAGCTCTGGACGCCGTAAGGGAGTAGCCACCAGAACTATACCCACGTATCAAGTGGCCTCTCCCATGTTCCTGGGTCCTTGTCTAAGGACGTTATGATCCCAGCAGTATGCTCATCACACAGATTGACCACATCTCTCTGGGTAGTGATACACATACCACCTCTCTGACCAACCTCCTCTTCCTCCGAGTAAGTAGCTTTTTCTTCCCTGGGCTTTACATTTCTTGTTTTATTTATTTTTTTTTGTTTTGTTTTTTTGTTTGTTTTGTTTTTTTTTTAATGATTTTTTATTATATTATGTTAGTCACCATACAGTACATTCCCGGTTTCCGATGTAACATTTCTTGTTTTAAAAGAGGGTGACTTCCAGCACTGGTCCAGCTCTAATGAGCCCCGCGATTCCAGAAGAGCTCGGAAAAAATAAGGCCCCACGTAGATGACAAGGAAACGCGAAGGAATTTGCGAAGCCCGGCCAGCTGAAACTCCTGGAGAGCGCTCGCTCTGATCTGCCCAAGGGGGCGTTTCAGCGCCCGCTAGCTGGAGTCTGCGCCTTCCACTTCCGGAGCTGCCTAGCCTATTTTACGCGGGCTGGGTTCAGCTGCCCCAGTCCGCTGGGAGGACTTCATTCGTTCAGAGGCATGAGGACGAGCGACTTCCAAAAGGGGGACTGAGGGATGCGACCGACAGGATCAACCATGACCCCCAAATAGTTAACACTTAACTGCAGCCGACGTCACCCACTTCCGCAGTACCAATAGCTAACACGAGAAAATTCGCACTTGTTATCGCGAGAGCAAAACCAGGGGCTGAGGCCAAACATGTCAGTCTCACTACGCAAGCGCAAGTTTGCCAACGCCCCCATTCTTCGTACGCGCGTATTGGTGCAACGTCCATCCGCCTTGGGAAGGCCAGCCTTACTGGAGCACGCTTGCGTTTCCTCCTCCCCTTTTTCAAGTCTCATTTTTACTTCCGGCCCCCACTTCCGGTCCTTTCCATTTGTCTTTCCGGCAGAAAAATCGGTGGTGCGGTCTGGTGGAGTGTTTTAGTTCCCGCCAGGGTCGGCCTCGTCTGAGGCAGTGAAGCTCCAGGGGCTGGGGCCGCGCGCCCCCAGGGCGGCGCCCTCACTCAGCCATGGTGAGTTGGATGGGTGCGTGTTGGAGGGGGCGAGCGGGAGGGCTGTGAAGGCTCCCGGCCGCATTCGGGGCGCTCGTGGTGGAGGAGCGCAGCCGGCATCACTGCAGGCTTCAGGCGCCTGGGCTACCTGTAACTCGGGTTCTCTTCCTCCTTGCTTCAGCTGTCAGAAGTTGGGGGAGGAAACGGGAACCTCGGGAGCGGAGTTACCTTCTCCGGCAGTGTTTTCATGCCGACCAAGCGCTTTAAGTTATCTCTGGGGAACAGGAAGGCACGGAGAGGCGCAAGGACCCGCTCCAAGTCGCGGTGCCTGGCGTGGGCCCACTTGTATGTTCCCAAGACCCATACGGGAGATGAACAGCGGTTGTGACAATATGTTTCTGGGTTTTTTGATTTATGTGTTCTCGGTCTCCCCCACGAGATACAAACTTCACGAGGGCAGGGTCTTGTCACCATTGCTTTAATGGCTAATACGGTGTCTGGCACGTTGTAGGTGTTCAGTAACGATTGAGTGGATGGCATAATGTTATTGCATGAGGGTGTGATCTCCGTGGTCTGGAGTGGTTTGTTGGCTTCTCCATTCGTTCAAGTAGCGCTCACGACATGGAAATATGAGAATGCACATAGCGCTGGTACAGAGAAGTTGCTCATATATTTTGGTAACCATAATATTTTCATTAAGTTAAGGCCCCATAAGGAGCACACGACGCAGGAATAAGGTCGTAGATGTATTGCAAGCTCTTGTAGATTACCGAGCCCAAGATCCAAAGAAGGAGAGAAACCAGTGGGCTAGAAGCAGCCCTTTCTGTGGGAGAATATGACCCAAATTACTGCTCTATACTGCCCTGCTCAGCCTCGAAGCTCTTCGTTTCTGAACTCTGACAAGCATAGGGAATCCGTCTTTCCATTCCCTAGCAGGAGAGAGGATCCTTGGGCCTGGATATTTCTGGGTACGGGAGTTTTTTGTTATTTTATAACACTTTCACCATCACGCATTCCTATTTGTGGGCTTACATTACCCAGGGTGCATTCCCTTATCACACTGATTCATTGTTTGGGGGGGAGTTCCAAAAAGTCCCCTCAAAAAGAAGACCCATGGCTAAATTGCTACCACCTACCATGGTGTTTTAAGCATGGAATAAGCACTGAGAAACATTAAATGAAATATTCAGAATCCGTAGGATTTAATGAAATAGGTAGGACAGTGCCACAGCCTTCAAGATGATGGCCTCCCCTGGGAAAGCTGCTCTCTTTTATTCCTTAGTAGTTAATGTGTTCATGTATCCACCAAACTTTCGCCAAGTTTTTTCTGTGTTCATTGAAAGGGAGGGCCAGAAAGGAGACTTAAATTGAGCTCACTTTTGCCGAGTATCTGTAAACTGCATACCTAATGTTTTCATGTAGTTTTCTTGTTAAGTCATCATGACATCTCTATGAGATAAGAGGTATTATCCCTTTTGTAAAGACAGGGAAACTGAGAGACTACTTTTCAGGGATGGTAAGTGGAAGAGCTGAGAGTAAAATAAGTCCCTGACTTAGCAAGTACTTTTTCTATTTATACTACAACCCAAAAAACATGTTCTGTGCTTGACACCGTGTTTCAGGGACAATTGTCTTGACACTAGTGTGACAACACTTACATAAAATTCAGTTTGGAAAAACCTGTCTTTTCTTCCCGAAATTCTGTTGGCAGTAAACAGACAATTGGGATGCTGGGTGGAGAGGACCACGGTCGTTACAAATCTAGACAAAATGTAGCAGCCCAGTTGGGAGGAGGGGGCCAGAGAAGAACTTTCTAGGATGGCGATGACACAGGTGATACATTTTGAAGGTTGGATAGGAGTTAGCCAGATCCAAGGGTGTGGGGACAGTGGAGAAGTAAAGAGTTTAGGTGGAGGGAGCAGCGTAAGTAAAGTCACAGGATTTGGACATCTTTTTTTTTTTTTTTTTTTTTTTTTTACAGTGTGCATGTTCTAGGTCAAACGTTATGCTTGTGACTGTCCTTGTGATACTTTTCTCTAAAAACTACATGGAAAAAAGGGTATTTTAAACATGGCATTTTTCTTCCCTTCTGTCTTAGGCCCGGAATGCAGAAAAGGCCATGTAAGTATCAATTTTGTCTGTAAATTTTATGTGATTTAATTATTCCCACTGACCTCTTTTTGTGTTTGGTCTTTTTGGTATGTTTCTTTCTCTACATGTATTAAAATAGTATTCACATATTTGCTGTTTGTTATCCCCATTAGTGTTTTCTGACAGATCCCAGAACTTATACTGGATAAACATTAGTTCACTTGGAGATGGTGCAGGGGCTGTGAGAGTGACAACTGGGCACTCCATGGTTTTAGTCGGTTAACATCTGGATGTGTTGCTCACCACAGTGGTCTGATGAGTAGGGTTTCCCACAGTCTTTACGTGCAGCGTAAGTAAAATAGATACTTGGATGTTCAGGAACACCAATGGCTTTTTTAAGTCCCACTGTTGGAACATGGAAACCCATAACTTCTCTGTGGTGTCTTAATCTCTCACACATGCTTGTGTGTGCTCTCTTTTTTTAAATGAATAATAATTATGAAAAAATATATAAAAATATATATATATGAGTCATGTTAATGACCACCTTACATGATGGTCATGAATAGATCTACCCATCTAGGAACCTGGGTGACAAATCTGTGAGCAGTATCTAACGGAGTCTTCTCTCTTCCTGGTAGGACGGCCTTAGCAAGATTTCGCCAAGCTCAACTGGAAGAGGGAAAAGTGAAGGTTGGTTTTGGTGTAAATCTTCCTCGTGAATTGTGAAGTATCAAGAACAAATGTGGTGAAACTCCTGAGCAGACTAGACTTCCTGTTTCTTGTTTGTACTTCCTGACATTCTTATGAATCTGTCCACTTGAATTCTAGGTGTACCTCTCTGTAGCTGGGGCAGTGTGACCATCTAGCTGCTTGTCCTTCCGCCGCCGGTTATGATAATTGGCTCCCCATATTATCCCAGCTCTAATGTTGAATAATAGGAAGTGCTGTGGAGAGCAGCTCTAAGCTGCAACCAGCAAATGATCTCAATTCATGGAGGCTCAGCCAGGCCAGGGATAACATGTACCATTCTTCCAATATTTTTGTTTTGTTTTTTAAAAAAATTATACACATACGTGCTCACACACACATACATGTGTATACACACGCATGTATGTTTGTTCTAAACACGGGTAGCCATTGTTTCTTAAGGTGATATGGATATGCCATGAAATGGATATAACCTAGCTTATTAGCCAGCTCTCTGTTACTGGAATTTTAAGTTGTTTCCAGTGGTTCACTGTACTAGATACAGTGCAGCCTACGTATGTTTTTGCATGTATGCTTGTTTCCTAAGTAGAGACTGCAGAGCGAAGTGTAAGGCTTGGTGAAGATCATCTGGAACTGAAGCTTCAAATCTGTTTAGACCATTAGACAGTTAGTCTTCAGGGCTGAACCAGTTGCGGATGCTCGTAAAGCTTGGAACTAGGACAGTGGCAACATGTGTGTTTTGCTTCTTCTTAGGAACGGAGACCCTTTCTTGCCTCAGAATGTACTGAGCTGCCCAAAGCTGAGAAGTGGAGACGACAAGTATGTTCTGGGTGAATCTGGTCATATAGTAGAAGTAACAAGTCTCTGATTTTTTTCTTTTTGAATTGACGTCTAGTTGACACAGAATGTTACATTAGTTCAAGTGTACAGCGTGGGGACACCACAAGCACAGCTCCTATCTGTTACCATAAACCCTATTACAATACCATTGACTATATTCCTTATGCCCTACCTTTTTCCCCCGTGACTTTTCATTCTGTTACTGGAAGCCTGTACCTCCCACTCCCCGTCACCCATTTTGCTCATCTCCCACCCTCTGCCCTCTGGCAGTCATGAATTGGTTCTCTGTATTTATGGGTCTGTTTCTACGTTTTTGTTTGTTTATTCATTTGTTTTGTTTTTTAGATTCTACGTATACGTGAAATCATGTGGTATTTGTCTTTTTCTGTCTGACTTATTTCACTTAGCATAGCACGCTCTGTGTCCGTCCATGTTGTTGCAAATGGCAAGATCTCATTCTTTTTATGCCATGTAATATTCCATTGTATATGTACACCACATCTTCGTTATCCGTTCATCTGTCCCCGGACAGTTGGGCTGCTTCCTTAGGTATTAGGGATCGTACATAATACTGCAGTTAACGTATATTTTTTCAAATTAGTGTTTTCATTTTCTTTGGGTAGCTACTCACTAGTGGAAATATTGGATCATGTAGTAGTTCTATTTTTAATTTTTTTAGGAACCTCTATACTGTTTTCCATGGTGGCCACACCAGTCTGTGTTCCCATAACAGTGCGTGAGGGTTCTCTTTTCTCCACATCCTCGCCGCCACTTGTTGTTTCTTGTCTTTTTGATTCTAGCCATTCTGACAGGTGTAAGGTGATATTTCATTGTGGTTTTGATTTGCGTTCTGATTGTTTATTATCTAAATGATTCATTACCAGAATTCTAAGTATTTTTAATTACTAATTTTGAGTTATATTTTTTCTGTGCTTTCAGACATACTCAAGTCATGAGAATTGATTACCTTTTATTTTTTTTCACAGATCATTGGAGAGATCTCTAAAAAAGTGGCTCAAATTCAGAATGGTAAGCTAACCTATCTTTTAAAATGTTGATTCTCAAATCCACAATTAGACTTGGGGATTTCAACACTTGTCTCTCAATAATCAGTAGAACGAGCAGATAGAAAATCAGTAAGGACATAGAAGAACTGAACAATAGTATTAATTTGACATTTATAAAACACTCCAGGGGACATTTGTCAGTCTCTGGAGACATTTTGATTTTTACAGCTTGGGGTGCTACTGGCATCTAGTGGATAAAGCCAGGGGTGCTGCTAAGCATCCTCCAGTGCTTCCTATGAAGAATTTTTGACCCAAAATGTTAGTGCCACTGTTTAGAAACACAGCTCAAAGGGAAATTGAAACCTGAGTAGCAGCTCTCTATCTATTAAAAAATAAAAAAAATTTTTTTTCTTTTTAAGTAAACTCTGTGCCCAGTGTGAGGCTTGAGCTCATGACCCCAAGATGAAGAGTTGCGTGCTGTACCGACTGAGTCACCCAGGCACCCCTATACCTATTAAAGAAATTGAATTCATCGTTAAAACCTTTCAGCAAAGAAAATTCCAGGCCCAGATGGCTTCCGTGGTCAGTTCTACCAAACATTTAAGGAAGTAATAATACCAGTTCAACATAGTTTCTTCCAGAAAATTGAAGGGGAAGGAACACTTCCCTCATTTACAGATTTTAGTATTAGCATTACCATGATACTAAAGGCAAAAAAAGACATTACATGGATAGAAGAAAACTGCCAACCGATATTCCTCATGCATATAGACATAAAAATCTTCAACAGAATATTAGCAAACCAAATCCAGCAATTTATAAAAAGGATAATAAATCACAACCAAGTGGGAGTTATCCTGGGAATGTGTGGCTGAATCAGCATTCAAAAATTAATACAATTTACTTATCCCCATTCTAAAGTAGAGAAGCCACATGATCATCTCAGTAGGTACAGAAAAAGTATTTGGCAAAATTTAACACTCACTCATGCTAAAAACTCCACTAACTGGGAATAAGAGGGAATTTTTTTTTTTAATTTTTAATTTTTTATTTTTTTTAAAGATTTTTTATTTATTTATTCGACAGAGAGAGACAGCCAGTGAGAGAGGGAACACAGGCAGGGGGAGTGGGAGAGGAAGAAGCAGGCTCATAGCGGAAGAGCCTGATGTGGGGCTCGATCCCGGAACGCCGGGATCACGCCCTGAGCCGAAGGCAGACGCTTAACCGCTGTGCCACCCAGGCGCCCCGGAATTTTTTTTTTTTTACCCTGATACACTTCTACCAAAAAACCTAGCCAGCATCATAATTAATGGTGAAAGACTGCATGCTTTCCTCCTGGGGGCAGGAACAAGGCAGATATCTATTATCACCACTTCTATTCAAGGTCATACTGGAATTCCTCGTTACAGTGCAGTAAAGCAAGAAAAGGAAATAAAAGGCACACAGATTGGAAGGGAAGAACTATAATTCTGTGTTCTCAGATCACGTAATTTTCCATGTAGAAGATCCCAAGAAATCTATAGAATGATTTCTTTTCTTTCTTTCTTTTTTTTAAAGATTTTATTTATTTATTTGACAGAGACAGCCAGCGAGAGAGGGAACACTAGCAGGGGGAGTGGGAGAGGAAGAAGCAGGCTCCCAGCGGAGAAGCCTGATGTGGGGCTCGATCCCAGAATGCTGGAATCACGCCCTGAGCCGAAGGCAGACACTTAACGGCTACGCCACCCAGGCGCCCCTATAGAACGATTTCTAAAATGAATAAGTGAGTCTAGCAAGGTCACAGAATAGAAGGTCAATACACAAAAATCAATTCTATTTTTATAAAGTAGCACTGAAAAATTGGTATTAGAACATTTTTAAAAGTGCTATTTACAAAAGCACCAAAACACAAGAGATACTTAGGTATAGATCTAACCAAACATATGTGCAATCCGTGTGCTTTTTCTTTTAAAGATTTTATTTTTTTGAGAGAGGGAGACAGAGATGGCGAGAGAGAGCACAAGTTGGAAGGAGAGGGAGAAGCAGGCTCCCCACTGACGAGGGAGCCCGATTTGGGGCTCAATCCCAGGACCCCAGGATCATGACCTGAGCCTTAGGCAGAAGCTAAACCAACTGAGCCACCCAGGGGCCCTTTTTTTTTCTTTTTTTTAAAGATTTTATTAATGAGAGTGAGCGAGAGAGAACACTCGAGCTGGGGGAATGGGAGAGGGAGAAACAGGCTCCCATGCTGAGCAGGGAGCCCGATGTGAGGCTCAGTCCCCTGGGATCAGGACCTAACTGAAGGCAGAGGCTAAAACCAACTGAGCCACCCAGGTGGCCCTGCAACCTGTGTGCTTAAAACTACAAAACACTGATAAAGGACATCAGAGATGACCCCAGTACATGGAGAGATACACAGCATTCATGGATGGGGAGACTCAGCATAGTAATGATGTCTGTTCTGTCTCTTCAAATACTCAAAATCCCAACAGGATTTTTTTTTTTTTTTTTTTGTATAGGTTACCAGATTTTTTTCTACATTTTAAATAGAAAGGCAAAGGAACTAGAATAGCCAAAACAGTTTTGAAAAAGAACAAGATTGGAGTATTCATACCTGATTTGAAGATTTAATATAAAGCTGCTGTATTCCAGATAATGTGGTATTGGTGAAAGACAGACGATTGGAACAGAGTAAGAAGGGCAGAAATAGGGCCGCACATGTGGCCAGTTGACTTTTGACAATGGTACAAAAGCCATTCAGTGGAGAAGGGGAGGGATACTCCCTTGCAATAGCCGTATGATATTTCATTTCAACATATCGGGGTTCATTAGCTATTTCCTTCCTCTGGTGGGCTGCCCCAGCTGCTCCCAGCTCTTGGCCGCCATGGACAACACCTTAGCAAAGTCCCTTGTGCATATTCCTTCAAATAAGTCCCTTAGGCTTAATTCTCAGGGTATAGTCTTTGCCAAAAGATGTCCCCATATGACAACACATTGCTTTCCTGAAAGGGTGAAACCAATGCTCCCAGGCCCTGGTGCTTATGGCAGCCTCACTGCACATTGTTGGCATTGGATGCTACGTGCCCCCACCACTAAGATATTTTAATAGTTGGCTAAGTGGAACTGCAGGATTGCTTCAGTTTATATTTCTTCAGTTGCTAATGAGGAGGAAGTTGTTTTTCCAAGGACACCCCCCCCCCCCCCGTGCTGGTGGGAACCCTAATCCTTGCTTTTCCTTTATTTGGGTGTTGATGGTTTTTTTTATATATTTAAATGAGTATTTTTGTGCTGGGTACCTTTGTAAGTGTTGACATTCATTTTTGAGGGTATAACATTGAGTGTTATTTTGAAGAAATGATATTAATGTGTTTGTTTTTTTAGCTGGTTTAGGTGAATTCCGAATTCGTGACCTGAATGATGAAATTAACAAACTGCTAAGAGAGAAAGGACACTGGGAAGTCCGGATAAAGGAGCTGGGCGGTCCTGATTATGGAGTAAGTAAGCAGCGGTCTCAGAGGATCTTGGGGGTAAGCTAGTGAGCTTTTCTGGCAGCAGAGTAGCTCCGCATCCCTTGTTGCTCCCAGCCCAGGCCTGCCACAGAGTAGGCACTTGAGGAATAAAGGTTTGGAAAGTGCCCGTTGCATGTGGACAGGAAACATGGGTAGCATAATTCTGAAAGACCCCGCAGCACAGCCCTCAGAGCAGACAGGGCACCTGAGTTTACTGCTCAGATGGTCTTGAGTAAGCCGCTTAATCTGTCTGGGCCTCTTGTTTAAAATGACCATGGTCTTGGGGTGCCTGGCTGGCTCAGTCAGTGGAGCATGCGACTCTTGCTCTTGGGGTTGTGAGTTTGAGCCCCATGTTGGGTGTAGAGATTAGTTAAAAGAATAAAAATCTTTAAAAAAAACAAAAGAAAAACGACCATCGTCCTTTTGCATCATCCCTGAGTTCCTTGGGGGTCAGGGCAGCCATTGTTGGGTTCTTTACCTGAGGGGGCCTCATTGTAAAACACACGCATGCAAACTGTCTATCACAACCCAGTACACACAGAAATGTACTGAAAAAATACATGGTGATGCATGTTGATATTTTCTGTTGTTACATTTTGATGTTAAAAAATTGATGATTGTGACCCACACTTAATTGATTTCATGACTCACTCATGAGTCTCGACTTTAAAAAATATTACCCCAGAGCCCACCCCATTTATTTGTGAAGAGATCTACCTCAGGTCATTTGACCTCATCAGTGAGCTGTAATATGTTATGTAGGAAGTGTGTGAAGTTTTTCTAACCTGCTGGTATTTTCACTTTTATGAAAGTTTGACACATAATTATCACTTTAGTACCTGGTGTAAAACGAAGGAGAGGCATTCATGTTTCTTGAGCCCTGTTTTTTTTCTCTGTACTGCGTGAGGACCTTTCTCACTTACTCTCTTGAGCAGTTGGGTGATGGGGATTTTATGTGTCCTATCAGACAGCTTTAAAGTAATGCAGAAGTTTGTTAACCCTCCTGGAAAAGTGACCTCAGAAGCAGAAAAAAAATTAATATGTAAGATATTCTTAACTGCCACCACCCAAAGTCAGCATTCATTTTCTTAAAATTTTCAGTTGAAATATATTGAACTATATTGAAATATATTTGACCCACAATATTACATATTACGTATCACATTTATTTCAGCTCTACTACATAGTGACTCAACAGTTCTGTACGTTATGCAGTGAGCATTGTTGACCGTCTGTCACAGTTATTACACAGTTATTACAACATTATTGACTATATTTCTTTAAAAAAATTCCAGTATAATTAGTTTCAGGTGTATAATACAGTGACTCCACAATTCTGTACATGACTCAGTGCTCATCATGGTAAGTGTGCTCTTAATCCCCATCACCTGTTTCACCCATTCTCCCTCCCACCTCCTCTCTGGTAACCATCAGTGAGTGTGTTCTCTGTATTTAAGAGTCTGGTTTTTTGTTTGTCTTTTTTTTTCTTTGTTCATTTGTTTCTTAAATTCCACATTTGGGGAAGGTCATGTGGTATTTTTTTTTCCCCCTCTGGCTGACTTATTTTACTTAGCATGATACCGTAAAGATCCATCTATGTTGTTACAAATGGCGACATTTCATTCATTTTTATGGCTGCGTAATATTCCAGTGTGTGTGTGTGTGTGTGTGTGTGTGTGTGTGTGTGGCATGTCTCCTCTATCAGTTCATCAGTCAGTGGACACTGGGTTGCTTCCATATCTTAGCTACGATGAATAATGCTATAATAAACATAGAAGTGCGTATATCTTTTCAAATCAGTGTTTTCGTTTTCTTTGAGTAAATACCCAGTAGTGCGATAACTGGATCATAGGGTAGTTCTATTTTTAATTTTTTAAGGAACCTCCATACTGTTTTCCACAGTGGCTGTACCAGTTTGCATTCCCACCAGCAGTGCAAGTGGCTTCATTTTTCTCCACATCTTTGCCAACACTTGTTGTTTCTTGTGTTTTTGATATTAGCCATTCTGACAGGTGTGAGGTGAGACCACACATTGTGGTTTTGATTTACATTTCCCTGATGATGAGTGATGTTGAGTATCTTTTCAGTGTGTCTGTTGGCCATCTTCGTGTCTTCTTTGGAAAAATGTTCATGTCTTTTGCCTTTTTTTTTTTTTTAATTTGACAGAGACACACAGCGAGAGAAGGAACACAACAGGGGGAGTGGGAGAGGGAGAAGGAGGCTTCCCACTGAGCAGGGAGCCCGATGTGGGGCTCGATCCCAGGACCCTGGGATCATGACCTGAGCCAAAGGTAGACGCTTAACGACTGAGCCACCCAGGCGCCCCTTTTGCTCATTTTTTTTTTTTTAAAGATTTTATTTACTTATTTGACAGAGAGGGAGACAGCCAGCAAGAGAAGGAACACAAGCAAGGGGAGTAGGAGAGGAAGAAGCAGGCTCATAGCGGAGGAGCCTGATGTGGGGCTCGATCCCAGGACCCTGGGATCATGACCTGAGCCGAAGGCAGATGCTTAACCATCTGAGTCACCTAGGCGCCCCAATTCCTATATATTGTGGATATTAACCTCTTATTGGATATATCGTTGACAAATAATCTCCCATTCAGTAGGTTGTCTTTTAGTTTTGTTGAGTGTTTCCTTTGCTGTGCACAAGCTTTCTATTTTGATGTAGGCCCAATAGTTTATTTTTGCTTTTATTTCCCTTGCTTCAGGAGACATATCAAGAAAAATGTTGGTATGGCTGATGTCAGAGACATTACTGCCTGTGCTCTCTTCTAGGACTTTTATGGTTTCAGGTCTCACACTTAAGTCCTTCACCCGTTTTGAGTTTATTCTTGTGTATGGTGTAAGAAAGTGGTCCAGTTTCATTCTTCTGCATGTGACTGTCCAGTTTTCCCAACACCATTTCTTGAAAAGACTGTCTTTTTTCCATTGGATGTTCTTGCTTCCTTTGTCGTTCAGCAATTGCCCATATAATCCTGGGTTTATTTCTGGGCTCTCTGTTGTGTTCCATTGGTCTGTGTATCGGTTTTTGTGCCACTGCCATACTGTTTTGATTATTATAGTTTTGTAGTATATCTTGAAACCTGGAGTTGAGCTTCATTTTTCTTTCTCAGGATTCCTTTGACTCTTCAGGGTTTTTGTGGTTCTGTACAGGTGTTGGTATTATTTGTGCTGGTGTTTTGAAAAATGCTGCTGGTATTTTGATAGGGATTGCATTAAATCTGTATATTGTGTTGGGTAATATGGACATTTTAACAATATTAATTCTTCTCGTACATGAGTGTGGAATGTCTTCTCATTTGTCATCTGCACTTCCTTTTATCAGTGTTTTATAGTTTCAGAGTATAGGTCTTTCACCTCCTTGATTAAATTGATTCCTAGGTATTTTATAGTTTTTGGTGCAATTCAACATTAATGTTTTAGTGTATTTCTTTCTACAGTTTTTTAAGATTTTATTTTTGAGTAATCTCTATACCCAACGTGGGGCTTGAACTTACAACCTGAGGTCAAGAGTTGCATGCTGTACCAACTGAGCCAGCCAGGTGCCCCTCTTTCTAGAGTCTGTCAATGCTTAACAATTTTATTCCCATTTTCTGTGTGTAAAAGTAATACATTTAGAGTCTTCGTTTCACAAGATGAGAAGAGTTCTGGAGATGAATGGTGGTGAGGTTACATGATAATTATGAATGTATTTAATGTCACTGAACTGTCCACTAAAAATGGTGAATACGGTAAATTTTGTTATGTATATTTTACAATAGAAAAGAAAAGAGAAAGTAGTACATTATCACTAAGGTCAGAAAAGTATAAAGAAGCAGAAGAGCATTTAGTCAGAATGCCATTTCCTGGATGCAGCTGCTTGAATAATTCCTTCCATTGTTTTTCTGTGAATGCCATGATTGAGATCACACTTACTGTCTGCAACTTTGGTCGTAGCATTTGTGCTTCTTTCCAAAATGGTAACATTGGTTATGTAGATACTACATATGTCTGTGCAAAAAAAAAAAAAAAAAGAGAGAGGGGCACCTGGGTGGCACAGCGGTTAAGCATCTGCCTTTGGCTCAGGGCGTGATCCTGGCGTTCTGGGATCGAGCCCCACATCGGGCTCCTCCGCTATGAGCCTGCTTCTCCCTCTCCCACTCCCCCTGCTTGTGTTCCCTCTCTCGCTGGCTGTCTCTCTGTCAAATAAATAAATAAAATCTTAAAAAAAAAAGAGAGAGAGAAATATAAAAAAATATAAAAATTATAAAATATTCAAAACCTGTGTTCTATGCATGATATAGAATATGTTATATATTTTTCTAGCCCACAGAAATAACTGCTATTGACATTTTCTATTTCTCTTTCTAGCTTTTTTCTCTATCCATATATGTGTTCATTTTTACAGAGACTGTTTTTTATTCTATGTGCTTCGTTCACTTAGTGTATCAAGAGCATATTTTCATGTCAATAATCACTATTTTAAATAGCATTCTTGAGAAAATTGGAAAATTAGTAGAGAATTCTTATATACCGTTCATACAGATTTACCAGTTTTTGATACTTTGCTGTATTTACTTTGTCGTTTTCTGTGTGTACCTTGAGATTTATTTTTTCTGAACCATTTGAAGCTTAAGTACATCATGCTCCCTTACCCTTTAATACTTAACATCTCTGTGTGTATTTTCATTTTTCCTCTCTCTCTGTGTATTTTCTAAGAGTAAGAATGTTACATAACCGTGGTAGAATTATCGAGTGTAGGACATTTAACTTTGATACAGTCATTTTATCCATCCTACTCAGCTGTTTCACTGATTTTCCCAATAATCTCCTTTTTAGCGTTCCCCCTTCTAGGACAGGACCTAGTCCGGGGTCACCTACTACACGTGGTTGTTGACATCATCATTTTTGTTGGATAGAATTCCATCTTCGAGGTGTATTTAATTTGTCTTTTACTGCTTGTCGTTGAAGTTGTTTGCAGTTGTTTCTTTAAGCTTTTGTCACTTAGGTCGTATCATACGTGTCTTCCTAAGGCAATCCAAAAGTTTCATAAGAATCATCATTTTTAAGGTATAGAATATATTCCATCTTTGATTATGCTATAATTTACTTAAATCATCCTCATACTGTTCGGTATTTAGCCTAACTAATTTAGGCTGAAAAAAATGTACCTAAGTATTTTTCTCTGTATATCAATATTTTCCCACATTCAGTGTTATTATCTTAAAGTATATTTGCAAACATGGAAATAGTGGGTTAAAGGATCAGATCCATTTTCTGTTTTTTTCCTTCCCAATAAGAAAGTTGGCCCTAAAATGCTGGATCATGAAGGGAAAGAAGTCCCAGGAAATCGAGGTTACAAATACTTTGGAGCTGCTAAAGATTTGCCTGGTGTCAGAGAGCTTTTTGAAAAAGAACGTAAGTACCTGCTAATGTTTGTGCAGGTTTTAGCCTCTCATTGCTGGTGATTATCACAACGTGTCTGTAGGCTAGGTGCTCTTCCAGCTACATGGCAGTCGTGTCAGAATTACTGTTCCCAGATTTGAAATGAGAAACTGTAAGTACTAGGAGCTGAAGTCATAGGCCCAGGGCACACAGTTGTGTGTGCCAGGGCTGGGAGAGGGATCCAGAAGTGACTGGTACCAAATTCTCACCCTTTGCACGTGCCAGTTTCTCAGCCCAGATGTCTCCCTGTTTGAAGTTTCCTCAGATTACCAGGGCAGGCTCTGATGTTCATTGAAATGGGGTCGTGTTTCAGTTACTTACTAGTTGAACAAATCTACCTGAAGAACAAGTACAATCTTGTACTCGAACAAGTACCGAACCCCAGTAGGTATAAATGGAGAAAAGTGGAATGGCTGTGTGTGGATTCACACTGCTGGTCCCCTCACCTGGCCTGCCTTCTCCTTCCGTGGCCCTGGGGAGCTTCAGCCAAACCTCGGCCTTCCAAATGCACTTGGAAACCACTGGCCTGGAGTGTTTGTGCATTTTAATTTTGCCCTTTAGGAAAGTAGTCTAAGCACTTTATAGAAAAAAGTATGAATAGTAGAGAAGAATAACACCAGTATTCTCACTGCTGTTGACATTCTGCTCTGTTTCCTTCCAGGCAGTTTTTCTGTTTGTTTAAAAGTATGATTCTACAAATAGCGAGAGAGAGAACACAAGCAGGGGGAGTGGGAGAGGAAGAAGCAGGCTCATAGCGGAGGAGCCTGATGTGGGGCTCGATCCCATAACACCGGGATCACACCCTGAGCCAAAGGCAGATGCTTAACCGCTGTACCACCCAGGCGCCCCTGATTCTACCTATATTAAGCTCTGCTTATTTTTAAATTAATTATGCCCAAATGTTTTGCATGTGTTATTAACGACACTTAAAAATAATTCAGGGGGAGGTGCACCTGGGTGGTTCAGTTGGTTAAGCATCCGACTCTTGATTTCGGCTCAGGTCATGATCTCAAGGTCATGAGACTGAGCCCTGCCTCAGGCTCTGCATTTAGTGGAGAGTCTGCTTGGGATTCTCTCTCCCCCTTTTCCTCTGCCCCTCCCCCTCTAAAAAAGATCTTTAAAAATAATAACAATAATTCAGGGGGTGCTTGGCTGGCTCTGTTGGTGGAGTGTGCGACTCTTGATCTCAGGGTTGTGAGTTTGAGCCCCATGTTGGGTGTAGAGATCACTTAAAAATAAAATCTTAAGAAAAAAATCTTTAAAAAAATAAATAATTCAAAGTTTAAATATCATGCTGTTCATTATGAAAGTAATATAATTTTTTTACAGAGAAGTTATAAAATACAGAAAATCAGAAAAAAAAACTGTCCATATTTTCACATCTTGTAGATGACAATTGTTGACATGTTGGGGCATATTTCCTTCCAGTTTTTAAAGGTAGATGACAACCCAACAGATTGGTCCCCTCACCTGGCCTGCCTTCACCCTCCATGGCCCTGGGGAGCTTCAGCCAAACCTTGGCCTTCCAAAATGCCAAAAATCAAAGCTGATAACATAAGAAGAAAAAATACATATGTATAAAAATACATATGCGGAGGGGGGCCCCTATATTGAGGTTAAGCTGTACATATTACTTTTTTAAATTTGCATTTTTCTAAAAAATCAGTTGTAGATTTTTTTTTAATAAGAAAGTGCTTAGGTCTTTTTTTTTTCTCTAAAGATTGTTCATTTATTTATTTGAGAGAGAGAACGCACAAGTAAGAGGAGCGGCAGGCAGAGGGAGAAGCAGGCTCCCCAGTGAGCAGGGAGCCCAATGGGGGACTCCATCCCAGGACCCCGAAGGCAGACGGTTAACTGACTGAGCCACCCAGGCGCCCTGAACGTGCTTAAGTCAGTCTTAATGAGTATAATTCAAGTAGCGCTGTCCCCCGGGTCTCCCCAGCCCTGTGCCCCTGGATAACTGGTAATCATCATAATTTGTTTGGTACGTTCCCTTCCAGGCCTTTTTTATGCACTTACATGCTCATTTCATCAGCTAAATTTCATCAGGATAAGTGACAGATGACTCAGCCCCGGTTCTGTTTAGGCAGAAAAGTGAATTTACTGTCTCACATAACTGAAAAGCCCACGGGTAGTTTGTCTTCAGGAATGGCTGATTGCCCGTCACATTTCCTCCATGTTGTAGTTTTGACTTCCGGCCTGTGAGCTTGTTCTCTATCTAGCTCTCTGCTTGTGGTGGCAAGTGGTCCATCATCAGTTTACATTTTGTCCTCTCTCAGAAGAGCAGTTCAAGCAAAACTCCTAGAATTGAATCAGGTTGGCTTTGACTGGTTCATTGTCCCATCCGTAAACCAGTCCCTGGGATGGGGAGGGATGCAGTGTTCTGGCAGGTTTTAGCCCTGTATCTGGTCCTGGGTGCAGCTGGCATTGTCACAGGACAGGGACCAAAAGTGGTGCCGGGGCAAACAGATTTGCTGTCAGCCGCGTGAGGGTGATGGGTGGAGGCCTGTGAAGACCCAGTGGCTCGCCCATACCTGTTGTGTTGTGCTCTGCGTTGATATCCGCCCAGCGTTCTGCTTAGAACTCTGTAAGTGGATGTGAAGGATTAAAGCGTATGATATTAGTGGCGCCTGGGTGGCTCAGTCTTTAAGTGTCTGCCTTCGGCTCAGGGCGTGATCCCGGCGTTCCGGGATCGAGCCCCACATCAGGCTCCTCCACTGGGAGCCTGCTTCTTCCTCTCCCATTCCCTCTGCTTGTGTTCCCTCTCTCGCTGGTTGTCTCTATCTCTGTCAAATAAATAAATAAAATCTTAAAAAAAAAAAAAAATAAAGCGTATGATATGAATTAGCCATACTTTATGTAACCATTCATCCATTGGTAGACCTTTAGCTATTTCTAGTTTTCCATAAATATAAAATTTTTGTGGATCTGATGGTTGAAAATATATTATTTTTACTTTTTATTTTCCTGATTACTAATGAAATTGATAACTGAATTCAATTACTAATTGAAATTTTTTACATATGAATTTTTTCTTCGTATGTTTTTTCCTCTGCATATGCTTTCACTCTTTCACTGTATCTGTTGGGTTGTCATTTCCCTTTTGATTTTTTTTAAGATTTTTTATTTTTTAATTAAAAAAAGGTTTTTTTTAAAGATTTTATTTATTAGAGAGAGAGAGAGTGAGCACAAGTAGGGGGAGTGGCAAAGGGAGAGGGAGAAGCCCTGTAGAGCAGGGAGCCCAATGTGGGTCTCGATCCCAGGACCCTGAGATCATGACCTGAGCCAAAGGCAGACACTTCAGCGACTGAGCCACTCAGGTGCCTCTAAGATTTTTTATTTTTAAGTAATCTCTACACCCAACATGGGGCTCGAACTCATGACCCTGAGATCAAGAGTTGAACGCTCCACCGACTGAGCCAGGCAGGCTCCCCTCCCTTTTGATTTTCAAGAATTACTTAAATATTCTGAGTAGTAACCCTTAGTCTGAAAATATTTTCTTTAAGACTTTCTCATTTATCTTTTCGGTTTGTTTATAGTTTGTTTTGTCTTATCTATATACTTAACGTTTTTCCATTTTTTTTTTTTAATTAAATCTCATGACATTTCCTGCGTTACCGAAACACCTTGTGAAATAGCTATAGAGGGGTCGTAGGGTACACCCTGTAGTTTACAGCCCGAGTTATTCCGAGTTTTCATGACTCTGTAAACAATGCACATCTCTGTCCATACAGCTTTGCCTGCTTTTGTTACGGTTTTTTAAATTAGGATACATTCCTTCTAAATAGACTAATTGGGTTAAAGGGTTCAAAACTGATTGAAGAAAGGGTTGTACCACTTCTCTAATTCTGTGGCTAGAATAGGAAGTGCCTATGTAATGGTGTTTTCTCGAGCGTGCTCCCTGGCTGCATAACACCGTACAGGATGCAGGCTGGGGTGTGACTGGTGGGACATGTAGCTAAGTCGGTGCTGTTTCTTTAGCTCTTCCTCCTCCAAGAAAGACACGTGCCGAGCTCATGAAAGCGATTGATTTTGAATACTACGGTTACCTCGATGAAGATGATGGTGTCATCGTGCCTTTGGAACAGGACTATGAAAAGAAATGTAGGTCTATGAGCAATTCATTTCATTATAGATGGCATCTGGTTTCTGTTCTGTCCTTTGAAAATGGGTTTTTAAATAGTGCTTGATGCCAGAAGCGAGTTTATTTTAATGCGGATACTCTTCAGAAGACATGGGCTGCTGATGACCTAACCGTCCGTAACTATGATGTAGTCCGGGGCTGTGTTGGGCCCGAAGCAGCAGATTGGGGAAGCCCATGAGCACATTGGACCTGTTCCCCGTCCAGCTGGAATTCATCTGGATTTCTTCCCACACTGGCCTTTCTTGAAATCAGGAAATGGTGCCCATTTAAGTGGCTTTTCGATCTGCTTTAAACACAGCTAATACATTATGAGCGTAGAGCAAGATGGGTGGTTCTTTCTGAGTGCTTCCTCCATGCCAAGCACCGTGCTAAGCATTTTTTGGACCCTGTTCTTTTTTTTTTTTTTTTAATATTTTATTTATTTATATGACAGAGAGAGACAGCGAGAGAGGGAACATAGCAGGGGGAGTGGGAGAGGAAGAAGCAGGCTCCCAGCGGAGGAGCCTGATGTGGGGCTCGATCCCAGGACTCTGGGATCACGCCCTGAACCGAAGGCAGGCGCTTAACGACTGAGCCACCCAGACGCCCCGGACCCTGTTCTGAAGCCTCACGGCGGCCCTGTGAGGAGTAGTTAGTGCTGATCTCCCAGTGGTGTGTTGAGCTAGGGTTCTGGGTGAAGGAGGTCAGGAGTCTGAGCCCTTTTCCAGCAGCAGGTACTGCTGTGTCTCCTTTGTCATGTGGGCGTGTCAGGCAGCCACTCAGGTTGCTGGGGACATCCCCTAGAAAGCCACCTTGTTGTGACTTCCACCTGGAGCTGTGGTATGACCAGACTGCCTCTCATATCCCACTCCTGTCTGCCGGGGCAGAATGGAGGGCGCTCCTCTTCCGAGGGGACATGTGGGCCTCGCCCTGTGTGGCTTGTAAAGCTGATTTAGAGGCCTCGCTAAGCAGCAGCTGCTCTCTTGTGTCTCCAGTCAGGGCTGGATTGGTTGAAAAGTGGAAAGCAGAGAGAGAGGCCCGGCTGGCAAGAGGAGAAAAGGAGGAGGAGGAGGAAGAGGAGGAAGAGATCAACATATATGCTGTCACCGAGGAGGAGGTACTTTGGGGGGGGGCTGGTGCTCACTGCCTACTGCTCCGAGCCACGAAGGCTGGGCCTTGGGAGAATCGGCGGAGAGGTAGGAAGGTTTAGCTCATTGGTGAGGGGTTCGGATCAAAGCCCAGCTCTGCCCCTGTCTCCAGCTGAGAACTTCTCTTCCTCACCTGGAAGATGGATATGAGGATCACCCCTCAGCATCCCAGGGAGGGTTCCAGAAGGGAATGGCTGTGAGAGCACTTTGTAAACTGTGCTTTACACCCAGAATTACCTGCTTCATAGAGGTTGTCTGACTTCTGAACACTTTGAGGCCATATGAGTTATAGCCCCTCCCCCCATCGTTTTTTTACTTATCTGTTCACTTATTTGTTATTACCACAATTTCAGGTTCAGTTATAGATCTACTGCGTTAGCTGCTTCTACTTTATAAAGTACTGCAGATGGGGTGGCTCCAGAAATGGATTTTACCCAGAGTTCTAGAGGCTGGAAGTCTGAAATCAAGGTGTCAGCAGTAGGTCTCATCATTTCTTTTTAAACGGCAGTGCAAGCAGCTCTTCTGCAGTCTTAACACCCCCACACCTTCATGGTAGAGATAGAAACCAGCCCAGAGCAGAGGAGGGACTGATTGAGAAGGTCACGGCTGCGGGTGGAGCTGTGATCTTGCCTCTCAGGCAGAGAGAGCTTCCTACTCCAGTCTCTCCTGGGCGCCTGCCATGCAGGCCTCATTCCTTGGACATGCTGAGAAAGAATGAAGTGGATTTGCTGGACTGAGAAGGGGAGGGGAGTTCTTGTGCATGGGCGGTAGGTCAGGTCCTGTGTGAGGACCTTGCTGTGATATCAGTGGCAAAGAAGGAGGTTCAGAGAAGTTTAGTGACTTGGTCAGCATCACGCAGGATATAGCCGACCTGAGGTTCCTGTGCAGGTCTGGCTGATGAGTAGTGGGGACAGTGAAGCATTTGAAATAAGCTGGCAGCATGCCCTAGGAAGGTCTTGTCTTGTCTTTTTTCCCTCCCTCCCTCCCTCCCTCCCTCCCTCTTCCTTTTTTTTTTTGCCCTAAGTGGAGCCCAGCACGGGGCTTGAACTCAAGATCCTGAGATGAAGACCTGAGCTGAGATTGAGAGTCGGATGCTTAACCGACTGAGCCACCCAGGCGCCCCTACCTGGGAAGGTCTTCTTTAGCTGCAAATTTTCATTTGCTCTTTCAGCATCTGTTTGCTTAATTAGTGGCTCCTGTGAGCCAGGTCCATGCCAGGGGCACAGGGGTACACAAGCTCTGCTTGTACCTTGAAGTCCGTGGGGAGACAATCCAGTGGGTAGAGTCAGTGGAAAACAGTGGCTGTCAGAGCAGCTCTGAGATAGTGACATGCTGTGGGGAGAGCCCGTGAAGCCTTTCCTGGGGAGCTGACCATTCAGCTGAGGCCTGGAGGATTGGGAGAAGTTAACCAAGTGAGAGGCAGTGAGAGAAAGAGTGTTCCAGGCAGAGGAGCAGTGTGTACTGAGAGACGCCGTGGGAGTGTGAGGGACAGAGGACAGGCCACTGTGGCTGAAGCACAGTGTGGGCTGCTGGTAGGGAGAGGAGAGGAGGCGGGAGAGGGGCAAGGCTGGACAAGCAAGCGCCCCAGCTTCGTGGGGAGCAGGCTTTGCCTTTATCCGGAGAGGAAAGGCAAACAGCCAAACGTTGTTGTGGGTTTTGTTTGTTTGTTTGAAGACTTTTTTATTTATTTGAGAGGGAGAGAGAGCGAGGATGAGGCAGAGGGAGAGGAAGAGGGAGAAGCAGACTCCCCACTGAGCAGGGAGCCCGATATGGGGCTCGATCCTAGGACCCTGAGATGATGGCCTGAGCTGAAGGCGGCTGTTTCACTGACTGAGACACCCAGGTGCCCCACGTGTTTTTTGTTTTTTTTTAATTTTGAAATAATTTACAGGAAAGGTACAGAGGGTCCTGTGTATCCTTCACCCAGTTTCCCCCAATGGTTACACCTTCCAGAGTTCTAGTATGGTATCCACACTAGGAAACAGAGTTGGTGTAGTGAGCATATGGAGTTTGGTGTCCTTTATCACCTGTAGATTTGTGTAACCACCATTTCTTTTGCTTTTTTTTTTTTTTTTTTTTTAAAGATTTCTTTATTAGAGAGAGAGGGTGTGTGGTGGGGAGGGGCAGAGGGAGAGGGAGAGAGAGTGTGAAGCAGACTCTGTGCTCAACACAGAGCCCGACGCGGGGCTCCATCTCATGACCCTGAGGTTATGACTTCAGCTGAAACCAAGAGTCGGCCACTTAACTGACTGTGCCACCGAGGCGCCCCTGTAACCACCATTTCAGTCAGGATACAGGACTGTTCCCTCCATGCCCTGCTCCCTTCAGTCCCACCTTCCTCCTTCCCCCATCCCTCACCCCTAGCAAACTCCAATCTGTTCTCTATCTCTGTAGTTCTGTCATTTTGAGAATGTTTCATAAATGAAATCGTGCCTTACGTCACCTTTGGGGTGGTCCCTACACTCAGCACAGTGCACTTGAGATCCATCGGAGTTGTTGCATTCGAGAGTTCGTTACTTTTTATTGCTGAGTAGTGTTCCGTATAGAGAGAAGGACGCAGGTGGTAAGTGGCCAGGTCAGTGCGTTTTCACGAGGCGAACAACCCCACGTAGCAAATACCAGGTGAGGAAACGGAACATGACCATGACCAGCACCTTAGAAGCTTGCTCCTGCCCCGCTGGGTGTTACTCTCCTGACCTCTAAGAACCCTAACTTAAGCTCTTACCTGTTTCTGAACTTGACGTCTCTTGGTGGAATCATGCATACTCTCTGCTGTCTAATGGTCGTGGGTATCTGTTTAGCGTCCAGTGTGGGGCTCTGCCCAGTCAGGCTGCTGTGGCCTTTCTCATTCATAGGCAGCCGTTTCTGTTGAGTGTACACGGAGGAGTGGAATTATCAGGTCATGGGGAGGGCACGTGCTGGGCGTCAGTAGATACGGCTAAACCATTTCCCAAAGTGCTGGGCCCGGTTTGCACGCCTCCCAGCGGCACCCGAGACCTTCCACCGAAGGGTCTCCGCCAGCTCCTCCTGGCGTGTGTGCAGAGAGCTGGGGCAGGGCAGGCGGCACTCACAGGGGTCCTCTCTCCTCAGGGTAAGGCCACAGTGTTTCCTTAGGCGATGCGTAATCTCTTTTGACTCACATGCAGACTCTGAGTTGATCTTTTTTCTATGTGTGGTGCATTTTTAAATTTTAATTAAACAAAATAGATAACATGTACAAGGTTCAAAAGCCACAAGTACGTAAAGATCAAGGAAGATTCTCTAGTTCTCTAGGCGCAGAGGTGCACCTGGTTCTCACGGCTGTTGCTAGTTTCTATTCTTATTTTCTTTCCTCAGACAAAAGGTGGCATAATTTACACAGTGCTTTGTTGCTTTTTAAATAGTTAACGGTGTGTCTTCTTGTCTTTCTGAGAACTGAGCTGCCTCATTCCTTTTGTTTTTTCCTTTGAAGCAGCCGCATAGTTGTGCATTTTTGTAGCGGTACCAACCTGTGTTTAACGGGCACCTGCTCACTGACTTTCTGGTGGTTCTGTTTCTAGTCTGACGAGGAAGGCAGCCAGGAGAAAGGAGGTGAAGACGGGCAGCAGAAGTTCATTGCCCACGTCCCAGTGCCGTCCCAGCAAGAGGTAGGACAGGGGCTGGGAGCTGCCCTTGCCGGTGGGGCTGTCCCAGCGCCAGGGGCCTCGGCTCTAAAGGAGACTGCACAGAGCGGGGGAGTGGGTTTTCCTCGTCCTTCCTGTCCCTTAGGGCAGCTCTGACTCCGACGGGGGGCCGCTGTGGCTATGCTCACAATAGGGTGTGGAGTCCCGAGGAGGCAGTGTCTCGTCTGCTTTAGGGGTACCGACACACAGTTGTTGCCACGCTTCCAGTGGGAAGAGTGCGGCTCTGGGAGATGCGTCTGGGTGTTGGCTCCTCAGTGGCCTCTGTGCCGGGAACTCCCTCCTGGCTGGGTTTCGGCAGGGCGTGGGGGGCCTTGCTGAGGAGTAAAGCATGAGCCCTTTCTCCTTGCCATCCGCAGATCGAGGAGGCACTCGTGCGGAGGAAGAAGATGGAACTCCTCCAGAAGTATGCTAGTGAGACCCTGCAGGCCCAGAGCGAAGAGGCCAGAAGACTTCTGGGCTATTAGGGCTAAGCTGAGACCTGCTCAGGGTCTGGATATCTGCCTGGAGACCATCATCCCCTGCTGGCCTTTGGTGAGCCCACCAGACGCTGCTGTCCTGGGATTGCAGACAGGCCGGCTAGGGCTGCGAGTCCTCCTGCTACGTCCCCTACCTTTTCTACCCCCCTCCTGATCCGAAGGGAGGGGCTGCCTGTGCCTCTCTGGCAGGCTGTCTTCGTGCTGACCCCTTCAGCTGTCACTTTTGTACGATGTTTTGCTATGGTAGGAACCCACTTGTTTTTATCTAGCGTGTGTAAAACAGGCTGCTCATGGGCTGTCTGTGTTTTACTCGGCTTTCTACTGTCATTTGCTGGGGAGGGAGGGAGTCAATTTATGACTACAATTAAAAAGATGCAGTTTTTCCTAAAAAGACATATTACTACCTCCTCTTGAAAAATGAGAAAGTTTGTCATCTCTGGGCCCGCAGTCCCACGTGTCAGCCGCCAGCCAGAGCCATTCCTTTTGGGTCGGGTACTGCTCCCGGTTCTCCGTGGTAGACTCAGCCTGCCTCATTCCCTCCTGCCCAGGTGGCAGGAATTTCAGTTTGTTACTTCTGTCTTATGACTCCTTCTGAAGAGAGCTATTTTTATTAAAGATTTTTATATGAAAGGGCAACTTCCATGTCTGCAGCCTGTTCCCTGGGAACCGCCCTGCGGCGATGGTCGCATCGGGGTGCAAGGTGCGGAGTCACCGCTGGGGACAGAGGCCTGAAGCACACAGCCCAGCTGCGGGAGGGATGGGACCGTCCCGGGCACCTTCTCAGAGATGAGGGGGGCGGGCAGAGCCGTCCTCACCACAACCCCGAGGTGGCCTGGGTCAAAGCAGACCACGGATGCCCAGGAAACACCAGTCGGGGCCATGCCTGCCCCTTGGGCGGGGTCTCTTCTTTCCAGCGCGGGGAGCCGACAGCAGGGACAGGACACAGCAGTCTCTGGGGCTGTGTGTGTGTGTGTGTGTGTGTGTGAGGGGGCTCCACACACTCTGGAGGGCTCCTGGGAGTGTCTGGGAGTCAGCATCAGGACCAGGGGGTTGTCCTTTGGGTCCAGGCCCCAACTCGCACTGTGTGTCAACAGGAGGCCCTGCTTGGAGAAGCCCATGACACAGCGGGAAGTTGGGTTCTGCAGGTGGGTCTGGGGGTCTGCCTGTCAGGGGAGCGGTGGGGTCAGGGCCCGGGGTGGCTGGGTGTGGCGAGTGTCAAGGGAGAGCCTGGACGGCCCTGACAGGCCCCGTGAGGGAGCCTGAGGGCAGCAGGGAGCCAGGCAGCTCCAAGCAAGGGGGTGACCGGGTCAGTGTGTGACCTGCTTCGGGAAGGTGCGTGGAGCCGGATGTGGAGGCAGGAGGCAGGGCAGGTGGAGGCTGGCTGGCGGGAGCCACCGCGTGGGGAAGGCGACAGATGGTGAGGAGAGGAGATATGAGTGGAGTGGGGGCACCCTGCATCCTGGCTTCCCCGAAGGAAGGGCTGGCGCAGTCCCTCCTCAGCTGAGCCCCTGGGTGAATGTGTGTAGGGAGCAGGGTGGGGGGAGTGGGGGTTGGAGCTTTGGGAGCCCCCAGGGGAGGGGCAGGGCCAGGCTCAGCTCTGGGACCTAGGCCCCTGGCCTCAGTTTCCCTGTTTTAAAGCCCAGGACTTTGTCCCAGGGTCTGGCAGTTCCACGGCGTGGGCAGAGGCAAGAGAGGGCCGTCATCACAGCCTCTGTGGGGACGTGTGGCGGCCCGGCTCAGACCACCCACATAGGGGTTTTTCTTCCCAGGGTACATGCAGGCTTGGGGGCTGCCCTGCATTCAAGGGCAGCAGGAAATTCAAACCACAGGCGTTTCTTCTCCCTGGAAAAGGTGATTGGAAGTGGCTGGAGTGTGGCCCCTCTGGAAGGTCCAGGCTCCAGGCCTGCATCACTCGGTCAATGGAATTATCAGGCTTCTCACCTCTGGGACAGAGCCAGAAACAGGAGCCCCTGCTCCAGCCGCACAGTGTACAAAGCCTCTCCCAGCTGGGATCTTGCGGTGGCTTGCCGGCACGCGGGCAGGACAGGAACTAGTGTCCCGTATCTGCGGAAACCAAGGCTGGGTGGAAAAGCACCTAGCACCATGACCTACGGGTGTTCTTTGCAGAGATGGACCCAACCCCAGGATTCTTCCTGTTCCGCAGGCCCTGGCTACTTGCCTGCCAGGGGCCCCGGGGGAAGATCTCTGCAGGGCTCCCATTCCAGGCCTGGAATGGCAGAGGAATTGGCTTGGCAGGTGTCACCACTGGTGGGGATGTCGTTCCCTTGGCCCAGTTCATTGCTCAGAGGCAAAGGAACCAGTCTTGGGAGCCTTGAGTTTGTCGACAAAATCTGTTTTATGGTTTGTATTAGCTTTGGCTCCGCCTGAAGTTTCCAAAAAGGCGACTTTCCATTGATACATTTCCATAGGCTTCCCTCCCCTTTGCTCACCCCACTGGTTTTCCTGTGAGTTAAACATAGTCTTCCTCTTGTTTGGCTTTAAGATTCATCAGACCAGCTCCACCCAGGCCTCAGGCCGGCCTTCCTCCCACTGCATTCCCACCCACCCTGCACTCTGCCCCCTCCCCCTTGTGTTCCTGCTCTTGAGCAATTTATAAACAAGGAAGAGATTAAAATCGTTCTCCTCTGACCCTGAATACCTTGCGCGGAGATGAGAGGGACAGGCCTGTCACAGGGAAGCAAAGGTGTTGCTGCACAGACTGCCCCACTCCCACCCCCACCCCATCCTCTAACAACGGATCTGGAGATGTCAGCATCCCACTGCCTCTTCCCAAAGCCCCAACAAAGGATGGAGTGGGGTGTCTCAGCCCCTGCTCACAGGAACTGTGAAGCGGTGACAGCAGGAACCCATCTGGGTACATCAGGCCTTCCCTAACGGGGCAAGGCAGTGCTTGACTAATGAGCAGACAAGTCCCCAGGGAGACTAGTGGCAGCACCCTGCCCCTTCAGGCATTTTCATATCTGCTCCCCTCCTGTTGCACTTCCCTCCCAACCCCCCCAAAAATAAGAACCTAGAGGGAAGTTCTCCTGGAGGGCTGAGCGGTGCCAAGTTCCCACACGGGGTACTTCCTGCACGTGTCAGAGCCTGGGTTTCCATCTCAGTGTGGTGAGGAGTGGGGAGAGCAGGGCTGATCCCCGTCAGTCCCTCTGGCTAGGTGGTGGAGGATTCTGTGAAAACCGCCACGTGGGAGGGTCTGGGAAGGGGGAGGGGAACAGATGATGTTGGAGGAGTAAGGTGAACACGGTGTTCCAGAGGGTCTGGGGCTTATCACTGAAGTTTGAGCAGGGGAGTGGCCTCCTGAGATCCCTTCCCGCAAGCCCATTTGGTGGGGGAGGGGGACTGTGGGGACTAGAAGCTGACAGGGGAGGAAGCCAGGGCAGTCCTGGGTGAGGGCACTGTGCCCGTTGGCGGTGGCAGTGGGGGTGGGAGGGCAACATGGAGTTGGTAGAGGTTGGAATAGGGGTGCTGAGAGCCATTCGATCCCTTATTTTGAGGCAGAGCCTCAGGCATGAAATGGGAGCCATCAACAGAAGCAGGGAGGGCTGGGTTCATTTGACCCGTGTTTATGACATTTTGGGGTTCTGGGAGTGAGGAGAAAGTCTCATAGCTGGCATTTCTTTGACCTCCAGGTAGGCTGAGGGCTGGGCCCTGGGAGGGAGCCTTCCCAGTCCTCAGCCAGCGCCAGCCCAGGGCACCTAAGTCTACCACCAAGGTAGGGTAGCTTTGCCTCCTTGCTGTGCCGCTGTATTCTAATATTGCATAGCAAGCACTCTTCTATAGATTTTTAAAAAGATTTTTTTATTTCAGAGAGAGAGCACAAGTTGGGGGGACAGGCAAAAGAAAAGGGAGAAGCAGAGACCCCGCTGAGTGGGGACCGCAATGCCGGGCTCAATCCCAGGATCCTGAGATCACGACCCGAGCCGGAGGCAGACACTTAACTGACTGAGCCACCCAGGTGCCCCAAGCACTTTTCTATATTAAGAATGCAAGGTATCATGGTCGATGTCAGGTCGTCACTTCTTTACGGTGTTTTCTCACCTTAGGGTCCGATGGGTCTGATGGGGGCACATTTTTAGCACTAAGTCTGGGCGCTGCCAAATAAAACTCAGATGATGTTGTTAGAGGTTTTATATTTTAATCATGGTGACAGTAGAAAGAATAAAGATGAAAGAGAAAGGAGGAAGAAAGGAACAGAAGGAGGAACCAAGGAAGGGGAAGAAAGATGGCATTTGTCCCTCTAACCACTTGGAGGAGTTCTGATCCACAGACTGTTGGGGTTACAGCACATGCTTCAGTTTATCAACTGGGATGGTGTGCCCCCCTGTGGCAACAGCACAAACACAGTTAAAACAGACCACCTACCGCTACCTTTAAGAACGTTAAATTCTTTTTTTTTTTTTTTTAGATTTTATTTATTTATTTGAGAGCGAGAGAGCGAGAGAGAGAGAGAGAGAAAGAGCACAATTGGGGGGTGGGGAAGGGTCAGAGGCAGAAGGAGAGCAGGCTCCTCTCAGAGCAGGGAGCCCGACCTGGGGCTTGATCCCAGGACCCCAGGATCACGACCTGAGTCAGAGGCAGCTGGTTAACTGACTGAGCCACCCAGGCGCCCTAAGAATGTTAAATTCTTGACACATTTTTAAAAATGTGGGATATGCATTATTTCAAACCTGGGGCATTACGTGAGATATCATAAACATTTTTGAATTTGAATTGCTCTGTTTCAAATGAGCATAATTCAATTTCAGATAAAATGCCACTGTGCTACTCAGAAGCTTACCACCAAAAGAGAGGAAGTGCAGATATTTTTTAATAGCTTTATTGAGGTATAATTTACACACCATCAACTCCACCCATTGTAAGTGTACAATTTAAGGATTTTAATAAATTTCCTGAGTCATGCAGCCCTCATGACATTCTAGTTTTATTTTTTAAAAAAGATTTTATTTATTTATTTGAGGGTAAGAGAGAGCGTGTGCATGCACAAGCAGGGGGAAGTAGTGAGGGGCTGAGGGAGAAGAAGACTCCCCTACTGAGCAGGGAGCCAGATGCAGGGCTTGATCCCAGGACCCTGAGATCGTGACCTGAGCCAAAGGCAGATGTTTAACTGACTGAGCCACCCAAGCGCCCTGACAGTCTAGTTTTAGAACATTTCCATCACTCCACAAAGACAAGTTGTATCTGGGCTTTCTGGCAAAATCCATAGCCAGACCAACACACCCCCACCCCACCCTAAACCAATTCCAGGCAAGGCAAATGTAAAGGCCAATTCAGTTATTCAGCCACATGTCCACCTCACCCTGCAAATATCTACACTCTTCCTTCCTCTTCCCTTGCTTCCAGTAGCTGAGTCTTGGCTCCTCCTGGCCCCTGGGCTCACCTTTTCCTTCCTTTTCTCCACCAGTGGGTGTGACGAGTCACTGTGGGCTGGAACAGATGTTATTTTCTGGGGTTCTGAGCTTTGACATATCCAAGAGCCAACCTCAGCCTGTGGAAGCCTTCCATCCCATGTCCTTCTGTCTCCTTCTACCTTGGAATGGGAGGCTATTTCCTGCCCCTCCAGTCTGATGTAGTAAAGTTGGGCTCCCAGAATTGCTTTTCCGTGGCACTTTGGGGGTTCCTGTCTAACACTGTTGGGTATTTCTCATGGGAGAAGAGTTCCAGAACATATTGCTCCTCCATCTTCTCCATGGGTCTGTCTTTGCCTCCTCCATCCGGTGTCTTCCCCACTTGGCTGGGAAGGATGGTCAGGAATCCTCAGGGTACTACTGGTCCTGGTGGACTTGCCTTCTGTGGTCTCCTTAAGCTATGGGAAAGCCCTCTTCCCTTTTCTGCTGGGGAGGGTATGGATTTTTGTCTACTTTGTTCACTGATGTGTTCCAGGGGCCTGGAACAGTACCTGAACCATAGTTGGCATTGGTAAAGTTTATTGAACCAAGTAGAATTGGAGTCTAAAGAGGGCGGGAGTGTTCTCAATTCCCTCCCAGCTGGGTAGGTGGGAAGCCCTTTGAGGGGACAGGTCCCATTTGGTCTATTTTAATCTTCTTTATAGACATTTGGGTTCCATTTCTTCCAGGACCCTTGGTTTATGGATTATCTTGGCAGAAGCTGGTCTGACCTTCCAAAGAATTCCCCACAAACCTCCCATGTTCCTCTGCTCAGGCCAGTCATTGGTGCTGTTTGGCTGGGTCAGTTCCCCCAACTGGACCCATAATCCCAACTGGGCCAGCCTGCCCTGAACCATTTGGACTTAGCTAGGCTGCCTTTGGGGTTGCGATCTCCCAACTCCTCCTTCTGGCCTTGCCATCCGCCAAATGGGCTCTCTAGTTCCCCTCTCCCCAGAGTCCTGAAAGGGAGGGGTCGCCTTGAGCACAGAGCCTTCAGGTCCCTTTCCCCACCGGGATTCTGGTCTTCGCCCCAGTTTTGTAGCCGGCCTAATTTCTGGCCTCACTGAAGCCTTCTCGTTCCTTGTAGTGGGCCGCTACATCTTTCCTTTCTGTGTGGGAAAATGCTATACCACCTATCCCATCCCCTATTGGAGGGATTCTGCATTGTCCACCCCGTAGAGGAACACTGCCGTGGTTGTCCTCTTCCCCAGTGATCCATTCTAGAAGGGGCCATTCTGGGCGCAAGGTCTGGGTTAATGGGCCCCCAGGCTCGAGCCTGCTTCCGATTGCTCCTGTGAGGAGCCTGGCCCGCGGGCGGTGGGGGGCGTGGCGAGCGTTGGGGGCGGTGCTGCGGGAGGAGTTGGGTTGTGGGCGGGTTTAGGGGCGGAGCTGAGAAGCGGACTGTCCGCGGGCCGAGGACACAAGTCAGGCTGGGGGCGGGGGCCGAGGGCGGTGCTGGGGGCGGAGTCTGGCTTGGGGCGTGGCCAAGAGAAGAGCTGGGGCGGAGTCTGCCCGGGGCGGTGCTGGGGGCGGACCTGAGGGCGGAGTCTGGTCGGGGGTGTGGCTAAGGGCGGAGTCTGTCCTGCGAAGTGCTGAGGTTGGAGTGGGGATGGGGCGGGCCCGATGTGCGGAGGGTAGAGTCGGGCCGGGGCGGGGCTGAGGCCGGGCGCGAGGGCCGGACTGGCCCGGAACGAGCAGAGGGCCGGCCGCGAGCTTTGCGGAGGCGGGGCTAAGCGAGTCCCGGGCTGAGCAGAGGCCCGCGGGGCTCCGGGCCGGCCGGGGGCGGGGCGGGGGGCCGGCCGGGGCGGGGCCGGGGCGGGGCCGGGCCAGGGCAGGCAGTCGGCGGCGCCCCTTCTTCAGGTGTTGCGGCGGTTCCACGTCGCCAGGCGGTCCGCGGCTTCCGTGAGCTCAAGCTTCGTTCAGCGTCCGGAGCGCCGGCCCTTCGGCTCCCGCGCGGCCATGGCGGGGCCGGGCCCGGGCCCAGGGGACCCGGACGAGCAGTACGATTTCCTGTTCAAGCTGGTGCTGGTGGGCGACGCGAGCGTGGGCAAGACGTGCGTGGTGCAGCGCTTCAAGACCGGCGCTTTCTCGGAGCGCCAGGGCAGCACCATCGGCGTCGACTTCACCATGAAGACGCTGGAGATCCAGGGCAAGCGGGTCAAGGTGGGAGGCCCGGCCTGGGGTCGCCGCGCGGGGGTGGCCTGGCCCTCTCTGCCTGCCGCGCAGCCCGGGCTCCGACGGGTACCGGGTTTGACCGGGGCCCCTAGAAGGCGTTTCTTCAGCGGGGGCGGCCGCAGGCCGCAGCGAGCGCCCCGGATTGTCTTGAGGTTTCTGGCAAATCCCTTTCGACTCCCCCTGTCCCTTCTGTTGGAGCAGGCCTGGGCCTTGGGGTCTGGGTCAGGTTCAGTCCTCAGAGCGCCGGCCTTGGGTTGTGTGCGTGCGTGTGTGTGTGTCTTGGGGGTAGTGTGGGGGAGCAGGCCCTGCCCTCCGGAGCTCACACCCCGGGGGCACTTTTGCTCCAAAATAAGTTCGCCAGTGGAAGACAGAAGAGCGCCTCGGAGTGCGGGGGACAGAAGGCCGCCTGGCTGGCCTGACTCTTCCCCACCTCGATCGAAGCCCCCGGCTCGGCCCTTGGTGGGGGGAACCCGGCCAGAAAGCTACACCCGCCCTCCCCTCCCCTCAACGACTAGGAGGGATCAGGAAGTAGTTGTTTCTAGGACCGGAGGGCCAAAACTTTTTGTCAGAATTTCCGGCCTGGCCACGCCTCCCTGCAGTCTCTTTGTGGACCTGGTGGTGGAACTTTACTCGACAAGGGCCAGTACTGGGTCCCCTCCCCCAGCTGGAGTTTGATAGAAACTGAAAAGTTCACAGATACCGGAAGGTGGGGGAGAGGACCAGACTTCGGCAATGACTCTGAATAGAAACAGCAGGATGTAGTTGCCACAATGTCCTGGCAATGATTTGATAAATAATATTTGTGATTAATGAATCAGAGTTTCTTAACCTGGCTACCAGCCCTCCTTAATAGAGTTAGGAGACCGTGGCCAGGGCAGAGCATTGTTTTTGCTCAGTAACTTAACTGAACTGTGCAGAAATCTTTTCCATTCTTTCATGGTTTTCAGTTCACATGATCTCCAGGACAGCTCTTAGGAGCACTGGGCAGGGCAGCACAGGGCAAGTGTTATCTCCTATTATCTCTGTGTTTTCTAGAAGTTGAGCCAGGGTATTGGAGTCCCTTGAGACGTGATGCGCTGGTGCTTCGCGTTCCCTGGGCTGCAGTAGCCCTGCTCATGTTTGCCTTTTGCCAGGGTACTTAGCTCTTTGTTTCTGCAAAATTGGGATAATTTTTGGGTGTTGCCTACCTCCTGTCCCTGCATGGAGAAATAGTAAGCCAACAAACTACATGACCACAGTGCCTCTAGAGTTGATGTGCCAGGGGAAGCAGAAACTCCGTGCCCGAAGGGTTTTGTTTTGTTTTGTTTTAAAGAATCTTTTGGGTTTCTGTGTGTTTTTGGTTTCCTTAGGATAGAAAAAAAAAAAGAGCAAGGTGTGGCAGGCAGCTTTGAGTCATTATTTGGGACCACCCCTTTGGAACAGGTGGCAAGGGAAGGGCTGTAGGATGGGTGGAGTGTGTCTATGGATGAGTTTGTGCCCTGTGATGATGCCAGCAGCCACAGGGAAAGTGGAGTGCCTAAAATATAGGCATAAATAGCAGTGGTGTTCCTGCAAGCTGTCGGCCTTCTCCTGCACCCGAGTGTTTGTGGTGGCTGGGTGCTGACGGTGGTCAAGGAGGGGGCAGGGTGTTCCTGTTTACCTGGCGAGATAACAGCCTGTGCCCCAGTGGAGCCCAGAGTGTACTGTGTACCCGAGCACAGGTTATGCAATGCAGGGCCGGCAGTTTGCGATTTCCGTTCCTTATGGTCACCTCCACATTGTTCTTAGGAGGCAGTCGGGTGGGATTGGGATCAGGACGGTGTAGGGATGGTAAAACCCCTCTTGAGAGGCTGTTGTGCGCCCGCTGATGTAGGGATGTATTCTTATTAACCCTGTACTGGCGCCGGACAGCCTTGCCCCAAGGTGCACAGCTAGTAACTGACAGAAGTGGGCATTTTTCTTCCAGGGTTTCTGACTCCATAGCGTTGAGGTCTTTCCCCTACGCCAGACTGCTTCTCAGAATCTGATTGTTTGGAGTGGGAAAGTCTTTGGCAATTATCTGCCTCCTCATTTTGCAGTCAGAGAAACCTGAGGCCCAGGGTACTAAAGAGGCTTCGGATTGAAATTGAGCAGCAGTGGGTGGGGACCAGCCTGTCAAGTGGCAGTTTTGGGGCCCTACTGACTCAGCAGGAGCAAGTCATTATTGCTTTCTGAGTCTGTTAACTCATCCGTAAAATACCTTGGAGGTGTCTTTGCTTTTTTTAAAAAAGCATCAGGTTTATTATAGTTAAATTTATACTCCTTAAACTTCACCCATTTTAGGTGTACTGTTCTGTGAATTTTGATGAAAGGTATACAGTCCCATAATCACCACCACAATCACAGTATAGAATACTTCCAGCAACCCAGAAAGTTCCTTTGTGTCCCTTTGTGTCAGTGTCCTCCCTTCACCCCAGCCCCTGGCAATCACCTACCTGCTTTCTGTCCCTGTAGTTTCAGCAGCGTGGTTTTAACTGGAACCTTTGATGAGCCGGATTTTATTGTTGTTGTTCCTGCAGAAAGTGTGGCCACATCAGGGATTTCATTTAAAACCTTTCCAGGGGCTGTCTGGGGTCCAACAAGCATCCAGCATGATCCCCCAGACCTCCTCCCCTGTACTGCTGGCTTTTGTTAGCGCTAGAAGAACCCAGAGATAGATCACCTGGTGTTTTTCAAGCTCCTCTGAGCTCCAGTGCTTGGGGGTGCCGTGAGGGGAAAGTAAAGGGGGAAGGCCAAGAGGCCGCAAGTTCAGAAGGGCCTTACTTAGCTTCTCACCCAGCCAGAGCAAAACTGCTTTTATCCAGTTCTATATTGAGGTTCCACTTGTTTTTATTTGACTGAAAAGTTCTGCTGCTAAAAAAATTTTTAAAAAGTTTGCAACATCGCAGATCTAATTAAACCCCTTTATTTCTGTAGTCACTTCCTGTTGCAACCAGAATGACATCCAGACCCCTCACCTGAAGAGGTGGGCCCTTGTCTGCCTTGGCTGGTTTATCTCCTTGCCTCTGCCCCTTACTCGCTACTGTCTAGCCTCCCTAGCGAGCCCTTTCTGTCCTTCAGACGTGCCTTCCTTGGGCTCTTTGTACCCGTTCCCCTGCCTGTCATAGTATGTCCCTACACCCCCTGCTGCTTCATCATTTGGCTCCCGCTGCAAATGCCTCCTCTTCGGAGAGAGGCCTTCCCTGACCTTCTGGTCCCTCTGTCCCATTACAGGGTGAGTTCAGGGATAAGTTCATTCAAGTCCTTATCAGGACTTGCAATGACCTCATGTGTTGATCTCCTCCTGTGCAAGGTCTGTCAGCTCCTTGAAAGTGCAGGGATCTAGTCTGCTTTGTGGGCCTGCGGGCCCCGCACTTACAGCCGTGTTAGACGCATAGCTCTGCTTTGTGGGCCTGCGGGCCCCCGCACTTACAGCCGTGTTCGACGCATGGCTCTGCTTTGTGGGCCTGCGGGCCCCGCACTTACAGCCGTGTTAGACGCATGGCTCTGCTTTGTGGGCCTGCGGGCGCCGCACTTACAGCCGTGTTAGACGCATGGCACATGGTACATGTCTGTGACTTGATTTTTGTCAACAGAGGGGAAGCTGAGGCCAAAGTAAATGAAGTGACCAGCATGCCTAAGGCCACACACACATCAGGGACCAAACCAGGACTTGAACCCAGAATCTGCCTGGGTCCTAAGGCCCGGCCTCATTTTTACACTTGACCACTCGTCTGAGTCCCTCTGAGTTCGAAATGATGACCCTGAGAGTCTGCAAGTTAATGAGTGTAGTAAAAACGCAGTTGCAGCCACTGCACTTCGAGAAACAATGTGGACTTGGACATTTTATAGATTTTTCAGTAATAGGGGTTGAAGCCTAGCAAGTTTCAGGATGTTTGTCTGCTACCAGCTCTGAACAGCTCACCTAGCCTGCTGCGCTGGTTAGTAAGGGCTCCGTATAGGGTGATGGGTTCCTGTGCCCTACCCCATGTGGATTCACGCAGCTCTAGCTATGCAGGTTGAACTTCAAGAGTGAATCTGGGGGCGGGCTGCGTCTTTCAACCTGTGGAGTCTCTGAAAGAGAATGCTGGCATAGGAGTCTGAAGGTCTGAGTCTTAGTTCCAACCTCACCACAACCGTGGCCAATCCCTTGTCCCTTCTTGGACCCCACAGCTTCCTCATTTGTGAGTTGGGACTAATGATCTTTGCTCTGCCTGTTTCTTAGGGTTGATGGAAGGCTATGGACATGCTTAAACTGGTATAAAAATTTCCTTTATATATTTTTGGATAGATAATCCATCTACATGGTCCAGAATTTCAAAATTTCAAAGGTATAAAAGGGCATACAGTAAAAAAACTCAAAAAAACAAAAAAACCCTTCCCTTCTATCTTCGTCCCCCAACCTTGCAGTGCCCTCTAAGAAGAGGCAATCAGTGTTACTGGTTTCTTGTCTACCCTGAAAGTGCTATTGCAAATAAAACCAAGGAATTACAAATATGAGGCCTTAAATTATTATGGCCGTTGTTACCATTTTCCTCCTTAGATTAGACAGACGATTTCTTAACTCACCCTTCCCCCACCGCCCCCCAACCTCACTGTCCCCCAGGAAATCTCAGCCGGTTCTAAATCCTTAAAACATTCTGACGGCTCTTCTACTCTCTCTTATCTGGGACAACACAAAGGCCTGTTATGTAAACTCGTTTTGCAGATCGCTGGGGACATAGGCCTCAAGTCCACACAGAGGTTAGCCTTGTCGAATTGTACCCCCTTTATTCAGCTCTCTGTCGGGTTCACTCCCCCCTTGTTGGGGATGTTGCCAGATCTCTCCTTCACAGAGGTAAAGTGTATGCCCTTGGGCCTTGGCTCTCGAGCTTCCCTAGGCCCTACAAGTCACCTTTGTTTTTGTAGCTGCTCCTGGCACTTCCAGAAGAGGGGCAAGCGGGGAAGTCAGAGCTGCCTCCTTGGTCCTTCCAGTCAGGCGTCTGATTTTGCTGTTTGGGTCAGGTGCTTTTCCAATTCGGATGTTGTTGCTTTGACTTTTTCAGTTTTGATCAGAAATAGCAAAAGGACCGTGAGATAAGAAAGAAGTTCTGGGTCATGCTGGTCGTCTGAAATCTGTTCTTGAGGCCAGTGACAGCCATCCCATTGCAAAATAAACCTTGCCTCCCGAGGTTTCTGACAGTCCTGAGGGAGCACGTGTCGTGGAAAGACAGTGGAAGGAAGGCCCGTGTTAGACCCACGAGGCACCACCTTAAAATCTTGACTATGCCTCTTGGCGCTCTGGGCGTGTGACGTCACTGCTTCTCATCTGCTTCACCTGCAAACCTCTTAGCTTTAGGGACCTGGCCCACTGTGGGTCATCAGTAAATGGGGACTGACATTGGTGTGGAAATCACCTGGGAGAGAGAGTGGCATTGGGAGTCCAGAAGTGTGGCTTCTCAGCTTGGATGCCCAGCTGACCTTGTGCAAGTCACTCCACTGGTCTGTTACTCTGTCGGTGAGCTGCAGAAAGAATCCCTGTCTCACCTACCCACAGAAGGTTTGCTCACGGTCACCCCGTGAGAAGGACCCCCGTCTTACAGAGTGGGACGTGAAGGTCTGTGTGCGGCAGAGCAGAACAGAACCTAGCCTTCTGGCTCCTGGTCGGGTGCTAATCTTCACTGCTGTGCTGTGCCCTCTCCCCCCAGTGGTACACGCACAAACACCAGGCACGCAGGGAAGGTTTGGGGCGAGTTTAGTATCTGGGCCGTCATATAGCACTTGTGTTTTACGTTTTTTTGTGTTTTGATTAGCAGTACCGTATCAGCGTTGTAATGCCGAGGTGCTGGTTAGACAACCAAATCCTTATTAATTCAGACGGACTGGGTGAGTTCGTTCATACGGCTGCTGTGAACAAAAGAAAAAGCCCGTCTTCTAGAATGGCTTACCAAATGCTGTTCTGTTGAACATACAACAACAGAACCCGGGCTAGTGCTGTTAGAGAGAGGATCTCTCCAACCTGCTGCGATAAATTGATAAGCAAGGGCCATGTCTCATTAATAGCTCCTGTATCTATACGGGGACGTACGTGGACTCCTCTGATCTTACTTGTACTCCTTTGCCTCGTAAGCCTCCCTTTCTTGGACTGGAAGAACAGGAACTTAGTCCTACATGAGGTGTGTCAACATCATGAGTTCTTCGGGGTTTTCGCACGTGTTCGTCAGTGTTTGAAGTGACACCATCCCAGATTTGGAGTGTGACTAAGGAGTGATGTGACTGATTCGTAGAAAAAATAGCGACCTAGAACCTGATGTGTCCATGGGCGCTGCGCCTTTCAGAATAGTCTCCTTGAGAAATTGCGTGCGTATTTCCCAAACGTGTGATCAGCCCTGATGATCCTTGTTCACATTCTTCAGAACGTGCAGCTCTTCCTTCTGGCAGGTCCCTCGGGGGTGTATTTGAGAGCGTTCCATAGTGGTAGCTTTCTTCGGTCCAAAGTGAGGTCTAACTGTAAAGTCACAGTTCTGGTGCACGTCAGGCTAGGGGGCAGGTCCAAGGGCCCTGGCAGGAACTGCGGTGTGTGTTGGGCAGTGACAGGTCATTGGCGTGTGTCCTCTCTTGAGGCGACTGCTTTTTAAGGGGATGCTATTCATCTTGGTGTGAGAGGCCTGAAAGGTTGGCTTCGAGCTCACAGCTCATGGTTGTGGATTAGCTTAGCTGATGCGGATGGTGTCGGACCATTTCATCACGGAAGGATCCCCTCACACTGAAAAAGAAAATTCTGTAATTTCAAGCCAGGGAATCCCTACTCCCGCCATTTTGATGCCTGAGAAGGGTAAAAATTAGGTATTTTTAAAATGAAGAATATTCTGGGGCACCTGGGTGGCTCAGTCAGTTAAGCATCGGCTCTTGATTTGGGCTCAGGTCATGACCTCAGGGTCGTGAGATTGAGCCCCATGTCAGGCTCCTCGCTCAGTGGAGAATCTGTTTGAGATTCTCTTTCTCCCTTTGCCCCTCCCCCCCAACTTGTATGCCCGCTCACTCTCTCTCTCAAAGAAATAAATTTTTAAAAATTAAAAAAAATCCAACGTTCTGTTTAGATTTTCCTATGAAAAATTTTGATTTTTTTTTTCCATTTAACTTGTATTTTTATTCTTCGGTTTTAACTCTCTCATGGGTACACAAAAGTGGATGATTTTGTGATGAAAAAAGATCTTAGGGGTGCCTGGGTGGCTCAGTCGTTAAGCGTCTGCCTTTGGCTCAGGGCGTGATCCCAGGGTCCTGGGATCGAGCCCCACATCAGGCTCCTCCGCTGGGAGTCTGCTTCTCCCTCTCCCACTCCCCCTGACTGTGTTCCCTCTCTCGCTGGCTGTCTCTCTGTCACATAAATAAATAAAATCTTTAAAAAAAAAAAGATCTTAGCTGTCAGAATAAAAGTTCAGTTCTCTAGCTATGAGTTTTAATATCTGCCATGTTCACATTATAGGTAATTACATAGAGAAAGATCAGTTTTATAAAGTACGTGAAAATTCTTTGAAACACATAGAAAAACAGTGTTTTATTGTTGAAATCACAAGGTAAATACCTCAGGGTAAACTCTGACTCTAGGGTTTTCTTTGGGTTATTTTCCCCAGAATAAGCCCTTGGTAAGTGTTGGCTGAATGAACTACCAGGTAGTGAGAGAGAGAGACAGAGACAGGGAGAGGGGGAGAGGGAGGGAGAGAAAGAGAAGGGAGAGCCTTCTAAGCAGCAAAGGGTGTCTGTGAACCTCCGCTTCAAGGGTTGGGTTCATGCAGGAGCTGAAGGACTCCTGGCCAGCGAGGAGAGATAAATGTCAGGTGAAAACGGGAGACCTTGCAGGAACTTGGTGTTCTGTTTTGTTTGATTTTATGACTTTTGAGAAATAGTGTTACCATAGTGCAAGTTGATGGGGAAATTTTTATAGACTGATTTACTAAAAAGCCTAATCTCTTAAAATTTAACTGGCAAAGCTTGGCTAATTTGATGCGACATGGTCATGGTTGGTATTTTCAAGCCTAGCATGAAAAACTTGTTAAGTATTAAAAGGACTCCAAGCTATAGAGTTCCTGCTAGATTCTTCTTTTTACCACTCTGGGGTTCCCCTGCCTCTGCAGGAACATGAGAATGGACGGAAGGCCGTGGTGTGTTGAGATGCTTTGGGGCAGTTTGCTCCGTCTGTATATGCGTGTAGGGATGTATCAACAGATACTGTTCCGCTTTACATGAGTTGACCTTACTTGACTATCCTTTTTTTTTTTTTTTTTTAGATTTTTAAAATTTAGAGAGAGCGAGAGTGTGAGTTGGGGGAGGGGCAGAGGGAGAAGAGAATCCCAAGCGGACTCTGCGCTGAGTGCAGAACCCAGCGTGGGGCTCGATCCCACAATCCCAAGATTATGACCTGAGCCGAAATTAAGAGTTGGACAGTCAACTGGCTGCACCGCCTACGTGCCCCTTACTTGACTAAAGTAGTGCTCTACGAAGTCCCTTAAAAAAATCCTTATTGAGATAATAATCCATATACCATAGAACTCTACCATTTAAAGTGTTCAGTTCAGTGTGGTATTGTTGTATACTCACAACGTTGTATAACCATCACCACCCCCAGTTTCCACGTTGAAATCCTCTAGGATTCAAGTGCCAGATCATTATTGATTTTTTTTTTGGACATTTTGCATCAACAGTTATTTTAGACTTTAATTCCAAGTTTTATTTATTTATTTGTGGCTTACTGTCTTTTATTACTTTAGTTCATTTTCATTTTGCCTGAATTGTTCCTCAAGTGATTCTTTCAGAAAGAATCTGTAAGTGACTCTTGAAATCAAGTGACCCTTGATTTCTAACGTTCTGAAATCTTACCAATAGTGTGTCTATGTTGTGGGATATTTTTTCATTCACCCTGCTCTGAACTCAGTAGGTATAATCAGAGTGAAAATTCCTGTATTTCTAAAGGTCTAAGGATTTTTAAAAAGATTTATTTATTTATTTGAGAGAGAGAACAAGCAAGCGTGGAGAGGTGGAGCAAAGGGAGAGGGAGAGAAACCCAAGCCGACTCTACGCTGAGCACGGAGCAGATGTGAAGGTCCATCTCAGGACCCTGAGATCATGACCCGAGCCCAAACCAAGAGTTGGATGCTTAACCGACTGCACCACCCAGGTGCCCTAAAGGTCTAAGGAGTTTTATCTTTGATTAGCTCCTGCTCTCCGCTCTGGAGCTTGCATGGGGCAGGAGCTGGGATTTAGGGTCTGTTCTCCATATCTCTTATCTTCTCCATCTTAGCAGCGTGGTGCTCCATTGTGCTGCGTTCTGGACAAACCCGGGGCTTCACCTCCCAGCACACTGATTTCCTTTTCAGCTGTGTCCGTTCTTTTTCTTCTTTTTCTTTTTCTTTTTTAAGATTTATTTATTTTAGACAGAGAGCAGGAGTGGGAGGGGCAGAGGGAGAGAAGAGGGAGAGCGATTCTCCAGCAGACTCCGGCTGAGTGCAGAGCCCAGCCTGGGGCTCCATCCTGAGATAGCCGCTGAGCCGGAATCGGGAGGCCGACACTTTAACCAGCTCTGCCGCCGAGGCGCCCTCAGCTGTATCTGTCCTGATCATTCTTTCCATCTATTGTTTTCTTTATTTTGACAATTACAGTTTTAGTTTCCAAGATCTCCCGTTGGTTCGTTTTCATATCAGTAATATTTTCATTCTGCGGGTATTATTAATACTCTTATTTTTCCTTACTTTTTATTATGAAAACTTTCAAGCATATAGAAAAGCTGAAAGAAGAGCACAGTAAACCCCAAACCTATCCTCCACCTAGGTTTAGCAGTTGTTCCCGTTTTGCTCCGTGTGCTTTGTCTTTCTGTATATGTAATATACTTTTTTTTTAAAGTAAGTTGCAAATACCATGATATATCACCTCATAGCTCAACATACAACTTTTAAGAATAAGCATGATTGTTTTTCTATTTTCTAAATTTCAGTGTAGTTAACATACAGTGTTATATTAGTTTCAGGTGTACGGTGTAATGATTCAACAGTTCTATACATTGCTCCGTGCTCTTCATGATAAGTGTACTCCTAACTCCCTTTCTCTGTTTCACCCCTCCCCCTCCCGTCTCCGGCAGCCACCAGTTTATTCTCTGTATTTAAGAGGCTGTTGTTTGTTTGTCTCTTTTCGTTTGTTTGCTCATTTGTTTTCTTTCTTTCTTTCTTTTTTTTTTAGTTTGTTTTCTTTCTTAAGTTCTACATAGGAGTGAAACCATATGGTATTTGTCTTTCTCTGTCTGACTTGTTTCACTTAGCATTATATCCTCTATGTCTATGTTGTTGCAAATGCCCAGGTCTTCTGTTTTTTTTTTTTTTTTTTTTTTTTTTTTTATGGCTGAGTAATATTCCACTGAATATATATACCGCATCATCTTCATCCATTCATCTGTGGTTGGGCAGTTGGGTCACTTCTATGTCTTAGCTATTGTAAATAATGCTTCAGTAAACATAGCAGTGTATATATCTTTTAGAATTAAGTGTTTTCATTTTTCATGGGTAAATACCCAGGAGTGGAATTATTGGATCATAGGGTAGTTCTATTTTTAATTTTTTGAGGTGCCTCCATACTTTTTTCCACAATGGCTACACCAGTTTGCATTCCCACCAATGGTGTGTGCAAGGCTTTCTTTTTCTCCATATCCTTGCTAACACTTCCTGTTTGTTTGTTTGTTTCTTTTTTTTTTTTCTTTTTAAGATTTTATTTATTTGAGAGAGAGAGAGTGAGCAGGGGGAGGGACAGAAGGAGAGGGAGAAGCAGACTCTCTGCTGAGCAGAGCCCTACATGGGGCTCGATCCCAGGACCCTGAGATCTGACCCAAGCCAAAGGCAGATCCTTAACAGATTGAGTCAGCCAGGTGCCCCAACACTTCCTATTTCTTGTCTTTTTGATTTTAGTCATTCTGAAAGGTGTCAGGTGACAGCCATTATGACAAGTGGTAACATCTCATTGTGGTTTTGATTTTTATTTCCCTGATAAGAATAAGCACAATTCTTGGGGTGCCTGGGTAGTGCAGTGGTTGGGCGTCTGCTTTCGGCTCAGGGCATGATCCCGGTGTTATGGGATCGAGCCCCACATCGGGCTCCTCCGCTAAGAGCCTGCTTCTTCCTCTCCCACTCCCCCTGCTTGTGTTCCCTCTCTCACTGGCTGTCTCTATCTCTGTCAAATAAATAAACAAAATTGGAAAAAAAAAAAGAATAAGCACAATTCTTTTAATACACGTAAGTAAATCAGTACAGTTGACCCTTGAACAACTGGGTACACGTCTATGCAGATTTTTTTACAGAACAGTTCTGTAAAATGTATTCTGTCTTCTTTATGATTTTCTTAATAACATTTGTTTACTCTAGCTTATTTTGTAAGAATACAGTGTATAATATATATAACATACAAAAATATGTGTTAATCGACTGTTTATGTTATCTACAAGTCTTCCCATCAATAGTAGTCTATTAGTAGTTAAGTTTTTGGGGAGTCAAAAGTATACACAGATTTTTGACTGCCCAGGGGTTTGATGCCCCTGACCCCACGTTGTTTGTTCAAGGATCAACTGGTATTTCTATAAAATAACATCTCCTGTCTAGTCGATTTTTAAATTTTTCCAACTTTCTCCTGGATGTTTTTTTATAGTGTTTTTCCTCTTTGTTTTTTGTTCTTTTTTTTGAAAGATTTTATTTGAGAGCAAGCACGAGTGGGGAAGGGGCAGAGGAAGAGGGAGAAGCAGGCTCCCTGCTGAGCAAGGAGCCTGATGCGGGGCTTGATCCCAGGACCCTGAGATTATGCCCTGAGCTGGAGGCAGACACTTAACCAACTGAGCCACCCATGCACCCCAGTGTTTTTCCTCTTCGAACCAGAGTCCAGTGCAAGTTTGGTCCAGAACAACACCTTGCTTTTTTTTTTTTTTTAATGACTTTTTGTTGTTGTTATTGTTGTTAATGATACTGATTTTTTATTTTTTAAGATTCGCTTCCTGGATTTGTTTCATGGTTCCCTTGTGGTGTCTTTGCACTTGTTCCTTTGTCTCCTGTATTTCCTGTAAGTTGGAGGTTGAGTCAGAGGCCCAGTTTGACTTGGGTGGCACAGTTATGGTGAGAATGAACCACAAGTAACGTTGTGTGCTGCCCATTGCGCCTTGGCAGGTGGCACAGGCTGCCAGGTTCCCGCATTGGTACTGATGCCTTGGTTTGATCACTTGGTTGGGGTAGTGTCTACCAGATTTCTCTATTCACATTTCTTGTTAAAAGTTTCCTTTTTGCTCTGTTAACTTTGTTTCTTGGGATATCACTTAAGAGTCATGGCCCTGAGCTGGCCTTTTCTGCCTGGAGCAGCGGGCAGGATGAAATGGGATTCAAAGGGGAAAATGCGTGAAACTTTGAAAGTGTTCTGTCCAGCTTAATTACTGTTGTTGGTAGATGTGACCATCTGACACCCTGAGATATAAACTAGATATTGGGGAGATCATTAAATGACAACTAGTTGACGGTTTGTTCATCCGTTCTGTAACTACCTCCTCTTTCCCAGGCATCATTCTAAGCTCAAGAGAAAAAAAGGTGAATAAGACACAGTCCTCGTTCTTCAGGAGCTCATAACTGGTTGGGGGAACAGATATGTAAGCAGATAGCTAGCGTGCAGTGCTATTAACGTCGTTGCCCAGTTTATGAACCAGGAATTGGAACACATGGCCTGATAAGTATGTTTGTGTTTATTTTGGCAACAGCAAGACCAAATATTGAAAATTAGGACTGTTCCTGCAAAGCAGGGCCCTGTGGTTGCCATGGCTGTCACAGGGATGTCTGTTGAATGCCACAGGGGCACGGAGGAGGCAGTAATCCGCTCTCCCCAGGGTCACGGGGACAGTGGGTTTCGAGCTATGTAGGCCCTGAAAGATACGTGAATTTCCCAGTGAGGAGAAACAGAAGGGGCTTTGCAACCAAAGCCATATATGTGCAAAGCCATGGAGGTGTGGGAGAGTAAGTGTGGGTGTTTGTCCAAGTCAAACGTAGCTGGAGTATTAGGGGAGATGAGACTATGCAAGGTGCTCAGCACCAGACTTCTGATCATAGAAGATGTGTCATCTGTGTCCTGAAGGCTGTGCAAAGCTTTGTGTGGGAGGCCCACTGTTTGTCCCTGAGGGTTGATGCTGGCTGGAGGCACCATCAGCCATAACTGAGTGGAGGGCGGCTAAAGGGTCAAGGCTTAGTGGGGCTCTCAGCTTGGATACTCTCCATGAACCCTAGTGGCAGGGTGCAGGACAGACAGTTCGAGAGAAGGCAGAGCTCATTTTGGGACGTATGGCATCTGATCCCTCTCTAGGCTGGGTCCTTGCTGCAGAGGAATTTTGGAAAAAGAGAAACAGATGGATTTAAGGGAATTACTGTGGAGGCAGTGAGGGCTCTGCAAAACCGTTTACCCAGGAAGTCAGAGCTTGTGGCTCTGGCTTTGGGAACGCTGTCATTGCTCGCTCGTGGCTCGTCCTGGTAGGCGTAAGTTGCTGCCACGAGGAACTGGCAGTCCACCTGTTTGTTATGGGTTCTTCCCAGCCTGGCGGGCCTGCCTGACCACCGAGTTGGGTGGGAGGGCTCCTGGCTCCCTGCTTCAGTCAGGTCACTCTGTTTCCCTGTAGTGCCTAAAGGGGCCCGTGAGTATGGTGTGGTGGCAGCAGGGAAGGGGGCCACAGAGGAAGGGCTTGGGTCGTGCTAGATGGTCTCGGTTTCCGTGTGAGAGGGAGGAGAGACATCCCTGGGGAGCCGGTGGCACTTTGTGAGCAATCCAGGCAAGACTCCTTGGTGAGAGGCTTTGGTCCCTTTCCCACGTCTTGTCTTTTCCCCACCAAGACTGTTCAGGAAGGGGTTTGACTGATTCCTGCAGGAGGTATGAATCATCACTGAGGTTTCTCAGAAGAAACAAAACAAAACAAAAAACAAAGCATTTAAGGCTTCTGGAGGAGCTGTGCACACAGTAAAGGGCATGGGGTTTTAGAGTCCGTCAAAGCTCTTCTGCCACTGCTTCCCTGTGACCCTGTGACCCCTCGTGTAGAAAGTAGTAAGACGGACCTTCTAGGTCATGAGGATGAAACAGGCCAGCAGAGGTGCGCACTAACACAGGTGGTGCCTGGACGTTCTCGAAGCACGTTAGAACCCCTCCTGCACCCCGTGCTCCTGCCAGCCCTGCAGAGTGGGACTGGTCCCTGCTATTCCCAAGTTCCTGGTAAGGAAGTGCCAACTCTAGGAAACTCCTGGAACCATCCTTGACCCCTCCGCTGATGGAGTAGAGTGGGAACCCGAGATTCCTTATGACTCGTTCACTTCCAGCTACGGATAATCTGCCCAGGAGGGCTGCCTTGTAACAAGGGGCAGAGAGAAATCTGTGACACTGGGACCTGGGGCAGCTGTGTTGAGGGGGCAGGAGTGTTGAACTCAGGGGTACACCCACAGCCCTTACTGCCCACTGCAGAGGAGCCATCTGTGTTCAGGACTGTGTTGTTTGCCCCTCCCTCTGTCACTAGCCCAGTGTCCTCGCCCTGCTCTCCCTCCCTTGGCCTCTGCCCACCTGCCTGCCTATCTTCAGCTCACATCCTGGACGTTTGGCAGCTTCTCACCATTGCTCCTAAGAGTGCACCCGTGTCTCGGTTCTGGCTTGTTGGGAAGCCCCAGGCCGTGCTCTTCGCTGGAGACTGAGGCAGGAGGAGTGACAGCAGCTGGCCAGAGGAGTGGCCTGCAGACTCCACCTTCTGGTTCAACTCACCACATCCCAAGACATAATGAAAAATAGCTCAGGAACTCGTATTTGGGTCAGTCTGACCAGTTTGCAGAGTTTTGTCCTGAGAACTAATTTTTCCAAGGTCTTTTTCTACTATGAAGAAGCAAGGAACTTTCCACTGTCTGTTTTGTCATGCAGGAGAAAGACTGTTCAGATAAAATCCTCTTCTATTTCCACCGGAGGAGACAGGGCTGGACATAGGTTTGGGGAACTGAACCACTAGTGGCACCTTTTTTTTTTTTTTTAAAGATTTTATTTATTCATTCGACAGAGATAGAGACGGCCAGCGAGAGAGGGAACACAAGCAGGGGGAGTGGGAGAGGTAGAAGCAGGCTCCCAGCGGAGAAGCCTGATGTGGGGCTCGATCCCATAACACCGGGATCACGCCCTGAGCCAAAGGCAGTCGCTTAACCGCTGTGCCACCCAGGCGCCCCCCCCTTTTTTTTAAGATTTCTTTTTCTATATGAGAGAGAGAAAGAGAAAGAGCAGGAGTGGGAGGGGCAGAGGGAGAAGGATGGAATCTCAAGCAGACTCTCCACTGAGTGCGGAGCCCGACACGGGGCTCCATCTCATGACCCTGCGATCACGCTCTGAGCCGAAATCAAGAGTTGGGCGCTTCACAGACTGAGCCACCCAGTCACCTTGATAACGGCGCTTTTAACCTAATGAGTAGACTTGATTTCCCACTGGGGCACATAGGAAGTCACTCCTTCGGGACAGCAGGCACAAATCCCTGGAAAGCAGCTCTAGCGTCAGAGTACCTCTTGTCCCCGTCTTGTTCCCTCTCACTGGCCTACCAGGACCTGCCTTCGGAAGGGTTCCTTTACTGTTGAGTACCTAGGTCTGTGCCTGGTTGCTGGTGGCCCAAAGGAGTAAGATGGGGTCTCTCCCCTCAAGAGCCCATTCTCGATAGCAAGAGAGAGACTTAACAAAGCAGCAGCCCCACACAGACAGCCCTAGGCCAGTTCCCACTAAGAAGCCTGTGTGGTGGTGCCTGCAGAATGGTGCTTTGCTGTTTCGTTTTTAACTGGATTTGCTTTAGGGAGGATAACCTTTTCTGTTGTCTTGCTGCCTCTATGCTCCTTGCCTGGCCCCCAAAGGCACCCGAGTGTGGGACACTTGAATTAAATGATGAACATTTTCTGCGGTGCTGTTACGGGGTCAAGAGCACAGATGGTAGAGAGCAGGAAGGCAAGAAATGAATTCTGCCCTGGGCTGGGGCTTGGGCCTGTGTGTCAGGGAAAGCTCTACTAACCAGGTGACTAGGGTCTTGAAGGTTAGGTAGGAGTTCACCAGAAGCTCAAGATAAATGCAATCTGGGAAAAGAAGATAAAGACAAGAATACGCCGTCACGGGTGTAGGGACTCAGAGGGACAGTGTAAACAAGGAGTCATTAGCTGTGGAGCTTAAAAGAGAAAATAAGCCTCATCTCTTACCTGACACCATGCTTCCCAGACTGAGGCAGCGATCCATGGGCCCGGGCCCTTCTGTCACCAAGGCAAAGGACCCGAATGAGACCCAGGACCCTTGCAGCCTGGAAATGACCACCCCCACACTCAGAGAGGGTACCTGTCCCCTCCCCCACCCATTTGAAACTTGCCTGACTGACCTCTGTTGAGTGGGAGTGGGGGCAGCTCCCCTCTTCTGAGGGTAAATGCTCCGGGAGCCCTTCTCCATCCTAACTGGACCTCGCTCCTACTTTCCGTGCCCAGCAGACGCTTCTGAACTTCACTCCAGACGTCAGCAGCCCCGAAAATTTCCCCTGAAGTCTGATGTAAGATAAGAAGGCCTGGCTTGGGGAAGGTAGGAGAGGCTGGCGGCGTGCCAGGTGGGAAGTGGGAGAGTTAGGGAGGGCGGGCTGGGGCATAACCCACAGTACAAAGTCCTTGCCTGTTTGTCAAGTGAGCGTGTGGCTAGAGGACTTCCCGCGGGTGGGGTGGCGGTCTCCACTTGGCACATGCTCTCAGTGGTTTCGGGCTGATGTCGGACACTCACAGTCTCCTGAGGATGTGAAGACCTGATGGTTCGCTTTCCTAAGCCGAGGTCTGGAGCCCGAGCTGCTAGATGGAGACCCGGCAGGGCAGGGTAATAGGCTCTAAGGGCAGGAAGGGTACTCATCCATCTTGCATGTACTAATTCGAGCACCTTCGACATGCCAGGCACTATGCTGGGTGCTGGGCATATACGGAAAGCCAGCCAGCCAGCTCTGCCCTCGTGAAACTGCTGTGAGAGAGAGCAGGAAACATTTAAAAAGTGCACGTGTGTGAGGGCTGCCTCCAGAGCAAAGTAAATCAGGGTGAGGAGACGGGATGGGCTGCTCTTTTAAGAAAGGGGGACCGTGAAAGACCCGTGAGTGCAGCTGGTACTTGGGCAGGCTGGAGTGAAGGGAGGCCACAGTCATGTGCTGGTCTGCGAGAAGAACGCTTCAGCAATGGGAAGTCAAGGGCAGGGTCTTGGTATAGAGACCTCCGAGTGCTCAAGGACCGGCCAGGAGCAAATACGGCTGAAGTGAAGTTATGTGAAGGCAGATAAAGTCCAGGCTGCAGGTCCTTTAGGCCTTTCCAGGGTGGCGCGCTGAGGAGCGACAGGATCCTACTTAACACAGTTTCAGGGGCTCCGCATCGGCTGCTGTGTGGAGAATGGACTGCAGTGTGGGCGGAAGCCTGGGGCAGGGTTGAGGCTGGCTATGGTGGCTGTGGTGCGAGGCTTGGTGACAGCCGGTGTGGAGGGGAGGGAGCAGGAAGGGACTCGGTGCCCATGATTCCTGCTCACCCAGGCCCCAGCTGAGGACAGGGAGCAGGGAAGTAGGCAGACAGACAGACAGACAGATGGGCTTGGGCCCAGCATCATGCTCTGATACCTTGGCCAGTCACGGCACTGTGGGAGCCTGCCCTTCTGCTCTGTGCATTGGGTTGGTGGTTTCTGCCTGCGGGCTCCGACGGGGACCCAACCTGCTGCCTCAGGACCCCACAGCATCCATGCGGTGGACTCTGCTCTGGCTTCTGAGGAAGAGAGCCTGCCGCCGTCCTCTCCGATGGACGGCTCAGGATGGCCCGGGCGTGCTTGCCTGCCTCCTCACCCGCCTGTCTCTTGAGTAGCTAAGGTGGCTGATCACACTCATTAAACTTTTCACCCAGACCCCCTTGGGGCCCTGCCTAATGGCAGGCGTGGGGTTCCGGCAAAGGAGCTTGGCTTGGCTGCTGGGAAAGTAGGCCCTCACCTGGCTTGGCTTCTCCCACCTGTTCTGGAACACAGGGCATTTGGGCCAAGAGGTTGAGCCTCCTCTACTCTACCTCTCCGCGATCCCACAGTAGGACCCCGCTCCACCCAGCAACGCGGGCGATCCTTGACAAACATCAGCCAGAGCGCCTCTCGTCTCAGCCTGGGCTCCCTCTGGAAAACAGGAGCCTGAGACACGGGCTTGCACGCAGCTCATTTGTTTTGGCGACCGGAGAGAGTAAAACAGGAGGAAGGGAATGCTCCAAGGCTGTGCGCATCCTCGGGTTGGTCACTGCCACGGGCAAGTGGGGCTTGATCCTGCCGGGCAGGCCTTGCTCCCCACTGGCCAAGGGTTGCTCCACAGGGTGGTAAGGCCCTCTCACTGCTGGGTCATGAAGGCATGATGCTTGGTGGTTTCCAGCAGGCCTCCCGGGCTGGAATCGGAGACGCTGCCAGGTAGGCAGCGAGGCACTTCGGGCTGTTCTACTGTGTGGGCTGGTTGCTGCTGCAGTGGCCTGGAGTTCAGGGTGGGCTGCTAAGATATGTGAGGTGGGATAAAAGAGAAGTCTAATACGTATTCCTCGGCTTCAGACAGTGTCCAGCGGCTTCCCATTGCCATAGAAATTAAGTCCACACTCAACGTCGGCCTGTAAGATCCTGCATGTTCTGGCTTCAGCTGTCCCTGACCGCATCACCTTCCATGTGCCGTCTTCACTGCCATCTGGCCACACTGCCCTTTCTGTATCTCCAACACGGCGAGCTTTGTCCTTATGGACATTGTGGCACTGTTCCCGCTGCCAGAACACTGTCCCCATGCCTGGCTTCTCATCATCAGGCCTCAGCTCTTGAGTGTCACCTTCTGGGACCACCCCAGGAGGCCCCTATCGCGGGGAGTCTCTCCGCATTATCTTTATTTTCTGCAGAGTGCTCATTATCCTTCTCTGCAAGGATCCTGTTTGCATTCTTCTTGTCTGTCTTCTTTTCCTGGGATGTGAGCTCTGTTTTTGTTTTATTCCCTGCAGTCTCTCAGCTCCTAGAACAAGGGCTGGCCCATGGCAGAAACGCAGTACATAGCAGACAGATCAATGACCCACGCACAGCCCGATATATTTTTCTTTGGGCATTTTATATATTCTACCTTGCATTAAAGCTCCTTTGCATATATTTAAAACACTAGCCAGAAATAGTAATAGCGCAGTAAATATTGTTAAATGGATGCTTTTTTTTTTTAAGACTTTATTTATTTGATAGAGAGAGAGCATAAGCAGGGGAGCGGCAGGCAGAGGGAGAGGGAGAAGCAGGCTCCCCGCTGAGCAGGGAGCCCGACGCAGGGCGAGCCTGACACAGGGCTCCATCCCAGGACCCTGAAATCGTGACCTGAGCTGAAGGCAGCCTCTTAACCAACTGAGCCACCCAGGTGCCCCTAACTGGATGCATTTCTCCAGCACCTTCTCCGTGTTAGGCACCGTGCACCCTGAATCTATCATTTGGCCCTTACTGTACTTTTTTTTTTAAACAGTTGAGAAACTGCATTAAGTTGTAGCTCAAAGCTGTAGTTCTAGCTTTCCATGCTGGAAAGTGATGGAACTGGTTTATGCTCTCAGGCCTGTTGGACCCCGGAGCACTGACACTGCTCTTTTCCTTCCCTTCCTCTAATGTGGGAGAGTAGGATGAGACTATTACCCATCATGGGAAGGACCTACTTTCCAGAAATATCTCCTCCATTGCTGCCCAAATTTCACCAATTGGTTGACCTAGATACCTTAATCTGGAGCTATTTTGTTGGTTTTTAATTTAGTTTTTATTTTTATCAGAGTTACACATGTGTATGGTTTAAAGAGTCATTAGGTTCAACAAGGTCTGTTACAAAAAGGTCTCCTGGCACCCCCACCTCCAGCCTCCGGGGGTAATCACTTCCGGCTCTTTTTCAGCTATTTCTTCTGCTTATATTGCATCCCACCCCCTTTCCCCCAGTTACAGGCGTAGTTTGTTGACTTCTGACTTTGGAAGGTGATGGTTAACTAACTCTCAGTGCTTCCCAGCCCCCATCGCACACGTACACACTCTGCATCCTCCCAGTAGAGTTGTGTGGCAACAGTGATTAGATCATGATTACATTCCCTTCAGCTCTCTTCCCAGAATGTATTCTGAATTTGCTCGCTTCTCCCTTCCTCCGCTGTTACCACCCTGGCCCAGCCTGGTCTTTTACCCGGATTATGGCCACTGCCTCCTAACTGGTCTCCCTATTTCTGTCTTTGGTCTCTTTTGATCTTTTCTCAGTACAGCAACCAGAGAGATCCTGTTACAAAGTAAGCCTGATTGGCTCAAAACTCCCATGGCTTCCCACTTTCACTCAGAGTGAAGTCCAGAGTTCTTACTATGGTCTAGAAGGCACTGCATGATCTGAGCCCCCCTTGGTACTTCTCTGTCATCCCTTATTGCTCTTTCCCTTTGTAGTCTGCTCCAAACACACCAGTCTTCTTGCTTGCTTTTTCTCTGCCTCAGGGCCTTTGCACTTGCTCTTCTCTATTCCTGGAATGCTTGTCTCCCAGACATTTGCACAGTTAGCTAACTTTCTCCACATCTTTATTTTTTACTTATGTATTTTTTAAAAGAGAATTTCTTTTAAAGTTTATTTTTTAGTATTCTCTACACCCAGCACAGGGCTCGATGTCACCATCCCGAGATCAAGAGTTGCACACTCTTCTGACTGAGCCAGCCAGGCGCCCCTGTTTGTTTATTTATTTATTATTATTATTTTTAAAGATTTTATTTATTTGACAGAGAGAGACACAGTGAGAGAGGGAACACAAGCAGGGGGAGTGGGAGGGGGAGAAGCAGGCTTCTTGCTGAGCAGGGAGCCCAATGCGGGGCTTGATCCCAGAACCCTGGGATCTTGACCTGAGCTGAAGACTGAGCCACCCAGGTGCCCCTAGTTATTTTTTTTAAAAGATTTTATTTTTAAGTAATTTCTACACCCAGCCTTGGGCTTGAACCTACGACCCTGAGATCAAGAGTCGCATGCTCCACCGACTGAGCCAGCCAGGCACCGCTCTCCAGATCATTACCAACAGTTATCTCAGTGAGGCTTTCTGTGGCTGTCCTGTCTAAATCCTCATTCCTCACGGTGCCTCATAATTTCTTCCCCTGCTTATTTTTTCCTGTCTTATCACTGTCTAGCATACTTACTTTTTATTATTTACTTTATAATAAATATTTTTATTTATATTATATATATGTATAAGTACATACATTTTATAATAATTATAAATCCTTATTACTTAGGATCTTACTTAGCATTTGTTTCCTGCACCAGACTATAGGCTTGAGGATAGGAATTTGCATCTGTTTTGTTGGCCCTGGTATCTCCACTCCAGTATCTGGAACACGTAGCAGGTGTTGATGAATGAATACATTACGATTAGCAAGTGCTGTTCACTGCTAAGCCATGTAGTGTACTGCCATTATTTTTCATTTACCACATTCACCAGTTTTTCCTAGAAGTAGTAATTGTCTTTGTTTTGCTTAGGTGTCTATGTATTTACCGTTAATTCATCTAATTAGGGGAGATCCTAATTGATATAGCTTTCCTCCCCATCTGTATTATATACCTTGCCTCTCAATATAAGGCCTTCTCTCGGCTCTGTCATCGTCGTCGTCTTTTTTTTTTTTAAAGATTTTATTTATTTATTTGAGAGAGAGAGAGAGAGAGCACGAGTGGGGGGAGGGGCAGAGGGAGAGGAAAAAAGAGAAGTAGACTCTCCACGGAGCAGGGAGCCTGACACAGCCCAATCCGAGGACTGGGAGATCATGACCGGAGCCGAAGTCAGACACTTCACTAACTGAGCCACCCAGGCACCTCTCAGTTCCGTCTTCTTAAAGAAATCTCTCTCAGAGCTTTCTTGATTTCTATTTTAGTTTTTTGTTTTGTTTTGTGGGGTTTTTTTGTTTTTCGTTTTTTGTTTTTGTGATTAGAGTAATAGTCTATAAGATATAATTCAGCCTTTTGAAATGTATTGAGACTTATTTGAGGCCTAGCATATGTATGGTTTATCTTGGTGAATATTCTGGGTCCACTTGAAAAAAAAATGTGCTGTTCTGCAGTGTTGGGTGTAGTGTTCCGGAACTGTCAATTTGATCAGTAGTATTGTTTAGATATTCTTCATTCACACTGATTTTTTTTTGTCTACTTTATCAGTTACTGAGGAAGAGGTGGTAAAACCTCCAACCATGATTGTGGATTTGTTTCTCCTTTTAGTTATGTCAGTTTTAGCTTCATGAAATTTAAAACTCTGTAATTAGGTGGATACATTATTTAGTATCGTTATGTCTTTCTGATAATTGCCCCTTATCATTATGAAATGTCTCTTTATCTCTTGTAATTCTTTGTTTGGAAGCCTACTTACATATTCCTAAAGCTGTCATACTTTCTTATGCTTACTTTTTACAGGTACTTTATATATTTCATTTTTTTATGGGCTACCTATTTGTGTCTTTATATTTAAGGTGCATCTCAGGTAGATAGCATGTAGTCTTGCCTTTTATCCAGTCTGACAAGCTATGGCTTTTAATTGAAATGTTTAGTCCATTTATATTTAATGTAATTATTGATCTGTTTGTGTTTAAATCTACCATTTGCTCTGTGTTTTCTATTTGCCTCTTCTGTTTTTCATTCCTTTGTTCCTTTTCTACTTTCTTTTGGTTTAGTTGAATTTTTTTTAAGAATACCACTTTATTTCCTCTGTTCGCCTGCTATTTCTCTTACTAGTTATGGGGCTAACAATGCATCCTTAATTTATAAAGTGTCTTCAGAGTCAGTTTTGTATTACTTGATATGTTACAACTGACCCTGAACACTTATTTCTCACTTCACATCTGACACCTGACAAATGTAGTCACCTTACAAAAGTATAATTTCATTTAATTGCCCTCCTTTTTTGATGTGCTGTTATTGTCATACTTTTTATTTCTAATACATTATAAACCCCACCTTACAGTCATTATTTATAGTTTTCCAGTCAGTTGTCTTATATGGCAATGACAAGAAACAAAAATCATATTTTAGATACACCTGCCTATTTACCATTTCTGGTGCTTCTCATTCCTTTTGTACATCAGAGTTTCCATTTAGTATTATCCCTCTTCAGCCTGGAGAACATCTTTTAGCATTTCTTGTGGTGCAGGTCTTCCAGGGAGATTCTACTCTCATTTGTCTGAAATTATCTTTATTTCACCCTCATTTTTGAGAGAGATTTTTTCCTGGTTAAAGACTTTGGTGTTGAAGGTTTTTCTTTCAGTACTTTTTTTTTTTTTTTTCCAGCATTGTCTTCTGACATCCATTATTTCTGGTGAGAAATCACTTGTTATTTATTATTATTACCCTGTAATAATTTCTCTGACTCCTTTAAAATTTTTCTCTTTTACCTTTGTTTTCACTTTTGATTTGTTTACCATAGTCTCCTATGGTATATTTTGTATTTCTTCTGCTTGGGTTTTGCTGATCATTAAATTGATATTTTCATTAAATTTGGAATTTTCAGTCGTTAGTTCTACCACATTCTCACCACTTCCTCCTCCTGGGACTGCAATTATGTGAATATGGAACTGTATGATGTCCTACAGGTTCCTGTGCCTCCGTTGCTTTTTCTTCAATATTTTTTTTCTCTTTGTTCAGAGGGAATGATTTCTACTGATTTTTCTTCAGGTTAAGTGATTCTTTTTGTGTGTGTTTGCCCTCTCCATTTTGCTGCTCAGCTCGTAGAGTGAATTTTCTACTTCACTTATTAAGTTCTAGAATTTCAATTCTTTTTTATATGTTTTTTAAAAAAACAGTTTCCATTTCTGTGCTGAAATTCCTTATTTGCCCACTCATTGTGACCATATTTTCCTTTAATTCTCTGATCATACTTAAAATAACTGCTTTAATATTTTTGTCTACTAAAATCCAATATTTGGATCATTTTGATATAATTTTCTATTGACTGTTTTTTTCTTTGTGGATCAAATTAGGGTTTTTTGGTTTTTTGTATGTTTAGCAATTTTTTATTGTATACTGGAAATAGTGGTTGATGCCACTGACTCCGGATTCTGTTCTTTTCTTTTGAAGAACATATATTCATGTCCTTTTTTTTTTTTAAGATTTTATTTATTTATTTGACAGAGACAGCCAGTGAGAGAGGGAACACAAGCAGGGGGAGTGGGAGAGGAAGAAGCAGGCTCCTAGTGGAGGAGCCTGATGTGGGGCTCGATCCCAGAACGCCGGGATCACGCCCTGAGCCGGAGGCAGACGCTTAACGACTGTGCCACCCAGGCACCCCCTTTTTTTCTTTTTTAAAAGATTTTATGTATTTATTTGAGAGAGAGAGAGAGAACACACAGTGGGGAGAGGCAGAGGTTGAGAGAAAAAGAAGCAGACTCCCTACTGAGCAGAAAGCCCAATGCGGCTCGATCCCAGGATCCGGAGATCATGACCTGAGCCGAAGGCAGATGCTTAAGGGACTGAGCCACCCAGACGCCCCCATTGATTCATGTCCTAATAGTCAATTCAGTTTGCTGGCCAATCACCTTGAACCCATGTAGGCTTGCTTTTATGTTTTGTTAGGACAGATAGATGGACATCCAAGGATGTTTCTCTAGCCTTTCTGACTTGACAGAAGTCAGCCTCCAAACCTGAGACTTGTGTTGGGGCTTGGTTTTAGGTTTTGTTAGGGCAGGTTTTTGGAGGCCTTTGTCTAGTCATGCATGGTCTTCACTCGTAGGCAACAGCCTTTCTGATGTCTCAGGTTACGAGCTGGGCTACTAACAAGGGGCTAAGGAGGCCTCTTCACTGTGACTGGGTCAGAACTCCAGCAACCCCCTGGCACTGCTCAGCCTCTCTCTCTGGTCTTTCTCCAGCAGCTAGGGGTCACTCGCCGGTAAAATTCTGGTAGTCCCACCCGATGCATGGAGCCCTCAGGGAAGGACTCACCGAAGACTCCCACACCACACCCAGACTTTAGGCTTTCCCACCCCTGCATCGCTCCTCATTCCTGTCCCATCAGCTGCTCCAGACTCTCATACTTGCCTCCTGGCCATATGGGACCACCGTGCTTTGCCTGGATTCTAGCCCATTGTCTGGCAGTCAGGAAGCCATGCCCGGGCGGAGGGTCCTGGTCAGGAGGCGCATCTTAGGAGTTTTGCTTCTTTCAGGGTCATTGTCTCCTGCTGCTCGTTGTTCACATCTTGAAAACAGCGACCTCCCATGTTTTTCTCAGTCTGATGGTGGTTTTTGGAGGGAGGGCTCATCTGCCAGTAATTACTCTGCTGGAGCTGGAAGCTGCCCCTGTGGCCTGCTGCTGATGGGTTGATGTCCAGGCTCGCCCCCTAGCTCTTGTTTTGGGGTCTCCCCCTACCACCATCCTGAGGTTTCCTTTGCCTCTCTTTTGAGTTAAATTCTCTGTTTTCAGGATCCCACATCTTATTTTTGGTTGATTTCTTTAGTTAGAGGAACTGTCAGTAGCTTCCTGAGAAAGGGTGGCAGGAAGGTAAACTTTTTGAGGCCTGTGTATCTGAAAATGTGTTTATTAAACCATCGCGTTTGACTGGTGGTTAATTGGGTAGAGAATTCTAGGTTGGAAATAATTTTCTAGCCTATTATTTTAGGCATTATTTCATTGACTATCTAATGCCATGTGGATTTTGTGAAACTTTAACGTTAAAACCTGTTTTTTCTTTTTCTTTTCCTCTCTGGAAGCTTTTAGGACCTTCTTTTCTTCCCCACTGTTGTGAATTTCCCATGTGGTGTGTTTTGTGGGGGTCTGTTTTCCTCCATTGTGTGGGTACTTAGTGGGCTCTTTCAACCCAGAGGGAGTTTTCTTGAAGTTTTTCTTTGATTTCCTCCCCTTGATTTTACTGTTCTTTTTCTTCCGAAACGTTTACTATCCCCATATTGGACCTCCTAGACTGGCTCTACAGTTTTTTTTCCTCTCTATTTTGGAGGGATTTTTTCAGTTTTATCTTCCAACCCTTAGGTTGCATTTTTCATTGACGTTATATTTTTAATTGTCAAAATCTCTCTTTTTTAAGATTTTACTTTTAAATAATCTCTACACCCAGTGTGGGACTGGAACGCATAACCCTGAGATCAAGCGTCACATGCTCTTCCAACTGAGCCAACCAGCGCCCTCTATTTTTCTTTCGGAATACTCCCTCAACTTTTTTTTTTTTTTTTAAGATTTTATTTATTTATTGAGGAAAGCAGGCTCATAGCGGAGGAGCCTGATGTGGGGCTCGATCCCATAACGCTGGGATCACGCCCTGAGCCGAAGACAGACGCTTAACCGCTGTGCCACCCAGGCGCCCCCTGCCCTGTTTTTTTTTTAAAGAAATAGTATTCTGTTATTGTTTTATGGATCTTTTCCTGTCTCTGAAAATACTGATGTTTGTTTTTGGTAAACAAAAATTCGTCTCTGGATAGTTTTGTTCCGTCCAAGTCACTTTTTTTCTGGGTTTGTTTGGCCTCTGTCTTACGTGCTGTCCTCTGGGGCATGGAGATGAGTTTCTTGGTCATCTGGATTCCAGGTCTGTGTACTGCCAGAGTTCATGCCTTTCTCTTCACCCCATGCGTGAGCTAACAGACACCTGGTTTCCTTGGAGACTTTTATAGTTGAGAAGTAAATAGGAGGTCTCAGGACCAGAGGGTTCCATTTGGCATGTTGTGGCCCAGAGTTTGTTAACTCTTAGACTTCTGTCGGTGGGGCCTAGGGAAGAGGGGGTCACTTCCACAGCTCTGCCCTCAGGAACTGTCTGAGGGCTCTGGGGCTTTTCCCTATCCCGGACAGACAAGGGGGCCTCCCACGCCTTGTGAACTAGATAAAGAGGCACCCAGAGTGCTTGTGCCAGTGACAGAAGATGGATGGACCCACAGCTTGGTGGAGATCAAAGGCTTGTGTTCGTCTTCAGAGAACCCCCAGAACCTGTGATTTGTGAGCAGAGAAGACAAACCCTGAGCCCCCAGGAGCCCTGGCATCTGCCCACTCTGATGGCCCCCGACAGTCCATCTCCCCCAGGCCCAGAACTGGTGACCTCCACCCAGCCCGGGCACAGTGGAGGTCCAGGTCTGCTCCGGGTACAGCCCCTCCACCAGCCCTATCTGGCATGTGTCATGCCAGACTGCTGCTTCCCCAGAAACCAGGGGAGCTCCTGCTACACACGGGCTCCTCTCCTCCATGGCCAGTGTTCAGGAGGGCTTGGCAGTGGGCACCGATGGGTGTTTGCTAAGTGAACACATGGCAAGGAAAGACCCCAAGTTTCTTGCCTTTGGTCAAGCTGGGCCAGCTGGTGATAAAGGCCCCATGGGAGGACCCTATGCATAGCCTCCCACAGGCCCTCACTGCCACAGCCCCGGCCCCCTCACCACCAGGTTGTGACCATCTTCCCAGGCATCAGTGAGGCAGAAGTAGAGAACCCTAATGCTGGAGGAACCTTCCACAAGGCTGGGTATAGAGGTGAATTTGCAGGCCGAGAGGGAAAGGCACAGGACACACACACACAGCCAGCATCATAGCACACCTGGAACTGTGAGCTGCTGGAGCTCTTCTGGTTCGTTGTTCCCGGCAGTGAGCCCAGTGCGTAGGGGAGAGAGGGCACAGAGGGCCCTGGGTCAAATGTACTTCCTGCTGCAGTGCAGAATGCCCCCTTACCGCCTTTTAGAGAGCAGAGCTGAGGGCTCCCCACCTTCCTTGCATCTTCCTGTCCCCCTCAAAGTTGGGCCACAGAGTTCTTTCCTCTCTCTGCCCACCTTCTAGCCCCTCTTCTGTGGTTCCTGCCAAGGTGTGGGCTGGTGGCCTGCCCAGTGGAACCGGTGCTTTGGGCGTGGGTCTGTGGGATCGCCCTCCCTATCCCCTGCGTGTGGCCACACCACCAGGTTCACGGGAGACCTCCTATTTCTTTAGCTGCAGATCTGGGACACAGCTGGCCAGGAACGATTCCGCACCATCACCCAGAGCTACTACCGCAGTGCCAACGGGGCCATCCTCGCTTACGACATCACCAAGAGGAGCTCCTTTCTGTCAGTGCCTCACTGGATCGAGGATGTGAGGAAATACGCAGGCTCTAACATCGTGCAGCTGCTGATCGGTGAGCTGGGGGGAACGGGGCAGGTCCAGCAGGGTTCCTCGGGGCCACGGATCTCTCTGTCCTAGTCTCTGTCTCCTTCTTAAACACAGGGCAAATGGAGCACAGAGAGAGGCTGAACTCGGCCAGGCAGGAAGGGAGCCAGAACTTGAACCGCGATCTTCCAGATTCTGATCCTGCCGATCCCTTACACAATTATGTCCACAATTGGAGTTAGGGGAGGAAGAAAGGGAGCTACCCTTGGCTTTGCAGTTACCGTGTAGCCCCACAGTGCGCAACACTGGCTAAACCTTCACTGGTGTCATTGGATTTAGTTCCCATAACCCTGGCTACTCCTTGTTTGCCAGGGGCTGGAGCTGAGGCTCTTAAAAGTGAAGTAATTTATCCCAGTGCACACAGCCTGTGAGCATATAAATAGGAAACTTGAGCTCTGCCGATTGTCATTCGGTGACTTGCTGTCACACCACACTGCAGAGCAGGGCTTCGTAACCATCTGCGTGCTTCCCAATCACTCAGAAGTTTGCAAGAGCACAGATGCCAGGCACCACGTCTGATTCAGGAGGGCTGGGTGGGGCCCACGGACATGCCTTTCTCACAGGTTCCCAGGTGGCGCCATGTTTGTGGCCGAGAGACCCCACTTTGAGAACCACTGTTGCTCTTATCTCCATTTTCCCTTTTCCTCCTAAGTGAACTTCCCAGACCTGGGCTCAAGAAGCTTTGGAGCATTTGTATGGTCCCTGGGGTCCTCATTCCAACCGTCAGGCTGGTTCTTCCAAGACGAGATTGTACAGCTGGGGCCTGGGTGTAGCTGGAGCTGGGGAAAGGGTGGTGCTTGGTTCTGCCTACCCGGCCTGGCCCGGAATGGGGAAGCGCTCGGCGGAGCTGGACTCCCCAGGCAGGAGTGGAGTTCTCCTTACCTGGCCTTACACTTCCCTTTTATCCAGGACATTTAGTAAAACATTCTGTCATAGAGCATTTTATACAAATGCAGAAAATAGAATAGTGCAGTGAATCCCCCAGCTTCAGCAACGAGCAACTCATGGCCAGTTTCTTCTCCACCCTCATCCCTTCCCCTCCCTTGTCTTTCTCTGGGGTGATTCCCAGCACCGTAACTATGTCATCTGTAAATATTCCAGCATGAATCTGTAGAAGACACAAACACTTAAAAAGTACCTACCAACAATACCACTTTCACATCTGAAAAATATTGATATTTTCTTAAGATAATCAGGTAGCTGATCAGGGTTCAGATTTATCATTGCCCCTAAACATCACGTGTACTTTTTTTTTTTTCCAGTTTATGGAAAGCAGGATCCAAATAAGCTCCCCACATTGAAATTAGTTACTGCATCATTTAAGGCTACCAAAGACAGTTTAGATCTTTCTAGACGGTTCTCTATTTTTTTTTTATCCTCCCTATATAGTCACATTACAAAAGTTAACCATTTAGAGACTTAAAAAAATTCCTCTAGAAATTGGGTCAAGGAGCAGTTGGCCAGATTTTTTGGAACATAATGAAATATCTGACACCTTGTAGGAGAAGCCAGGGGTGTGCTCTCGGGTCAACTGGTCGTCTGTGCTTTCATGCGCAGAAAAGCAAAATAATCGAAAAGCACGATCTTACAGTGAATAAAAGAATTCAGAGGAAAATAGGAGAAAATAAATAATAAGCGTAATAAAACGTTAGCAAAAAACAGACCTTGCGATGCTAGGTTTCCTTGTTAACGCCGCCACCTAGGAGTGCCTGCCGGGTGCCAGCTGTTTTCCTGCTCATTGTACCATTCGATCCCCCCTGTGCTGAAGGTGGCATCGGAGATGGAGAAACCGAGTCTCAGGGATGAAGTGGCTTACCCCGGGGTCACACAACAAGTGAAAGGGAGCCAGAGTGTCTCGCAGCTCTAAAGTACCCTGCTCTCTTCCCCAGACTTCACTGCTCCTGCTTGTTAGGAAGGAGCAGTAAAATCCACGAGCCTCTGGCAAAGATAAAAAAGAGAAAGCTGAGGGATGAGAGGTCAGAATAAGACCTTTAAAATTAAAGGAGGTCTTTTTTTTATTTTTTAAGAAGAGAGATACAAAACAGTGTTTGTTGGTGGCGGGCAGGGAGCGGTGGATGGCACGGCGTCTCAGCTTGGCCCTGCCAGGTGGGACAGGGCTTGCTGGAGCCTGTGGGTCTCACCGAGCCGCACCTGACCTTCCGCTGCAGGGAACAAGTCGGACCTGGGCGAGCTCCGGGAGGTCCCGCTGGCCGAGGCACAGAGCCTGGCGGAGCACTATGACATCCTGTGTGCCATCGAGACGTCTGCCAAGGACTCAAGCAACGTGGAGGAGGCCTTCGTGAGGGTGGCCACGGAGCTGGTCGTCAGGCACGGCGGCCCTCTGCTCAGTGAGAAGGGCACCGACCACATCCAGCTGGATAGCAAGGACGTCGGAGACGGCTGGGGCTGTGGCTGCTGACCGGGGTGCAGGGCAGGCAGGCAGGGGCCTCCCCACCTCGTCTCTCTCTCTGTCTCTGGCCTGCCGGGCCCACCCCTCCAGAGCTGGCCCTCCATGGCGCCAGCGATTCTAGAGCAGCTGGATAAAGTCCTGGAATTCTCCATTCCGTGGCCTGGGTACTTGATGGGAAAGCTACCTTCGAGGAAGGAAGAAGCGGGGTACCTTCTGAGGGAGACCTGGTGTCGTACAGGGTGTAGGGTGTGGGGCCCATCCTGCCAGCCAGTGGCTGTCCCCTCCGCGTCCTTCACGGTCCAGGACTGGCCCGGGCCTGCCGGTGTGGACCACAGCGGGAGAGGGGCCGGGATGTGCCTTCCCTGCCTCGCATGTACTGGTTCTGACCATTTCACACCTTGAGTCTTGCTGCGGCTGTGGCGGCAGGCTGCTGCCCTCCGGGGATGTGGCTGGTGCCTTGGGTTCTTCCGGGTCGTTCCAGGGCCTCTGTGTGTAGCCTCGGAGAGTGAGAGCACCCAGCCCAACAGACTCGGTTCCTGAGCACAGCCCCGGGGAAGCCCTAACTCCTTCCAGGCGAGGAACCTTCTTCCTTTTTTCACTGCCCGCTCTAAGCTCACAGATAGCTTGGGGCTTGGCTTGCTGCCTTAGCAAGACCTCTCAAGTTCTCTGGTTTTCCATGTAGTTTCTTGTTTTCATCGGCACAAATATGGGGTCATGGCCCACAGCCAAGCAGGGACTGTCTGCTGGCCTGGGGCCCAACGTTCTGCCACTCAGTTTGCAAACCCAGCTGATTCTTCAGCACTGACTCTCAGAACTTGGGGGTTGGGGGAATGAGATAAGAATGTGGACAATTAAGGGACAAGTAAGAGCTGGCATCCGTGAGGCTAAGATCTGAGAGGGACCTTCTGGGCACCTGGGCTGACCTGTGCAGAAGCCCTTCCTGCCACCTTTAGAGCGACGGCTCCCCCGCTGCTTCCAGTCTAGCTTATGGTTTCCCGAACGGAGAAGGCAAGGCCCTGGCAGTCCTGCGTCTGGCCATTTCATCCTCCTGGGCCCACCCGCTCTTCAGAGCCTCAACGTTGCTGTGTGCTGAGGTTAGAAGGCAGGGGAGGCCTGGCGTCACTGGGGCTCTTGGAAGCACACCGTCCTCTGGGGGTAGCTCAGAGGATCACAGGGATGGAGCTGGGGAGGCAGGTGATCTTCCCATACCACCCAGGCCCTCCGTGTCAGCCCAGTCTAGCCTCTTAGGCCCCCCTCTGTGTGGGGCCCCAGGAAATACACTGCTGTCAGAGCCTCAGGCAAGGCCACGTCATGGGCGTGGAGCCCAGGCTCAGCCCCAGCCCCAGCCCCAGCAGTGGGCCACCGGCCTCCAGCTGACCTCCCTTGCCTTCTGATTCCCACCTGCGTCACCCGCTCTCCCAGGGAGGCCCGACGGCAGAGTCAGAAGCCAGACCTTCCGCAGCAGCCAGCCCCCCAGTGGTTTGGTGAAGCAGAGTCGGGCACAGAGGGCTTCCCTGGCTGGGATTGAGACAGGCAGGGCTGGTGACTCTCTTTCGGGCAGGGAGGCAGCCCCAGGACGGCTCAGCCTGGTGTTGGAGGGGAAGGATGTTGGCCTGGTTGGACCAGGAGCTACTGAGCAGGGGCCCGCACTGAGGGGAACCAGCCCCCTGGTGGCTGGGTGGGGTGGGACCTGGGAGCAAGTAGGCCACTTGGCTTCCTTCTCAGTGGCTCTGCCACTGGGATGGGATGAGTGGGGCCTGGGGCCCAACCACCGGCAGGGAGAGCTGGTGTCTGCCGGGTCCCTCCACTGCAGTGCCTGGGCTCTACCTGCAAAGTAGAACGTGCCTATGACTGAGGCACATTCGGGCCAAGGGGAAGGTCGTCCAGCCCCATGACCTCTGCTAGGGGCTGATGTTTGGGCAGAGTTGGGCATTCAACCTGGGCCCAAGCTGGAAGAGCAATCTCGTGAAGCCTGACCTCGCAGAGACCTGCTGCTCTGGGGGGTGGTGGCGGGGACGCAGGGGGTCTTGGAGCACAGGCCTACAGCCCCCCCCCCCGCCCCCGTGATTGACTTGCAGCCTCAGTTCCAGCTGAGCCCAGGTACAGACCCTACCCATGGTTACCTGCTGTCCCTCTCTGCCTCAGGGCTGGGATGGCTAGGGGACGCGGGAGACCCTTCCATTCCGTCTCCTTCACAGGGACGCCCTGGGATGCCATGAGGATCCAGGCGAGGCATAGCAACAGGGTAGCTGGCTGGTGACAGGGGCTTGGACTACGAACCATCCCCCTCCTCCAGATCCCGGGGTGGGAGGCCTGAAACCTTGCAGAGGCTTGGCTGAGAAAGGAAGGGAGCAGCTGGCCCAGGCAGGACCAGGGAGGTTTCTGCCCACTGGCAGCCTTTGGCTCACCCAGCAGCCACGAAACCGCTTCCCATTCCTGCCTTTCTCAGTCCCAACGTGTCCGGAACGCTGGGCTGAGTGGTCTCCTGCCACCGTATCCTCCAGGCACCACGGCCGCCAGGGGTTTAGCCTAGAAATCCAGGGGTTGTCTTGGCTCCTCACTCTCTTGCCCCACCCCACCGCAGTGCTAGGATCCCACCTCCACGCTGCCCCCCTGCCCCTCTGCCCTGGACAGGCCCCAGCCTCCCCTGGACACCTCATGGACCTCCTTGGCCCCTGGGCTCGTAGCCCGCGTAGCTCAAGGCACCCTCCTGCAGTCAGCGTGGCAGTGGTAAAAGGTCACGCTGATGCTGCCCCCTCACCTTCCAGGGTGCCGGGGGCCCTCGGGATACGGTCCATGCTCAGTCTGGATGTCCAAGGCCTCCACAGCTCTGCCCTGGCTTCTCCCCAGCACCTTGTCCCCCAGGAGCACCTTCTGTCCAGACTGCGCCCACTCACCGAGCCTTCCTGTCGTTTAGAGTCCCACAGATGACCCACCTGGACACCCCTGAGAACTAGTCCCTTGCTCACAGTACCCCCTGGCAAGACTGAGTTCTTTGTCCCCTGTTTTCTCAGCAGGAGCCATTTCCTACAGGCTCAAACAGAGACCATTTCCTAGCCTCGGCCCTGGATAGAAATGCTAGTGCTCAGGGCCCGGCGCTGGTGTGGTGTTGACTGCTTGCCGGCCGAGCTGCCTGTCTGTAGGGCCGTGTCGGGGGGGGGCCTCACAGTCCCCTGGGTCTTCTGTCACATGGGGATCTGGACTTGGGTAAGAGAAAATGGGGAAGTGTTGAGACAGAATGCAACCCACCTCTGTTTCCTCCCGCAGCAAGCCCTGGGCTTCTCGGGCCAGAGAGCTTAATCTCTTCCTCTGTTTATAAATTACCCAAGAGCAGGAACAGGTGGGGTCAGGGGCCAGGGTGTGGGAGAGGAGGCAGGGGACAGAGGGCCAGGAAGTGTCCTGGCAGCAGCAGGCCCCGGGGAGAGCACCACCTGTGGCCGGGGTGGGGCCGGTGTGACATGGGCTGGAGAACGAGAAGGCTGGTGTTTTATACTCCCAGGAGGGGCAGCGGGGCAGGCAAGGGACACAGGTCATGAGTCCCAAGCCAGAGAGGTGGGTCCCTGTCCTTCCAGAAGAGGGGTTCAAGGACATCAGGCCCCAGCAGGCATGGAGCTGAAGAAAGCTCCTAATTCATACTGAATTCAGTTCCTCTTTACCAGGAGGGCTGCCCGGGCGGGGGCGTTGGTTTAGGGACCCTCTGCGCCCTGCGGCCTGGACTGCTGGGCTGTGGGGAGGGCCTCAGCTAAGCCCAGTGATGCCGTTTGCATTTGGGGATTTTTCACATTACCTATTTATGATACATAAATCTTTATAGCAAATCTATTTTTTTGAAACATGGAAGAGTTGCCTTTATGGAAACCAGAGCCAGAGTGTACGCATTCCTAAACCATTAAACAGATTTCTGCAAAGAGCCAATGGTGCCCAAGACTGCTTCTCTCACCTTGGAGCCCCACGCTGGCCCAGGTGGCCATGTCTCCACAGATGGTTCCACCCGCCCAGCTGGCTTCCCCGACTAGTCTCCGGGCCCAGAGTGGGTGGGTGGGCCTACACGCGGCCGACGGCCCTTCTGTTGCCGGGAGCCCTGTTAAGACTTCCCTGCCCAGACCAGGGTGGGATCCTGTGGCAGAGAAGCCGTTAGTGCCTAAGGGGCAGGAGGGAGCTTGGGCTGGGTCCTCACTCTGCCAGGGATACCTTTGTGACCTTGGGCAAGTTACTGCACTTGTCTGGGCCTCAGGTTCCTTCAGTTGGGTTTGAACTGGGGAGGCAGGTTGAGGAGGACGATTCAGTGGTGGTCGGGGGCACCGGGCCTGATGTCTCTCATCTACAGCCTGCGGGAAGGTGTCACTATCCTTGTTCTTTGCAGGTGAGCCAACAGGCTCAGGGGTTGGGAGTTCCTTGCCCAAGCCTTGAAGCCGTAGCAAATCAGAGCTTTTATTCCAAGTCAGGCACATAGTAGGGAGCAGTGCCCGATTGGGGCCCTGGCACCAGGAAGTCCATGACTCCGTAGCCCACCCAGATGCTCTGGAGTCTGTAACCGGTCATTCTCAGAAGGGGGCCTGTGCTGACCTGGTGGCCGGCTGCTCACCACGGCCTGGTAGTACTGTACTCGGTCTGCCACGCCCTGCTCGGAGACCGAGTGACATCAGACCAACCTCCATCCAAATCCCAGGTCTGCTGTGACTAGTTCCCGTGATCTTGGGCTTTGGGCCTCGGTTTTCCACCCAGCCTTGGTTTCTGCAGATACGGGACACTAGTTCCTGTCCTGCCCGCGTGCCGGCAAGCCACCGCAAGATCCCAGCTGGGAGAGGCTTTGTACACTGTGCGGCTGGAGCAGGGGCTCCTGTTTCTGGCTCTGTCCCAGAGGTGAGAAGCCTGATAATTCCATTGACCGAGTGATGCAGGCCTGGAGCCTGGACCTTCCAGAGGGGCCACACTCCAGCCACTTCCAATCACCTTTTCCAGGGAGAAGAAATGCCTGTGGTTTGAATTTCCTGCTGTCCTTGAATGCAGGGCAGCCCCCAAGCCTGCATGTACCCTGGGAAGAAAAACCCCTATGTGGGTGGTCTGAGCCGGGCTGCCACACGTCCCCACAGAGGCTGTGATGACGGCCCTCTCTTGCCTCTGCCCACGCCGTGGAACTGCCAGACCCTGGGACAAAGTCCTGGGCTTTAAAACAGGGAAACTGAGGCCAGAGGCCTAGGTCCCAGAGCTGAGCCTGGCCCTGCCCCTCCCCTGGGGGTTCCCAAAGCTCCCCCCACCCTGCTCCCTACACACATTCACCCAGGGGCTCAGCTGAGGAGGGACTGCGCCAGCCCTTCCTTCGGGGAAGCCAGGATGCAGGGTGCCCCCACTCCACTCATATCTCCTCTCCTCACCATCTGTCGCCTTCCCCACGCGGTGGCTCCCGCCAGCCAGCCTCCACCTGCCCTGCCTCCTGCCTCCACATCCGGCTCCACGCACCTTCCCGAAGCAGGTCACACACTGACCCGGTCATCCCCTTGCTTGGAGCTGCCTGGCTCCCTGCTGCCCTCAGGCTCCCTCATGGGGCCCGTCAGGGCTGTCCAGGCTCTCCCCTGACACTCGCCACGCCCAGCCACACAGGGCCCTGACCCCGCCGCTCCCCTGACAGGCAGACCCCCAGACCCACCTGCAGAACCCAACTTCCCGCTGTGTCACGGGCTTCTCCAAGCAGGGCCTCCTGTTGACACACAGTGCGAGTTGGGGCCTGGACCCAAAGGACAACCCCCTGGTCCTGACGCTGACTCCCAGACACTCCCAGGAGCCCTCCAGAGTGTGTGGAGCCCCCTCACACACACACACACACACACACACACACACACGCACACACACAGCCCCAGAGACTGCTGTGTCCTGTCCCTGCTGTCGGCTCCCCGCGCTGGAAAGAAGAGACCCCGCCCAAGGGGCAGGCATGGCCCCGACTGGTGTTTCCTGGGCATCCGTGGTCTGCTTTGACCCAGGCCACCTCGGGGTTGTGGTGAGGACGGCTCTGCCCGCCCCCCTCATCTCTGAGAAGGTGCCCGGGACGGTCCCATCCCTCCCGCAGCTGGGCTGTGTGCTTCAGGCCTCTGTCCCCAGCGGTGACTCCGCACCTTGCACCCCGATGCGACCATCGCCGCAGGGCGGTTCCCAGGGAACAGGCTGCAGACATGGAAGTTGCCAGTTCAAAGCTGCTTACTCATCAGCAGTGTCAACAGCACCTACGAGGGAGCTGGAGGGTCTGTGTGCAGGGCTGAGGGGCCGTCAGGAGACCCAGACCTGGCAAAGGAGGCCACGAGAGAGGGCAGTCAGGGGGTTGGGGAGTCAGTTCCCGGAAGCTGGGTGAGTGGGGCCAGCTCGCTCCAGCCTTCTGCTCATCGTGCAGTCAACGGGCCAGCAGCCTGGCGTCATCCGGGAGCTGGTTAGAAATGCGGGATCTCAGTGTCCGCCCCAGAGCTCCTGATTCAGAATCTGGTTTGTAGTAAGATCCCCAGGGATCTGGGTACATGTCACAGTTTGAGGAATACTGGTCTACACAGCCTGCCCACCCCACCCAGGTGGCCCCTGGGCAGGCCTTCATGTCTCAGAGGTTTTTAGGTTCTTCCTAAAAAAGAAGGCCTGAGGGTTCTTCCCATTTACCCCTGGCGTGTGTTTTCCATCCTCCGCGGAATCGCCGACTCGATCTGGGGACCTCAAGGCCCAAGGGCTGGTGGCTGGCTCTTTGGCAAGACTCTGACTCTGACAGAGTCAGAACCCACGGGGTCACCTGGGCCAACCTAACGCCCGACGCTCTTCCAGCAAACTGCATCCCCATCTGGCAACGTCTGAGCTCGTCGTCGTGTGTGATCTTTTCTGGATCTCTGACCACTGTAAGCTGTGGACCCTGTCGTCAGAAAAGATCGACATTCACATCTTTACCCAGTGTGGCACATTGTGGGGGGTGCGTAGACCGGGGAAGGCTGCCCACTTTCTGAGTCTGGAACCTTGAAACTTCTATCAGAATGCCGTTTACAGCCTCTTGAGATGCTGGAGTCTGAAATTCATTGAGAGGTTTCCATGGGAATTCACAAGGGAGTTTAAGGCCTCAAATGCACATCCAGTGAACAGCAGAGAGAAGATTTGAGCCCCGGATATTGGGCTCCAGGGTTGTGCCTTAACCCCCTGAGATCCTGGGAGGTACCGTTGGATTTCGTGGGGGTGGGAACGTGGCTGGACTGACAGGTTTACATTCCACAAAAGGGACCGGATTCTAAGTGGACGTTTCTGAAAATAGCAGAAACCTTATGGCGATCTATCTCAACCAATCTTAAAAACAATAAAACCTCTATGCACAGGGATGTCCATGACAGCCTTATTTCCATGCAAGGGGAAGCTGGGAGGCAGCTTCCCCTGCTGCACGTTATTCTAGACAGTATGTCTGAGTGCGGGAGGTGAAGGACGACCTCTCAGTGAAGGGCTGGGGAGCTTGGGTCTTCCTTCTGCTTTCTACACTTCCGGCTTCTACGATCAACACCTACTACGTTTGTCATAGAAAGACCCAGTACACTTCAGAAGAGTCGTGAAAACAACAGAACATTCAAGAATATGATGCTTTATTAATCAAGGGTTCAGAATACCCAAGTCAAGGAGTGTTATGATTGACGTTAACAGTACGGTCCGGACATGAAAATGTTAACGGTGATTGTGTTAAAATGGAGCTATGAAGAACTTCCTCCTTCTTGTATCTCTTTTACAAATCTTTAAAACTGGAGCTAGGCTGCTATTTGGGAGATATAATATATAGCATATTTTATGTATAGCCTATTGACATCTGTTACATAAGTGTGCGTAACTACAGCTCTCTGCCGAGCTGTAACGCACACCAGCATACCGCTGCAGGCTCGCGTGGGAAGTGATAAATCTGATAAGGGTTTCCGGAAACGATTTATTCTCTAGCTTTCATCACCCATAACCTCGTTCAGCGGTTTCAGGGGGAACTTTGGCATGGTGGACGGATAATCGGTCATGGATTTTCTTACTTATTTGGTGGGGTTTTTTTGTTTGTTTTTTTACTTAAAAATCACATATGTGATACATGATACTTGCTTTAAATTGAGAATTTCCAGATATCCACAAAAGCAGAGAGTGCAGCCAAGCCCTGTGTACCCACTGCCAGGCTTCAACAACCCTCCTCATCTTGCCACACTGGCCACATCTCCCCCCCACCTTTTCGATTGGAGTATTTTAATGCAGATCACAGAGGTATTTCACCCAAGTTGATCACTATGAATCTAAAAGCAAGCAGGCATGGGGCGCCTGGGTGGCTCAGTCGTTAAGCGTCTGCCTTCGGCTTAGGGCGTGATCCCGGCGTTGTGGGATAGAGCCCCACGTCAGGCTCTTCCACTGGGAGCCTGCTTCTTCCTCTCCCACTCCCCCTGCTGTGTTCCCTCTCTCGCTGGCTGTCTCTCTCTGTCAAATAAATAAATAAAATCTTTAAAAATAAAAAATAAATAAAAGCAAGCAGGCAAGCGGAACCTTAATGCCATTACCCCACCTAACAAAAGTAATCATAATTCCTCCAAGTCATCCTGGATCTGTCCATATGCAAATTCACCAATTGCTCAAAAAAAAAAAAGTCTTTTTTAATTTTGTTTTTGTTTGTTGTTGATAATTATCAGATTTGGGTGTGTATCTCTTTTTAAGTCTCTTTTAATCTAGAGGAGTGTTCCCTTCTTTTATTTTTTTCATGCCACTTACTCGTTGATGAGGCTGGGTCATCTGCCTGGAGCAGCCCCTCTCACATTTTGAGTTTGGCCAGTTACACCCCCATGGTGTTCTTGAGCAAGTTTTTCTCTCCCACGTACTTCCTGGAAACTGGCGGCTCGATTGGATTCTTGGCAAGAATAGGGGTGGTGAGATTTGTGCCTTTCGCTCCTGCTGGGAAGCGCATAATGGCAGGGTGTCCCACTTTTAATGTGTTGAGGACGGGTCAAGGGGGTCAGGTGGTGCCCACCTCGGGCTCTTCATCAGCTTCCAGCTAATGCTTTTACCATCAGTTAGCCATCACTGCCCGCAACGGTCAGTTCATCAGGGGGTCGCAAAAATGGCGCCCTCTAACTCCTTCGGCTCAACCTCCACATTAAAGCCATCCCTTCCATACACACTAGCTGGAATTATTTGAGCCGACCTAAGTATAATGGCTTCGATGAATTCAAACACTCTGAGTATGTGTATGTGTGCTTTTCCGGAGGAACGTACCCAGTGGGTTAATCCATCGGAGCCATCATTCATTTCAACGCTCAAATTATTCCGTCTCTGGACGGTGAGACTACTTTCCGGCAGGCTCCCGAGTTCTTTGCCATGAGCTGTTGGTCTTGAGTGCTTCTTTGCTTTCTGGCCTATAGGGTGCGTTTTCTGCCCCAGACCTAGAGTCAGTCAGTCATTACCCCAAGGAGCCACTGGGTGTTTTGCTGTTTCCAAAACAGATTTCTAAATTTTCTCCTGTTCTTTGCTCGGTGTTCCTTTCCCCCTATTGTTTGTTTTGAACATGCTGGGGGCTTTTCTCAGCCTGGTTAGCCCTGACTGCCCCCCTGTACTGAAAGCTTCTGGGGAGCCTGGCTGGATGCGTGGGTCCTATGATGGGTGGGCTTCTTCCTATAAGGTAATCGGGGCCAATCTGGCCTTTCCACTAGGGAGGGGTCCTCAAATGTCTGTGCCTGGAGGTCTTTTCTCCCAGGTCTTTCTGTTTTTGCAGTGAGATCTTCTGCCTCCTCCCGGGGGGTAGGTGGTGATGGCAGAATCTCACTGCCCTGCCGGCTGTCCTAGGCCTGGAGGCGCTCTTCTCAGTGTCTCTGAAAGCACATCTCTCTCCTGCACGGTTGGGACAAAATGGTGGTCATGTCGAGGTGGAAGGTTGGGAGGGAGCCTGCGAGTTCCCAGTGCTCCGAGCCTGATTTTCAACCGGCGCTTGGTTCTCAGCCCCTAGCCACCTCCCCCTCCCCCCAATCTGATCTTACTAAAATCTATGCAGCCTAGAACTGAAAGCAAATTCCTATTTGCATGGTCAGTTTTTAAAAATAAAGTGGTTGGTGCTACGAAAAAGTCTTACTTTGAAATATCCTGTTTTTCTACAAAGTTATTTAATAAAAGGATAAATTCTGTTTTAAAGGTTCTGTGTGTTTTTTCTAGATGTGAACTTTTCCGATTGCTTTGGTACGAAAGCTTGTACACCAGGCCTAATAGAAATATTTTTAGGATCTGTATGACTGCTTTCGTGCGCCCTTGCTGCTTTAAAGAGTCTTGTGTCATCAGTGTCGTTTGGCTCATTTGTGCAGTTGGTTATATTTGAATTTTGTTATCTTAAATGAAAGTCATGTAAAGTGTTACCATCTTGCAGACCTTAAAAAATTCTTCTGTTTCATTTCTGAATAAAAGTCATATCCCAACTGCATAAAGGGAGCATGGAGCCTCCTGGGGGTTCTGTGGGGAGACCGGCTGCCCCTCCTTGGGCTCCCTCTGCAGGCTGAGGGGGAGGGGGGCTTCTCTCACCTGCTCAGCAAGCTGTGACCCCTCTGCCGGCTCTCCATCGTACAGAAGCTTGTGGGCATCACTTTCCTACCCTTGTGCCCTCCATGAACCTGGTCCCTGAGTTTATCCCTTTTTTACAATCATCTAGTAGTTTCGGTGGGACTTGGGGCAGGGAGAGGGGCCTGTCCCATGTGGTCAGCATGCCCAGTGTAAGCGGAATCTGGGGAAGGTTCTGTACACATTACCAATGCCTCTCCAAGCGGCTGCTCTGGCTCTATCTGGCTTTCTGCTTAAATCCCTCGTGAGGGTTGATAAGGGGGTTCAGCTGGTGTTGTTCTCACCCCTTATTTGTCAGGTTCTAGAGCCAAAACTTTGATTGGGATGAAATTGAATTCAGAGAATAATCTGGGAGGACTGAATCTTGCTGTTCCCGAATGGGTACCTTTTTCCATTTCTCAGGCCTTATGGCCTCGGTGACACTTTGTCATACTTGTTTTTTTAAACTGAATTTTAATACCCCACTAAAGCTCTAGAGCTGTATTTCAGAAATGGGCTTTTTAAGAGTCTCGAAGCTTGTCAATAGCCCACAAAAGCAGGGGTGGAGAAGGAGGGAAGGGTGGCAGGCAGGCCCCCGGCCAACCAGATCGAGCCACTTGATTTCCTATACCATGTACTGTCTAGGGGTTCATTGAAAAAAAGGTCTTACGGCTAAAAAGGTTTGAAAACCATCACTCTAGACTTGGAATAAAAATTGTGATAAAATATACAGAGAATTTACCGTCTTAAGCATCTTTAAGTGTACAGTTCAGGAGTGTTAAGTACGTTCACGTGGTTGTGCAACCGTCACCACCAGCCACCTCCAGAGCTTTTTCATCTTAGTTCTTGCAAAACAAACTCTACACTTGTCAAACAACTCCCCATTCCCCCCTCCCCCGAGTCTCCTCTCCAGACTTTTTAAAGACAAAATGAATGGGTGGCTTCAGTTACGGAATAAACGGATCCACATTTGTTGAAGGATACTACCTTTGTATAAAGGCTTGGTTAAAAAACTCTGTAAGGTGATTCACACTTGCTGAACTCAAAGTAAGGACGAGTTATTCAGGTCGCCATGCAGGTGCCTGGCGTTCGTTTAGAACCGAAAGCATCAAATGCATGTATTCCTGCTTTTGCTTTTACTCACAGGTCGGCCCCTGAAGCGTTCGATAAAGAATCCAGCAGGTTGGCTGAACCTTGGAGCCTCAGTTCTCCTTTCGTGAGGCTTTATAAACCTCATTTGTTTTCTACTTCGTAGGGGTATGCAGACCTAAAGAGAGGATGGGATTTTATCTATGTCCCTGTAAGAGTCTGAACAAGAACAGGATCCCTGGGGCCATCAGGGGCTCCATCTGGTTCCTTCTGTGTTGTTGCCCTGACAACCGTGAGGTATTTTAATTTTTTAATTAAAAAGGTAATACAGTTTATGGGGCGCCTGGGTGACTCAGTCGGTTAAGTGTCTGCCTTCTGCTCAGGTCATGATCCCAGGGTCCTGGGATCAAGCCCCTCATCAGGCTCCCTACTCAGCCGGGAGTCTGTTTCTCCCTCTCCTTCGGCCTGCCTCTCCCCCTGCTTGTGTGCACACTCTGTGTGTCAAATAAATAAATCTTAAAAAAAAAAAAAAGGCGGTGATACAGTTTAGCTTTCCTCTCTGAATTTACCCCACTTTATTAGTGATCTATCTAAAAAAAACCAAGACTTTCCCCAGATTTTGAGACATTTCACAAAGCCTAAAGTGCAAGTTATCCTTGCTTATTACCTGTAGTGATTGAAAATGAGGATTCCAGCCCAAAAGCTGTTTAGAAAGCTGCCAATCAGAGGCCGGGGGTATCTGTCGAGTCAGATGCTGTTCTTTGGAGATTCCCCAGGCCACGCACTCGCTGTTCCCCCTTTGCGGCAGAGCTGGGCGGGGACAGTCTTCCACGTTGTGCTCTCGGCCATGTCCGGGCACACACCCTGGGGCGGGCTCAGGCCCTTTTCAAGAGATGGAGTGCATTCTTCGCTTGACAAAGACCTAGCTTTCATCTGGTTTGACGTGCATCCGCAGGGGCTGGAGAGGGTGAGGGTCCTGGCTGGGAGACTGTGCGGACACACGCGCTCACAGGAGGTGTGGCCGAGTGCTCATGCAGAACATGGGAGATGGGCACTGAGACGGGCTGGGTCTGGCTGTGGCTCAGAGCCAAGATTCAGCGTGTGCCCCCCGAGAGCGCCCACCCTTTACAAATGCCCTCTCGACGGCGGGTCCACCTTCTGATGGAGCACCATTAGCTTCGCCTAGACCTCGTGTGGCCGACGGCCAGATGCCCACCTGCTGCTGTGGCTGGGCGCACAGGAAGAGCGCGGTGCCAGGCCTCCCTGCAGTTAGGGTGGGGCCGGTTCCTGGTTCCAGACCGTGACTGCTTGTGAAAGCCATCGCCACCACTTCTGGCCTGGCCACGAACATCTGTGCATTCCCCTTTGCTCTCTCCCTCGCCTGCTGGCCAGAGGAATGCAGGGGACAGCAGAGGGCTCTAGCAGGGCCTGGGAGCTTGACCCAGCAGGAGCCTGGAGTGGGGCAGAAGGCCCTCTGGTGAACAACCCACGCCGGCGGTCAGCTGAGGGGGTCAGCTGCTGGCAAGGTGGGGGTGGTCACAGTAGCCGGTCAAGGTCACCTCAGCGAATTCTCCACGTGAGGCTTGATTTTGAAAATGCTCGTGGAGGAGATGGTCAAGAGGATGAGGCCATGGAGACCATGGGAGGGCAGTGGCAGAGACGGCATTTTGCTTGTAATGGGGCTAAGATCCGTGGTTGTCTGCTGCTAGTGGTGGACAGAGGCGGGAGGGGGCTCGTGGGGGGGCGGTGTTGCCTCCCAGGGCGGACGTTCTGTGGCTGCGGTCGAGGGGATGAGGGGCGGCAAGGGTGAGGCCAGTGAGCAGGCCATGTGGTATCTGTGGTATACCGAAGGTGGCAGTGTTCATGGCCGTCAGGCGTGGTGGGGAACTGCGGTCCTGCAGGGGACAGTGGTGGCCAGTGGGGATGGTCGGTAATGATGGTGGAATCTTTGGTCGCTGGTTTGGTGGCTGTGGAGTGGGTGGGGACTGTGTACGTGGTGGCCACTTTGCTGGCCTGGGACAAAGACCATGGGGACAGAGGAGGCGGCTGGCTGAATTTCCCAGGGCACCTGTTTCTCTGGGGATTCTCGTCTGAATCCGCCATCCTCCCTGGGAGATCCGCTGCCGGCCGCTGCCAGTCCCTCCCCACCCCACTGCCAACAGGGGTGTCATCCTCTGCGCTGGTGATGCTGTGCTGCCCGGCTTCTGGCAGGTTCTCACAGGACCAGCCGCTCGGCTAGCAGAATCAAGGCTTATGATCGCTCTTGTGCCCAGACCTGTGGCTGATGTGTTGGCCTCAGGAAGGAGCAGAAGCAGAATTGAGGGGCACCCCACACGGAGACAGGGGGGCTGAAGGTCCTTAGTTTCAGGAAACTTTCAAGGAGGCACTTTTCAGGTGTGAAAGGGGAGCTGCCGGGATCATGCCTGTGAAGGGACTGTCAGGGGTCCTGGGACCTCGTCCTCCGTCCAGTGTGGGGGAGCAGTGCCTTCCTCGCAGGGTGCAGAAGAAGGACCCACAGCAGGTGTTTCGTGCAAGGCCAAACCCATACTAAGTGCCCCGTGAGGAGAGGCCAGCTTTTCCCATTCTCACGAGGCAGCCCTGTTACAGCGGAGTCCGCCTGCAGAAATCACAGACTCCCAGCCTGTGGACTCCATCCAGCCCATTACTGTGTTTTATTTGTGCTGTTGATAGTTCCATAACATTTTTTGGATTTAGTTGCCAGCACTTGAGTCAGAGATTTCACACACAAGTGTAGATTTCCAACCCCCCCGGAAGAATGGGGAGACTCGGTGCTGGGCCCACGCCCCCACAGGGCAGCATTAGGTGGCACACAGGCTCTCTGGTTTGCCGCAGACCCCACCTCTCCCTATAGCCCTCCCTTCCCCTGCGTTTGGGCCTCCTGCTCCAGCCTCACCTCTGTGGCTCGGTGTCCTCCAGTGGTGCTCTGTGCCCACCTGGCCTTCCCCGTGGCACCCTCGGAGCCACAGGTCCACAGCACAGACCTCCTCGAAGGAAGGACCTTGGTGTAATTATATCTGGATTGGGGGTGGCCAGGAACAGACCTGGAAATATTCTCTCATGAGGTGGAAAAAAGTTTATTAGTTTAACTGCTGGCACCAGAATTCCTCTGAGGGAGAGAAGTGTCTTGTGTGAAGAATTTGGTGGCCGTTGCTGGGGATGGAAGTGAGAGTCCAGTTTGCAGGTGTCTGATGTCAGCACCTGGAGTTGTTTCCATGAGACAGGGAAGAGCTTGTTGTTTTGTTTCTGAAGAAGAGGGCTAGAGAGGAGGAAAAGGAGAGAGAGCTTATAAGAGAAGATGAGAAAGGAGGGGGCCGTGTGAACAGGTGTCTTCGCGGCCAAAGGCCGTTTTGGAAACAGTGACGTGCCTTTCAAGGTATGTGTGTCAGAGAGGCGGAAACGGCTCTTCTCCCGCCCAGGGGCTTCCGTGCCTCCTGCTATGCTCACCGCTGCGCGGGGAGAGCCAGCTTTCTGTGGAACTGGGGCAGGGGGGAGCAAAACGCTGATGTGAGGTTTGCCTGGGCCCTCTGGAGTGGCCCATGCACAAAGCAGGTGCCAGGACCGAGGAGAGCATGAGGACCCCAGTCCTGGGACCCGTCAGGCACGGAGGAAGGGGTGTCCACAGACTGTGGGATGGGGGGTGGCTGGTGTGGAGGAGGTGGGACAAGCCCATTTTACAAGGACCTTGGGGGACAGAGAAGCCCCAGTGGGTATCTGGTTCTAACAACATGGACCCAGGTTTCCAGAAGGAGCCAGACTTGAGTGTTGAGAGGAAAAAAACCAGAATTCTGAATTTGGATAAAATGGTTGAGCAGCCAGTTTATTGGGAGTGACTGGTGGCTCCGGCTGCCCAGGCCTAGAGGAGTCTGGGGAGGGGCTCAGGGCTTGGCCCCGGGTTCGCGGTGACCCCAGGGGCTGGGCTCAGTCGAAGATCTCGGTAGCAGTGCACAGCAGGCAGGCCAGGAGAGCCAGGCCCAGCGTGGCCACGACAACCAGCAGCACGTCCCACCAGAGCCCCGGGTAGGTCCAGGACGCCGGCAGCTGCCAGCCGCAGCTGCCCAGCCTGTAGCCCGTCAGCTGGCCCAGCGGGCGGGCGTCGGCGAGCGCGGGGCTGGCGCAGCGGACGTGCAGCAAGGCCTCGGGCGTGCGGTCCTCCAGCCAGAGGCGCAGGTAGGTGAGGCCGCAGTCGCAGTGCCAGGGGTTCTGCGTCACATTGAGCGTCTGCAGCTGGGGCAGGTGGTCGAAGGCGCCGGGCGGCACGGAGCTAAGGCTGTTATTGGCCAGCAGCAGGTGGCGGGTGTGCACCGGCAGGGCGGGCAGGGCCGTGAGCCCCCGCCCCCGGCAGTCCACCCACAGCCCCATGGTTTCCAGGGCCTGGCAGGTGCACTCCGCGGGGCAGTCCTTGACGGCCTCTGCGGCAGCCCAGAGCAGCAACAGGGCCCCCCAGGCAGGCATTGGCAGGCTGGCTGTGGGGAGAGCGGCCGTGAGGGGAGGGAGGGCCTGGCAGCCCGCACCCCCTGCCAATGGCCAGTGGGACCGATCTGGGACAAAGGACAACTCACCTCCTTTCTCAGGCCTCAGCCTTCTCCTCCGTGAAATGGGGTGGTGAAGACTGCAGGAAGTGACGGCGCCCAACCCAGGCCTAGCTGAGCCTCCCGGGACACTCAGAAGGCCGGAAGGTGAGTGTAGCTGGGGAGGGGAGAGTGAGGGTAAGAACGCTCTTGAGAAGGGACCTCCTGGCCCCTAACAGAGACCCCAGCCCCTCCTCAGGGGGAAGGGGTACAGATGCCTGCTAGATGCTTCCCAGTCCTGACCCCTGACCCCCAGGCTGCCCCCAGCCCCCACGCCCAAGCCTGGAGTCAGGCCGATGGTGTGGACTTCACAGACCACGTCTCTTCCTGTGGATTCCCACAGCTCACCTGTGGCCCGGTGAACTCTTACGTGCTACCCGATGTAGAAAACAGCAGAATGAGGATGCTGAGGTGGGGACCGGGAGGGAGCCCCAGAAGGGGTTCCCTCTGGAAAGCCACACATCTAGGTTAGCGCTCAGAGTTGGGGAAATCGAGGCCCAGAGACAGAGAGTGATTCATGCAGGGTCACCCTGTGGTCTGCGTCCGAGAAGGGACTCCAATTCCTCATGAGGCCTCATGAGCTCCAGGCTCTTGCCTGGTTCGCCGACTTTCCCACGATTGCTTCCCCTTCCCAAGACAGGCTCTCCCCACCAGGGCCTGGCCCACGGCAGGCAGTGAATATTAGATGAATCAACCAAGGAGCCAGTGTCTCAGAGCCAGTGCCCCCACCCAACCCCGTCTTCTGGAGGGGAAAGCTGAAGGGGGGACAGAGGCGGGCCGGGTGGCTGGCCTCCTTTCCCTGCTAGGCCCCGTCCCACCGTCCCACCTGGGTGGGGGTGGCTGTGGGCGGTGGTGCTGGGTAATAAGGAGGGCCACTTACTTGTGAGGCCTGCAGCTGGCACCCCTTTCTGTGGCCTGAACTGTCCTGGGCGAGACTGAGGTGGCAGCCGATGGTGGCCGCCGCTCGAGTGGGAGGAAGGAAATGATGAAAATAGCCTGGCTTATCCCCCGCCTGCAGCCCTGGGGGGCTCTCTCCGGAGGCAGCAGGCCTTCAGGGTCCCTGGGACTTGTGCCCTGAATGGTAGGTCAACCCCTGTTTACAGAAGGGGGTCCCACATTGCATCCCTGTGGACCACCCGTGCCTTGCTGGGCCTCAGTACAGGGTCTGTGGGAGAGCCAGGGAGACCCCTCACCAGGTCCCAGGACATGGGGAGGGCTTCCAGGAAGAGGAGGCCTTGGAGCTGAGCGGCTCTGCTGGTTGTTCCTCCAAACCTCACACTTGCTCATCTGTGAAATGGGAGCAATTATCCTTGTCCTGCTTGCATATGCAGGGTGTGGGTGGGGCAGCTCCCACGGGCTGAGAATCCTAGGCGGGGAGAATGACAGCATTTTAAATTTTCTTTGATTCTTCGGAATAGGTCAAGGAGAAAGTCACTTTTCGGTGTCACTGCGTCTTTAGCAACTTCTAACACCTCCTGGTCCTTTTCTTCCACGGACGCTGCAGGCCTGTGGCTCAGTCTCCATCAGTCATTGGTCTCTAGCTAGAATTTAAGATCGTTTTTTTATTTGCATTATATTTATTTCTATAGCTACATTTTACCTAGGGGAGTGGCATCAGTTTTCCATTTACGTTAGGGTTACAGAGTTCCCTTGAAAACATAAGTGGATTTTCAGTTTACTTATTTTTTCATATTAAAAAATCATTAACAAGCATCAAGCCTAACAGTAAAATATTATGCAGAAGTATATTATAAAATTAAAAGATTCATGTACTCATTTTATAGTAAGTTATAAAAATTGCACGCATATGGGGGCGCCTCGGTGGCACAGCGGTTAAGCGTCTGCCTTTGGCTCAGGGCGTGATCCTGATATTATGGGATCGAGCCCCACATCAGGCTCCTCTGCTATGAGCCTGTTTCTTCCTCTCCCACTCCCCCTGCTTGTGTTCCCTCTCTCGCTGGCTGTCTCTATCTCTGTTGAATAAATAAATAAAATCTTAAAAAAAATTGCACGCATATGAAATATCAAATCAGTCGGAAAAGGGCTTGCAGGGAAGGCACAATTCGTGCCCGTGGAGGGTGTGGGAACCCCTGGGGTGCAGCAATGCTTTGGGAACAAGTAGGGGAGCTCTAGCAACCGCAGGCAACAGAGACCTTGCTAGAGGGGCCAGGGAGAGGAGCCCCGAGTGAGGGGCCGCTGAGGAGAGGAAGGGGACCCGTGGGCCATTCCCGTGGTCATGGCCAGTGTCGGCCACGGACGCCAAACCTGAGAAGCGGGTCCTAGTCCCCCCTCCGCCTGCTACGCTGTCGGCTGAGGCTCCGTGGGCGCTTGAGCAGTGCCAGGTGGTACCCGGGCCACGACGGAGGGCACCTGGGACCACACCTGCAGTCACAGCAGCAGCAGAAGTCAAGGGCGGACGGCTGAGAGCCTTATTATTATTATTTTTTAAGATTTTATGTATTTGAGAGAGAGAGAGAGAGAGAGAGAACAAGCAGGGGGAGGGGCAGAGGGTAAGGGAGAAGCGGGCTCCACACATCCTGGGATCATGATCTGAGCCAAAGGCAGACGCTGAACCGACTGAGCCACCCCGGAGCCCCAGAGGGGTGCTCTAACCACCCCGCTTACGCTAGACCCACAGGAGCACGCCTGTGTTCACACACGCGGGTGTTTTATTGTTTCAGCATCTCGCAGCTCGGAGCTCGCTTCGAAGCACACTGCCGTTCGTCTGTGTATGTGTCGTTCGCTTCTCCCCGACAGCACGACAGCTCCCCGAGGGCCGTGTCGGTGGTCAAGCCGCGGTGCCAAGTCAAGGTCAGCACCTGCACTTCGCGGGGCCTCCCTTAGTCTGTGCCGGGTGATTGCCGGAGGGAGCCAACGCTTTGACTCTGAAAGATTCCATCCGCAGGGGGGTCCCCGGTCCTCTTCTAACCCGACCCCTCATTGTGCCGATGCGAGCAGGCCGCTCAGAGGGAAGCCTGACTCACTGAGAGGCTCCCCTGCCACCGTGGCCCCGTGGCCCCGTCAGTGGCCCGCTGCTCCTAGGACACCTGGGATTGGGTTTGGTTTGGTTTGGTTTGAAGTACCCAAAGATGTGTATTGCAGCGTTGTTAATGGTAGCGAAAAGCCGGAAACAAAAGGGATAGTTACTGGTGCATGCACACCCCAGGATAGTATATGGACGTTATGTTACATGAAATAAAACTGCATGACTAGTGTTGGAGGGATTTCCATCGTGTCGTTGAGTGACAAGAGTGAAATGCACAAGAGTGTAAAGTAAGAGCCCATTGGTAAAACACACTGTGATAAACTATCCATGTTCAGGATGACTTGAGAATGTGGGCTCCTTATTTCGTATCACGAGCCCCTCTCAGGCTAGCCTCTGCCCTCCCCCGGGGCCAGGACGCTGGGCTCTCTCCTGCCAGCCCCAGAGGGTGCTTGGCCCAGCTCTGCTCTCGGGAAGGAGCTGGCCATTCACCTTCCTGTGAAGCCCAGGGAGGCTCCCCGGTGTGCCCAAAGGGCCAGCCTCCCCAACCTCTGATCCCTGGCCCAGAGCAGGGTGCTGAGGGAAGGTGTCATTTGGTCCCCTGGAGTCATGCCTGCTCTGGAGACAGCTTGCTCTAGCTGGGGTCACCTGGCAGGTCCAGAACCTGGACCCCAGACCAGGAACCTCAGCCTCCACGGAGCTTCCCTTCTCCCACTTGTGGACGCCTGGACTTGGCCCATCTTCATCGCCTGCACGCCTTTATGGCAGGTGGGGAAGGAGGCCCGGTGAGTGGTGGTCCCCCAGCCCCCAGGCTGTGTTTCCTGGCCTGACTGACCTAGTGGGGTACACGCTCTTCCTCTGGGGCCTCTGAGATTTCTCTTTTATTTTTTAGCATGTACAACTTAAGAAAAGCAACAACAACAACCACCACCAAACAAAGAACAGCACACATGAGAACTCATTTTTGTTGTGGAAAAATGGAATGTTCAGATGAACAGGAAGAAGACAATAAAATTTTCTCTCAATTTCAATATCAAGCAAGACTGCCTTTTATTTTTTTCCTGTGTGTATTTTCTTCTTACCCCAAATCGGGTCACTTGGGGCCCACGCTCTTCTGAAACCTCCTTTTTCCACCTGTGAATACACCCACATATGCCACCAGTGTTCGCCATGGTTCCATTGTATGGATGTGGCAGCTTTTATTTAAGGAATCTCTGGGCATAAAGAGAATGCCTTGCTCTCCTTATCTCGGTCAGACAGGCCTTTGTGGGGGCTGAGGGCGGGAGAGGGACAGCTCTTTGGGCTTCCTGAGGTGGGGAGGCTCCTCCTTCCAGGGCTGCCCAAGTTGGCCGACCCCGTATCCTACGCCATTTTCTCTGTGGAGAAACTGAGGCATTCTCCACTCCTCCCCCTTCGAGTTCCTTACTAGGTCAGCACCCACTCCCCATGTGTGAAGGCGCACTCTGTCTGGCCCCCTCCTTCCTCTCAGTCTGTAAACATGCTTACGACCTCCTTGATTCTGGAAAAATCTTGTGTGCGTGTGCACGTGATTGTGTGTGCATGTTGTGAACACCGCAGCAGGCTCCCCGCCCACTCCCCTCGACCCCTTGGGTTCACAACTAACCCCGATACAGTCAATCCTTCCTGCGGCCCCGAGTCCTATCTCAGTCATGTGTGTTCTCTCTTGGCTTCCAGTCCAGCTGCACCCACTTGCCCACCCATCTCCAACGCCAGCCCAGACCTGGGCATCCCGTACCTTCTGGACATCCCCTCTGAGCGTCCTACAGGGGGCTCATACCCACCATGGCCTAAACCTGGCTGTCTTTCCCCCAAAAGCCAGCCCCCCCCAGTGTTCTCCAGCTTAGGGAGGGTAGCTGCATCCACCCAGACACCCAGCCGGTAACGTGGGGCACCATTAGAAATGTCCTCTCTCCCCCACTGCCATATCCCAACAGCAGCCAAGTTGGCCAACTGCCTTCCGCATATCTGTGGACTTTGACCCCTTTGGGGGTGGTTCTCTGCTCACTCTATGTCCCATCCTCTGGCCCTGTCTTCCACCTCTCTTAAGCAATCCTCAACCCCCCTTCTCCTCTGACATCCTCCTTCACTTCGAGAACGGGAACCCAGCTGTGCTCCAGGACCCTGTCCTCTTGCCTCTTCTTGATGCTTCCTGTGATTTCTCTTCCTCACTCAAACCCCAGCTGTTTTGATACGCATGTTGTCTGCCAGGCCACCTGCTCCTGCCTGCTGCCCCCCCATCCTGGTCACTCCTCTTCCAGGTAACCCCCACTTGGAGCACAGGACTTTCTGTCCACCATGAACATTGTCCTCCCCCTCTGTAATTCCAGGATTCACGTGGATGACCCTTGGTCTCCCTGGCCTCACAGTCCACTGGCCTCTCCCCGAACTGTGCTCCTGCCCTGGGGCCCAACCCAGTTACTCACCCTCACAGTCCTCCCCCAGACTAGCCATCACCAGCAACAGTTCCTCCTTGAAGCCTTGATGCAAGCACCCCACCTCTTGACTACACCTCCCCATTCCAGCACAAGCCCTTGAGCATACCCACTCTAGTGCTTCTCCAACCTCATCAAGGTCTCCGGGCCAGTGGCCTTATCACTGTACTTTTATACTTTCAACATCATGGTCTCACAAGCTGACTCAGGGATGACCACTGTCCTTCAGTGTCCACTCTTCCTTCTCTCACACAAATAGAATTTTAGCAGGACAGATGGCCTTTAAGCTAAAGACTACATTTCCCAGCCTCCTTTGCCTTCAGATATAGCCATGTGACCAAGCATAGGCCAATGGGAAAAGAGGAAGAAGCGATCAGTTCCGCTTCCCCGTGGGCTGCAGGAGGCTGGAAAAGCCATCTTGGTTCTTGGGGTGTAGCCCTGACTTGAGGATGGCAGAGCAAAAAGATAGAAGGAGCCTGGGTCCCTGATGGTTCTGGAACTGCCATCCAGTTTAGGCATGCCTACCTGGATTTTTCCAGAGAAGGAGAGAGAGAGAAAGAGAGAGAGAAAATTTTATCTTGTTAAACAGAAACCTGTCTTTTCAGGTTTCTGTTACCCCAGCCCATGTGCCCTGAGGGCAATCCCACCATTTGCCTGTAGGGTAGGTGTGCGCCCGCACATTCTGCCTTCCCACCCCAGCACAAAGAAGTCCTGCTGCTATGAGGCTGGGTGGGCACAATTCCTAGGAATGCCTCCCAAGATCCTCCACCCTAATCCCCAGAATTGGTGAATCTGAGGAGACGTCACTGCTGGGATTGTGCTGTGTTTTGCGGCACAGTTGACCTTTGAAAAGGGCGGTTTTCCAGGAGGGCCTGATCTGGACGTGTGAGCCCTTAAGTGCAGAGAGCTTTCTGTGGCTGCTGGCAGAAGAGGAAGTGAGAGATGCCGCGGAAAGGGAAGTCGGAGAGATCTGGAGCGGGAGAATGGAACCTCTTTAGAAACAGAAAGGTGGATGGAAATGCAGACGGGCACACGAATGCTTCCGGAAGGCTTGACTTCAAACGGAACAAATGTTTCCCTTCCTCGTTCTTGAGCCTCCCCTCCCCTTCACTTGGTTTTCTGTAGAACCCTTTGGTCCAGGAACCCGATATGGATACGTAGTAAGGGGCCTCGGGTGGCCGGTGCGGCGCCAGGTGTCAGAGCACGTTGGAGACATGCCAAACGTAGCGGGCGAACGTGCGGGATTCCTACCAAAACCTCCCGGATCCTGCACGTTCCTTTAAAACCCCTCAGCCTTTTACCCCTGGCGGGCCTGCGGTTTGGAAGGCTTTTGCCGGCTGCAGCCTCCTTTGCCTGGCGAAGCGGTAAAACTGTCATTCCTCTTTATTCCCCAACTCTGTCTTCGTGTCACAGCTCGGCTCCAGAGCACAGAGGTCGGTTCTGGACAAGAAGGACTTGAAGAGCAAGCCGGAGCTGGATGCTGCCGACAGCTGCAAGGGGCCAGCAAGTGCATTCTTCCCCAGAGCCTCTGGGAAGGAACACGGCCCTGCCCGCACCACGATTTCAGCCTTGCGAGACCTTAAGCTGAGAACCCACACCCACGTTGTGCCCACACTTCTGCGCCTTGGAGAGCGTGAGATAAGGAATGAGTGTTGCTGTCAGCCTCTGAGTCTGCGGTCATTTCTTACGGCAGCGAGAGAAAGCCGGTGTGAAGGGCAAAGCCGGCGCCGGCGCTCTGCATTCTACCCCTTGTGGAAACGAACGAAAGGCAATCTTGCTGAGAACGGAGCGGGGAGGCCGGCAGGGGGAGCTCTCATGCCCCACCACTCGTGGCCAATTGACCCGATAGGAAGACGGGGACCCTGCACTTGGATGCTACTTTACTATCCCAGCAGGTGGAAGGAAGGTTTCTTCCCCGCCTCTCCTCCCGCCCTGCAACAGCCCAGCCAATGAGAGACCGTCACAACTCAGCCAATGAAAAGCCGCTACGCTTGAGCTCCCAGTTTACTCCAATGGACTTTTCGTTTCTAACAGCCCCTCCCAGCTCCCCTCCGCTTCCTCCGTAAAAGACCCTTCCTCTCCTTATTCTGTGCGCTTGGTTATGGTTTTGCGGTGCTTTGCTTGTCTCTGGTTGCAGTTCTCTGCTATTCCCGAATCAACCCGTTTGCTGGCAAGGTAACCGGTGGTTTTATTTCTAAGGCTAACATCTTTCACTTTCTCAAGGACGTTGCTCCCACGGCTACCCACTCTCCTGCATCATCGAATTTATCCTTTACTGGATCATTCCCATTAGATCACAAATGGCCTATAGTATTGTCCTTAAAAAAAAAACCAAACAAACCCTAATACCACATTTTCCTCCAGTTACCACTACTTTTCCTGCCTCCACCACAAAACTCCTCCAAAGATTTGGCTCTACCTGCTATTCAACTCATCAGTAATTCCTGCTGTCTCAGCCCCCAAAATATGCTCAGAACTGACCCGTTGTACGGCCGCTGCCCAGGTCTTCTCTTAGCTCCCTTGGCTTCCCGTTGCAACCAGAATGAATTCCTACCTCCTCCGTGTTTCATGAGGCCCTCTGTGGCTTGACCTCCACCTAGTTCTTGACCTTGCAATGCACTCTCCTCTTTGCTTGCTATCTACAGCCACACTGACCTTCTTTCTGTTCCTCAATCACTCCATTATCTTCCTGCCTCAGGGCCTTTGCACTTGCTAGTCCCTCTGCCTGGGGCACCCTTCCCCCAAACTCTGCCATGGCTTCCTCCTGACCATCATTCATGTCTCAGGTCAAGTGACCTCCTTCTTCCATAGCACTTGATAGGACCTAAGATTATCTTGTTTTTAAAATTTTGTGCATTTAAAAGCATTAAAAAAATTTTTTTTTAATTATTTATTTATTTGACAGAGAGAGACAGCCAGCGAAAGAGGGAACACAAGCAGGGGGAGTGGGAGAGGAAGTAGCAGGCTCCCAGCAGAGGAGCCCGATGTGGGGCTCGATCCCAGAACGCCAGGATCACGCTCTGAGCCGAAGGCAGACGCTTAACGACGGAGCCACCCAGGCGCCCCTAAAATTTTTATTTAAGTAATCTCTACACCCAACGTGGGGCTTGAAGTCACAATCCTGACACCCCAAAATCAAGAGTCACACGCTTCCCCGACTGAGCCAGCCAGGTGCCCCTAAATTTCTATGCGTTTCTTAAATGATTGTGCCACTGAAAGTGAACTTCAAGAGGACAGGGGCTCTGTTTTGTGAACTGCTGTTTATAACCACACCAATGCCTAGCACCTAGTCCACGTTCGTCAGTGTTGCTGACCATCTCTCCTCTGGTTCCAGCCAGTCCGTATCTCTCCAGGACTTTTATCTCCTGGATGCGTCTCTGCCTCTGGCTACAAAGGTTTGACCTTGACACGGGCCTGCTCAACATCTTCATGGCTCCTCGGTGTCTTCGGGATGAAATCCACGTCCTCGGCAGAGTTCTTCTTGGCCATCCAATCCAGGCTCCCCTGTCATCTCTTCCTGACCTGAAGCTTCATGGTAGGTCATCTTTGTTGCTACTCACCACCCACATGCTGGTTTCCCTCTCTGCACCTTTCTCTTTCTGCTACCCCCCCACTTTTTTCCTGTCACACTCCTTCCTTTAAGATTCACCCAGGGCATGACCTCTTCCCGGAAGCCCTCCCTGACCTGCTCCCGCAGAGTTAGTGGCTCTGCAGTTTGCCCGTCTGTCTGTCCAGGAGCCCAGCTGCTCTTCAGGGACCCCAGGCCCCGAGGCATAGTGGACGAGCGTCACAGAGTGAGGAACGGCTGAAGGTTGGCTGGGTCTCCGATTTCAGGTGGTACATAGGCCTCCGACATACATACTGAGACACACGAGGGACGGACTCACTCCTTTCCCATTCCCTGACCCGAAGGAGACAGCCTTGGTCTGGTCACGGTATTATAAAGGAAGCTGCTTAGAAACCCTTTACTTGGGGGAGGGGGGCCCAGGTCCTTCTTCTCACAGGAAGCCGAGGAGAGTAAGAAGTGGAAACTACTACCTAGCATTTTTAGCCTGTGTGCAACCAGGGGTAAATGGGTCACCCCTGCCCCAGCTGCTGGGGCCCCTTTGACCAGAAACTCTGCTGGCTGGTTTCTGCAGACACACATCTCTATCCATAAAGCTGTTCGGGGCCAGGCTGTGGAGCGGCCTGCCTGGCTTTGGACCCCGGTTTTGTTAACGTACTAACTCCATGATCTTGGGAAATAGTCTCTGCTTCTCTCTGCCTCAGGTTCCTCATCTGTAAAATGGAGGAATAAAAGAACCAGCCCCCTGCGAAGCCGTGAGGCTGAGTGAGTACGAGGCGCTCGAGACATGTTGCGTGGAGCCTGGAGCAGTCTGTGCGGGGTCAGCCAGCCACCGGCGAGGGTCTGCCTGGATGCTGTCAGGGTATAAGAGGTGGGCCTGGCACCCTTTGATCTGTCTGTGGTGTCGGAGGGATTTCTGTTTGGTTGAATGGATCCAACAGTCTAGCTTGGCACCCCTGACCACTGGGGCGTTGACCCATGACCCCTCAGGCTCAGCAAATGCATCTGGTCGGAAGTTAACAGGTCATTCTATTTTCTGTGAACTTGCTGTTACCGTCTCTGTAAGGCAGGTGGGACTGCTTTCTCAATTAAATTAGAGCATATCAGCTTTCCTTCCTAAAATCATTTACATAAATTTAAAAAGTGGGCTGATTCGAAGGAAAATATTGAGTTGGTAATAGCACACGTGGTGCACAGATATGGCAAATATCTATAAGGTGGGGCGTTCAATTGAGTTCAATCCCGGACTCGCCCACCTCGCGCTAGGGGGGATTTTGAAGCCTGTTTATTCCTCTATTCAATGAGTGCGCTCGCCACCTAGTGGCTAGAGTGTGAAATTACAGGATATTTGGGCAAGTGGGAGCAATTTCAGGTCAACAGAACGATTTTGTTGCCAGGTGAGAGAGGGTGTTAATTAGAAATTCCTACAAAAACACTTTTTTTCCCCCAGAAAAACATTCTTAACGAGTTTCAGACCATTTGAACAATCCCAAAGAAGCCTTTTTAGAAAAGAGGCCAAAGAAGAGTGATAGACGTGAAGGCTATTCACAAATACCCACCCAGTTCTCCTATTTTCCGTGAGATTCCTGTCCCACTCCCTGCCTCCTCCTTGCTTTTCCGCTCACCCGGAGCCAGCTTCGGGGCATGCAACCAGTGCAGCTGCAAGGGCTCCCCACCCAGAAAGGCCCCGCGATTGGGGCTTAATGCTCTGTGGCTGCTGTCATGAAATTCATAATTGTCTTAACTTTGAACTTGTTCAGCGGAACATGCCCCAGGGCCTTGGAGCCTGGCTGACACGGACTCCACTACCTGGCACCTCCCTGACTCTTGACTGCCTGCTCCCCTGCCTCGCTGGTCCCCCAGACCCCTCCTGCTGCCCTCCGGGCCAGGGTGTGTTATGCTGTCACTCAGGCAGCTCTGGGCCTGGGGGACCCTTGTCCTCCTTGCAGACTGCTGGTCTAGTGATTATTGCCAGGCCTCCAAAGGTACAGCCAAACACCCACCGCAAACACACCTGAATTATCCTGTGTTCTGATAAAGCCTGTTTTTTTAAATTAGGAAATCTATTTGTTATCTCTTGCTATATAACAAACCTTCCCTCAGACTGGCAGCTCGCAGCAATAACGTGTACCCCAGACTGGCAGCTCGCAGCAATAACGTGTATTCATTTATTAACCCGCACTTTCTGTGGGTCGAGAACTTGGGAGCGGCTTTCTGGATATTGCAGTTTGGATCTCAGCCTGGGCACGCTCGCTGGAAGACTTGACTAGGGCGGGGGGACATGCTTCTGAGGTGTGAGCTGGCTGTTGGCTGGAGGCCTCAGGTCCTTGCTGGCTACCGACAGGAGACTCGGATCTCCTGTCACACGGCCTTCTCCACAGGATGCTTGGGGGTCCTCGTGACATGGACAGCAAGGAGGGAGCCACGGGGCCTCGTCTCATGACCAAGTAGCAGAGGTCACACCATCAATTCTGGCTTGTTAACCTTGTCCTTGTTAAGTCTAGCTCGTGCTCAGAGGGAAGGGAGCCCGGCTTTGCATCTTCAAGGAAGACTATCGAAGACATTGGACATTTTAATAGGAAATGTTCAAATTCGAATAGTTGTAAGGCTGCTCTCAAGGAAGAGCTAAAGCTTTATTGAGAAGCATCTAGCAAGGATGAATTAGTCAATGGTAGCTCCCAGGAGCCTCAGTTGACAGGAAACTTCTGGGTCGGGCTTGTGATTGATGCTCAGGCCCAAATATCAGGGGAGAACCTGTTTGTGGTGAGGGCTTCTCAAGAACTGTGCATTCACTTTGCTTCTGACCAGAGAAAACCCCAGGTTTCCCATGATGGCAGCTCCCTGGGCTCCATGATTTAACCCCCTGGAGACATCACCCCAGCCTGCAGCTCAGCGAAGGGGGGCCCCGTCTTTTTGTGAGATTGTACCTTGACCGTGTTTTCCGTCAGTGGCCTCAGGCCCTGGTGCTCAGTACTGGTCCTCCTGCTTATCACGGGGACAGGCCGGGGCCTGGATCCGGGCTCTGCTGTTGAGCTGCGTGGCTGTGGACGAGGGCCCTCATCAGTCAGAGGTGGAGGTGAGAGGGAACGCTGCCCACCCTGGCCCCACCCGGCTTCTGTTGGTCACAGATGTTGATGCTGCCTTTGGTCCCTGACCCGGGCCTTTCTCCAGGGAAGTCCTGTGGTCCTCTCAGGACATCTCACCCTGAGGCAGTGGGCCAGGTTCCCCTGGGCTGGGAGTAGCAGGCCAACCTTGGGCCAGAGCACAGCATCGGGCGTGTGCTTAGGTCACGCCCAAGTTCAAGGTCTTGAAGTTGAGAAGGTCCCAGCCTCTCCCCACTGGGCAAAAGGAAGGCCGCCGAGGGGCAAGTCAGCACGGCTGAGGGGCCGGGAAGCACCGGACGCCAGGGCTGACTGCAAACACAGCTGAGAGACCTTCTGTGCCCCTTCTCCCTTTTCTTCTTTTTCAGTGGACTTAGTTTTTGAAGAGGAGTTAGGTTCACAGCAAAATTGAGCACCAAGGATAGAGTTCCCTCTGCTCCCTGTCCCTGCTCATATTCACAGCCTCCCCCACTATCGCCGTCCCAAACCCGCGTGGTGCATTTATAACAACCGAGGAGCCTGCGTGGACACATCGTCATCTTCCAAAGTCCACGGTTTACAAGGCGCACTGTTGGGGTGTATGGGTTTCGACAAGTATGCCTATTATTGGGGTCTCATATAGAGTAGTCTCTGCCCTAAATTCCCCTGGGTTCTACCCCGTCATCCCTCCCCCCTCCAACCTCTGGCCACCTGTGATCTCTTTACTCCGTGGTTTTGCCTGTTCCAGAATGCGATATAGCTGGACTCATACGGTATGCAGTCTTCTCAGATGGCCCCTTTCACTTAGTGATACACAGGGACGTTTCCTCCTTGTCTTTTGGGGGCTTGGCCGCCCATTTCCTTTCAGTGCCGAGTAATAGTCCGTTGTCTGGATCTGCCCCAGTTTATGTATCCATCCCCCACTGAAGGACATCGTGGCCGCTTCCAAGGCTTGGCGACTAGGAATAAAGCTGCGTCAACACCGTGTGCGGGTTGTTGTGTGGACGTACCTTTCAGCTCATTTGGAGTAAATACCAAGGAGCGTGACTGCTGGATTTGTGTGGGGAGAGTATGTTTAGTTTTTAAGAAAATGCCGCACTGCCCTCCAGAGTGGCCGCCCCGCTTGTGGCTCTCCCAGCCAGCGAAGTGGCACTCCCGTCGGCGAGGAACAAGAATTCCCGTTGCTCCGCATCCTCACCAGCATCCGACGCTGTCAGCCTTTCTGATTCTGGCCGTTCTAATAGGCGCGAGCGGCGCCCCCTTGTGTTGGCTTGCCCGTCCCCGGCGACAGCGGAGGGCGTCCCCAGCGACAGCGGACGGCGAGCATCTTCTCCCGCAGACCGTCTCTGTATCTTCTTTGGTGAGCTGTCTGTCCCGGGCCTCTGCCCATTGGAAGAAGAATGAGGTCGTTGATTCTCTTATTATTGAGTTTTAAGAGCTCTTTGTTCCGGATAACAGACCTTTATCAGATGTGTGTTTGGCAAATACTTTCTCCCAGTCTGTGGCTTCTCTTCTTGTTCTCTTGTCAATGTCTTTCTCAGAGCAGGACATTTTAATTTTAACAAATTCTAGGGTATCAGTTACTTCTTGGAAGATCATGGGTTTGGTGTATTTTAAAAGGTCATAAGATACGCAAGTTCACCTAGATTTTCTCCTGTGTTCTATTTCAGGAGTTCTGTAGGTTTGCCTTTTATATTTAGGTTTATGACTCACTTCAATTTTCGTGAAGGGTTAATTTTTGTGAACTGTGTAAGGTCTGTGTCTAAATTCTTTTTTTTTTTTTTTGCATGTGGACGTCCATCTGTCCCAGCACCATTTATTGAGAAGTCTGTCTTCGTCTTGTATTGCTTCTGCTCCTTTGTCAGAGCTCGATCAGTCGACTGTATTTGTGTGGGTCTGTTTCTGGGCTTTCTATTCTGTTCCACTGTTGTATTGGCCAGTGTCACACGTCTTGATTACTGTGGCTCTATGGTAAGAACTGACGTCGGGTAGTGTCAGTCCTCCAACGTTGTTGTTCTCTTTAATAGTACGTTGGCTGTTCTGGGTCTTTTGCCTCCCCGTATAAACTTTAGAATTGATTTGTCAGTATCCGCAGAGTAACTTGCTGGGAGTTGGATTGGGGCTGCCCTGAGGGGAGCGATCAGTGGGAAGAACTGACATCTTGCTAACACTGAGTCTTCCGGTCCACGAACGTGGAAGATGCCTCCGTTTATTTAGTTCTTTGATTTCTTCAAAACTCTGATAAGCGTTTTGTAATTCTCTTCACATAGATTTTGCACATAGTTTGTTAGATTTATAGCTAAGCGTTTCATTTTGGGGGATACTAACATAAATGGTGTGGAGTTTTTAATGTCAAATTCTACCCGCTTATTGCTGGTTCATAGGAAAGCAGTTGCCTTTCGTGTAGTGACCTTGTATCTTGCAGTCTTGCTATAATTGCTTATTCCTGGGTTTGTTTTTCTGGTTGTTTCTTTTGGATTTCTACTTACATGATCATGTCTTCTGTGCACAAAGACAGTTGTATTTCTTCCTTCCCATTCTGTGTACCTTTTGGCTTAGTTTGGGCTGCTGTAACAAGACACCATGGACTGGGCGGCTTAAGCGACAAACTTTATTTCTCACCGTTCTGGAGGCTTGATTAGTGTGCCAGCATGGCTGGGTTCTTGGTGGGGGCCCTCGTCCTGGTTTCAGATGGCCACTTTCTTGTTGTATCCTGGGCTGGCGGAGACCGAGAGAGGGGTGAAGCAGGCAGTCTCATGTCTAAGGGCACTAGTTATCACGAGAGCTCCACCCTCATGACCAAATTCCCTCCCAGAGGCCTCAGCTCTAGATACTATCCCACTGGGGATTAGGGTGTCAACATATGAACTTTGAGGGGTTACGAGTATTCAGTCCATAGCATCTCGTATTTCTTTTTCTTGTCTTTTGCCTTGGCTAGGACTTCCAACAAGATGCTGAAAAGGGGTGGAGAGGGGGGACATCCTTGCCTTGTTCCTGATCTTAGTGGGGAAGTATCTAGTTTCCTTCCGTGAAGTGTAATGTTGGCTCTAGATTTTCTGGAGATGTTATCAGGGTGAAGAGTTTCCCTGTGTGTAGTTTGTTGACAGGTTGTTACTATTGTTTTCTCATGAATAGGTGTTGGGTTTTGTCAGATGTTTTTTTCTGCAGTTATTGATATAATCATGTGATTTTTCTTCTTTAGCCTGTGGAGTGATGCATTACGTTAGTTAATTTTTGAATGTTGAGCTAGCCTTGCATACCTGGGATAAATCCCACTTGGTTGCGGTGTAGAATTCTTTTTCTATATTGTTGGATTCAATTTGTTAATTTTTTAAATGACTTTTGCATCGGTGTTCGTGATAGATACAGCTCCATAGTTTTCTTTTCTTATCATATCTTTGTCTAGTTTGGGTATTAGGGTAATGCTGGCCTCGGAATGAGTTAGGGAGTATTCCCTCTGTTTCTATCTTCTGGAAGAGATTGCAGAAAATTGGAAGAATTTCTTCCTTAAATGTTTGGTAGAATGTACCAGTGAACCCATCTGGGCCTGGTGCTTTCTCTTTGGGAAGGTTATTAATTATTGATTCCATTTCTTTAATAGATACAGGCCTATTCATATTTTTTCTTGTGCAAGTTTTGGCAGATGGTGTCTTGCAAGGAATTGATCCATTTCGTCTAGGCTAGCAGATTTGAAGACTTGGGTTATTCATAATACTCTTTTATTATCCATACAATGTTCATCTACAGTGATATGTCCTCATTCATTTCTGATATCGGCAGTGTGTCTTCTCCCTCCTTTTCTCAGTTAGCCTGGTGAGAGGCTTATTGAGTCAATTGATCTTCTCAGAGAACCAGCTTTTGGTTTCATTGTTTTTCTCTACTGTTTTCCTATTTCCAATTTCATTGATTTCTCCTCTACTTTTTAAAAATTATTTCTTTTCTTCTGCTTACTTTGGATTTAATTTGCTCTTCTTTTTCTAGTTTCCTAAGGTGGAAGCTTAGATTTTTTATTTTACATCTGCTTTTCCAAAATATGCATCCAATGCTATAAACTTCCCTTTAACCATTACATCCCACAAATTTTGGTAGATTATATTTTATTTTCATTTAGTTCAAAGTATTTTTTAAAAATAACTCCTTTACTGGGGCGCCTGGGTGGCACAGTGGTTAAGCGTCTGCCTTCGGCTCGGGGCGTGATCCCGGCGTTGTGGGATCGAGCCCCACATCAGGCTCCTCCGCTAGGAGGCTGCTTCTCCCTCTCCCACTCCCCCTGCTTGGGTTCCCTCTCTCGCTGGCTGTCTCTCTCTCTGTCGAATAAATAAATAAAATCTTAAAAAAAAAACTCCTTTACTTTTCTTAAAGATTTTATTTATTTATTTGACAGAGAGAGAGAGAGAGCACAAGCAGGGGGAGTGGCAAGCAGCGGGAGAGGGAGAAGCAGGCTCCCTGTTGAGCAAGGAGCCCCACGCAGGGCTCGATGCAGGGCTCGATCCCAGGACCCTAGGATCATGACCTGAGCCGAAGGCAGACACTTAACCAGCTGAGCCACCCAGGCGCCCCATAGTTCAAAGTATTTTTAAGTCTCTCTTAAGATTTATTTTTTCACCTCTGTGTTATTTAGGACTGTGTTGTTTAATCTCCATATATTCTGGGATTTTCTGCCTATTTCTGTTGATTGATTTCTAGTTTAATTCTATTATGGTTTGAGAGCATACAGAATATGTTGAAATTTGTGAGGTGTGTTTTATGACCCAGAATCTGGTCTATCCTGGTGAATATTCCGTGTGAGCTTGAGAAAAATGCACGTTTTGCAATTGCTGGATGAAGTCATCTATAGATGTCAATTAGATCCAGTTGGTTGAAGGTACTGCTGAGTTCAACTATGTCCTTACTGATTTTTTGCCTGCTGGATATGTCCGTTTCTGTTAGAGGGGAGTTAAAGTCTCCAAATATAATAGTGGATTCATCTGTTTCAACTCACAGTTCTACTGGATTTTGCCTTATATATTTTGACACTGTTGTTAGGTGCATACACATTAAGGATTGTTATATCTTCCTCAAGGATTGACCCTTTATCATTATGTAATGCCTCCCTTTGTCCCTCAGATTTTGTCCTTGCTCTGAAGTCTGCTCTGTCTGGAATTAATATAAACTCTGATAAAACCCCAATAGGTTAGGCTCTGGTAAAATAGTTTCTCTTAAGGGCAGGCCTTGGTAAGGAAAATAGAATGTTCTGGCATATTTCAAAATGGTTACTTCCCTTCCCACTGTGAGAAGCATGAGGGTTTTTTTCCCTCTGATTTTCCCTGTGAGGACCTGGTAGAACTTCAGAAGGTAAAACTCACAAAGGTGTGGGACCCCACCCCCCGTGACTGGGTCCCCCTGGGGCGTTTAACTCCCTATACTTGTCCACAGTGAGCCTCCACCAATTTGTTGATTACAGTTCAGCTTGTCCTATTCTGGTACTGGTTCCAGAGAAGGTGAGTTCTTCTTTGGCAAGTTGTAATTCTCTGCATTCACCAGTCTGTTTCCAATTTTGGGGATGGCTGTTTGTCCTGCAACCTCATTTCTCGTGGATCTAAGAGGAGTTGTTGAATTTTCAGCGTGTTCAGCTTTTTACTTGTCATTGGATGCACTGGTGACTTCCAAGCTCCTTACATGCTGGACTGGAAACTGGGCACATGGTTGCTCAGCCACAGACTACATCTCCCAGCTTCCCTTGCAGCTAGGCATGGCCGGTGGGTTATGAGTAGAAGCCTTGTGAGCCAGAGTGCCTTCCCTTCCCTTCCCCTCTCCTCCTTCCTGTGGGTTGGAAGGTAGATGCAATGCTGATGAATTGGCTTCCACTATGCAAGGGGGGACATAACTCTAGGGAATGGCAGAGCAACAATGTGGAAGGGACCTGGGTCGCTGGGTGACCGCACAGAGCAGAGCTGCTCTGCCAACCAGGACCACTTACCTCTGGACTCTTACAGCAGGGAAATAAAGTTTTATCTTATTTGACCCAGAGTATTTTGGGGTCTCTTTATCAAGGTAGTTTAGCCCGTACCATAACTAATCCAAACCCCAAACCCTTAGCGAGCCCAGAGTTTCCTAGCTAGAGATGGCTGGCTGTGGTAGAAAGTGTAAGAGATGTGGGCAGAAAACAGGCCCCTTTCCAGGCTTGCTGCTGATTTGCTGTGTGATGTTGGGTATTTCTATATCCAAATCCATCTCAACTTGCTTCCAATGAGATGAGGGGCATACAAGGGTGGTGATGAACCACTGATGGTTGGGCAGTCGGTAAGAGAAGATTTAGGGAAATCTTGAGGATGAAGCTTAGTGTAATTGTAACCTACAGGAGCCTTCTCTGCCTGTTTGCAGATTCCTCCAGGAATATCTCTTCTGGTCCCTCTTCTTTTTTATTAACATACAGTGAAGTTGACTTTTTTTGAGGTCTATGAATCTTTTTCTATTTTCATAAAAAATTTTTAAAAAAATTATTTTATTTGAGAGAGAGTGAGAGCGAGCAGGTGGGGAGGGGCACAGGGAGAGAGAGAATCTCAAGCAGACTCCCCGCTGACTGGTGGAGACCTATACGCGGCTCCATCCCATGACCCTGAAATCATGACCTGAGTCGAATTCAAGAGTCAGCCAACAAGCCACCCAGGCGCCCCATAGGTCTATGAATCTTTTTTTTTAAATTTATTTGAGCAAGAGTGAGTGAGAGAGAAAGCACAGAGGGAGAGGGAGAAGAAGACTCCCCACTGAGCAGGGAGCCTGATGCAGGGCTCGATCCCAGGACCCTGGGATCACGACCTGAACCAAAGGCAGACATTTAACCAACTGAGCCACCCAGGTGCCCCTCTATGAATCTTAACACGTGTAGATTCCCGTGACTGACACCATGGTCAGGATATGGAACAGCTGACCCTTCTTACTGGGCAGGGGCACAGGTGGGGCTCACCTGGGTCATGCAGTCATTAGCAGCACAGCTAAAGGAGGAGGGCCTGGTGGGCTCAGCCTGAGCTGAGAGGAGCAAGCTGGGGGCAGCCCTCTCTGCTCAGACTAGCCTCCTCAGTGCCCAGCCCTGCCCACTGGGCCATCTGACAGGACCAAAGGTGAGGTGGCCCTTCTGAAATGGCCACTGGCCTTGGTCTCTTATTCCCCTCCGAGAGGAACCATAGGGAAACTAAGCATGGGCCTGTGTCACTGTGCTTAGGAGCCTGCAGTGTCTCCCTGACGCCTCCTGCCCCCCATCCAAGCTGCTGAGTGTCTGAGGCCAGACAGGTCAGGAATGCCAGCCAGGCATCATCTGTCCCCAGTCCCTGCTGCCCTGCCCTGGAGTGCCCGCTGCTCCCAGGCTCCCCACTGGGTACCCCTTGATCCTCCTTCTCCCATGATCCCCTTCTGTGTCCCTGTAGCTCTGGCTCCAGGCTCCTAGTGCCCCCTTCCTCCTGCAGTCCTGCAGCTGCCTCTTCTTCACTCCCCTCCATCTACCCTCCATGAGGCAGCTCAGAATCCCCCAATGGCTCCCGATTGCCTGTGGGAGCAAGTCCCAGATCCTCGTCTGCCTTTGAGTCCCCCCCATGACCTGCTACTGTCCCTCTAGGCACCTGCCTCACCCCTACAGTTTCCCTCTGTGCGTCTGTCCTCCTTGGCTCAGATGAACCCCTCTTGGCTGGACTCTCACAAATATTTTACCTCGATTTGGCACTGATTTCACCCATATCGCACTATTTGCCAATGTATCTTTCTCTCCTGTGGGATGGTAAGGTAGATGAGACCAGGCACCTTGTCTTACTCCTTCCTGTGACCCCATGAAATCCAGTACCCACTATATGCTTGGGAAAGAGGTGTCCCAGGTACTGTACTAATGGGAGCCCTTTCTGGCACTACACTTTGCTCTTGCTGTTTCCTCACATTAAATACCCTTCCCTCCTCTCTCTGTCCATCTAAATCCTACCTCTCTTCTAGAGCTAGTTCAAGGGCAGCCTCCACCCAGAAGCCTGCAGTAATCACCCCTGCCTTGTGTCCCCCCAGCCCTCTGCCTGGTCTTCAGTACTTCTGGGGGTGTGGGAATTCCCCAGTGTGCCAGGTGTGGCCTGGAAGTTGATCACAGCAGTGAGAGGAAGGGGACAGTGCTGGGAGGGAAAAGACCCCAGGAACCCAGGGAAGGGATTCTGGGCTGGGCTGTGTGACAAACTGGGCAGGGGAGGCAACAGCAGGTGTGGGCTAATCCAGCAGCCCCAGGGCTTGAATGTGAACTGTGGCAGCAAGAATGCAGGGGCTGCGAGGGATCCTGGGAGGAACTCAAGGAAAGGATGTCTGCCAGGCTCTGTTGTGAGAGGCTCCGGGGTTGAGCCCAGTCTCAGAAGGAGTCAGGGTCTCCAAGGTTCTGAGCATGTGATGGTGGTCAGGCTAGCCATGGAAGTTCATCCGATGGTGGTCAGGCTGGTCATGGAAGCTGGTCTGGTGGTGGTCAGGCTGATCTGGAGGCTGGTCTGATGGAGGTCAGGCTGACCAAGGTGCCCACAGGCTGGGCCAGTGGCCTCAGCAGGAGATGAGGAGGGGGTTGGTGAGTGCAGGCGCTGTGGAGGCCAGTGCTGAGGGCTCTCTCCGCAGGAGCTCACAGCCAGCCAAAGCCTGGTGCAGGGCATCCAGGATGGCGGAGGGTCCGGATCTCCCCTCTGGAAGGAAAGGATGGACAGCGAGGGCAGTTCAGTTTGCTCACCGTGGCCCACATAGCCACTCTTCCTCCTTTCTGGGGCCTTCCCCAGTCCTGCCCAGTCCTGCCCAGCTGCCTCCCCCTCTTGTCTCTCTCCCACTGAGGACCCCAGAGAAGGGGACTCCTAGCACACAATTTCTGACCTCCCTGTCAATTCCAGGGACCATTCAGGGCACTAGACCTACCTGAGCCTTGCCCAGCAATGCCCTGTGAGGCCAGGGAGCAAAGGCTCATCACCAGTTGGTCGCCCCATTAGTGTGTGAGGCCCTTTGAGGAGAGAGCTTGGCCTGGCTCCTCTTGATTTCACCAGCCACAATCTGGCACTGATGAAATCCTGAACTTTGTCTAAACAATGGGGGCCATGGAGCGTAGTGCTTAAGGGACAGACCCAAGGCTTTGGGTACAGCTGGCACTTGGCCTTTCTCTGCTTCAGTCTCTCCATCTGTGGAATGGGTACAAGAACAGCACCTTCTCCAATGGGCTTTTGTCATGACTCAGGGAGTTGAGAGCACGTGAGGTCCCTCCGCAGAGCCTGGCCCACACTCAGCCCAGCGACTGAACTGACAGCAGGGAACCTTGCCTAGCTCCCGTGGGGGTTTGACCATGCTGGCTTCTGTTTAGTTCTTCTCCCTGGGACATCAAATAGCATTTTTAACTTTCTGAAGCCTGTTCCTGACTATGTACTTCATGGGTGGTCAGGGCAGTAATGACAGTGGCATTTCGCAAACAAGACACTCAGGACAGAGAGTGCTGGGTCAGGCAGCTCTCCAGACGCTTGTCCAGGCTCTGAAAGATGGGGGAGTTCTCCTACCATGTGTTGGGTCCTTGCAAGCATCCAGCGTGTTCAGCAAAATCTTCCCCAGGGCTCTTTTCGATATGTTCTTAAAAAGAAATGGAGACAGGGCTGGACTGCACTGTGGCTGCCATGTCCTTGTTCGGCAGGTGGGACTTGGTGGCCCCTAGAGGCTTCTGTAAGGCTCCTTGGGGGCACATGGAGTCACTACCCCCATCGCTTCCTAGGTCCCTACCCCTGGCCTGGCCACACTGCCTGATGGACTTCTCAAAGACTTGGTGTGTGGGGGGGGGGTAGTGCGCAGAGCAGTGGCCGTTCCATCAAAGATCACATATTTTTGGATTACCATTTATGTGCCAAAGTAGAAGTTGGCACTTTGGAAATAGCCATGAATAAGAGCATTTTAATGCATTAGCTCATTTAATCTTTGCAACAACTTACATTACTAGGCTCATTTTAACCAGTGAAGAAAAACAGTGCTGAGAAAGAATGGGAAATTTGCCTAAAGCCACCCAGCCAGGAGGTGGAAGAACCAGCTCTTACCCCCAGGTGGCACGGCCTGGAGCTGTGGTGGTGACCACCGCCTTCACTGTCTGCTGGCCTTGGCTGCCACTCAGCCATTCTCTTGGGCTGTGCTGCCCTGGCTGCAGACTTGGTAGTTCTGTGTCTGAGGCAGTCTGGTGCACAGGCAAGAGCCCACTTAAAACCCAGGCAACCTGGGTTCAAATCCTACTTCCACCTTATAGTGGCTGTAATCCCGAGGTAACTGTCTCTCAAAAAAAATTTTTTTAATGGTTTGCTGATGCTATTTAGGAACACAATTGATTTCTGTGTTCTGATACTTTATTATTTATCTTGCCAAGAAATTACAATAATTTTCCTCTGGAGTCTCTTGGGTATTCTGTGTACATGAGTATGATATATAATCACTGATAGCTTTGTGTTCCTGTCTAATCCTTACACCTTTTCTTTCTTTTTCTTGTCTTACTGCATTGGCTAGATCCTCTAAGTTGGCGTACAAACAGTGATGACATGCATGCTCGTCTTGATTCTGACTTTAGCAACATTCCTTCTAACATTTCACCAATAAGTGTGAGGTTTGTGAGAGGTAGTTTGGCTGAGACTCCTTATCTGGTAAAGGAAGGTCCTTACTGTTCTTAATTTGCTGAGGGGTTTTATGATAAAAGGAGACTGACTGATTTTTCTATACCTATTGAGATGAACATATGGTTTTTGTCCTTTAATCTGCAATGTGGTATATGATGTTAATAGGTTTTTTGATCTTGAATTATCTTTAAATTATCTTTAAATCCAACTTGGTCATGTTGCATTTCTTTAAACACTGCTGGATTTGGTTTGCTAATCTTATTTAATGTTTTGTGCCCATGTTTCAATGTGACATGAGCTTATAATTTTCCTTTCTTCTATTTATCTTTCTCTGGTTTTGAAATCCAAGTTATATCAGCTTTATAAAATGAATAATATCACCTTGGGCAGGGCAGAGAAGCATTCCCTTCTTTTTAATATAACTTCCCTGAGCCTCCTTTTCTGCCTCTTTAAAGTGGGGGTGACACCTGCCTAACGTGAGGAGAGCTCCGAGCCAGATGCCTGACACAGGCCAGTGCTCCCTCCGGAGGGAGAGCTCCTCCCCTTGCCCTGGGCGTGCCCGTGCGCCTACCAGGGCCCGGAGCCTCTGCAGGAGCTGCAGCACGTCTACCAGCTTCTCCTCCAGCAGGGACAGCCGCACGCGCTCTGTCTCCACCATCTGCAGCTCCAGCCTCAGGTGCTCGTTCTCTTCCACCTTCTGCTGCAGCTCCGCCTGCGGGGACCAACGGGGACTCAGCACCCACCCTGCTGCCCTCTGCCCAGCACTCACTGGGCCACTGCCAGGCAGGGCCCATGACTTGCCTTGACCCTTTCATGGAGGTCATCTCATCTGACCTTCCCCCCCACCAGCCTGCCAGGTGACTGGGCAGATAAAATCACCCATCTTCCCAGTGGTGGCACCAAGGCCCAGAGAGGCTGCGTGTCTGGCCTAAGGCCACACAGTGAGTTGCGTTAATGTAAGGATATGCATATTTTGTTTTCTATTTGAGGACTCCATTTTCCCTTCTCTATCCATCTGCTTTCTTTTCTTTTTGATATATTTTTTTTGGTTGCAAGCCACAGAAACCTATCTGGGTAGTTAAACAGAAAGAGAATTCACTGGCAGGCTCTGGGTCATTCCCAGAACAGGCTGGCAGCTGGAGAAGCTCAGGGATGGGGCAGCAATGGGGGTTGAGATGGTAGGACAGTCTCAAGCCTCTTGTCCAGAGGTCAGAGCTGAGAAGGACACTCTGCAGCCACTCTCTCACTTCCCTCAAGAAGGAGAGCCCCAGGCGGGGGCCCGATTGGGCCAGTGCGAATCATGGCCCACTCTTGGCCAGGGGAGCCCTGAGACCATGGGTCCTAACAGGATACCCACTAGGGGGCAGATGCCAGGCAGTCACAAAGCATCAAATGGCTACCTGCCTTCTAAAGCAGGGATGTGAGGCAGTCCCTATTTTTGGCACCGATGGAGGGGAAGAGAAGTAGGTGGAGGTGTGGCACCCTTGGACACTCTGGGTCCACTCTGGGCTTTGGGCAGGACAGAGGGCGGTGCCGGCGCCCACTGCAGATGGGACTGGGAGGTGGGCTTGGGGACACCACTCATGTGCCTCAGTAACTCTGCTAACCCCTCGCTTCCTTGGAATTTACTTAGAAAAGAGGTGGTGGCCATGCCCTTTGGAAGCACATTAGACCACAGATACGTCAAAAACAGTATGGATTTAGAATTTCAGGTATATCAATATAAAACGATCTTAGATCAAAACCAGTGTGCAGAAGCAAAGCGGGCTAGGGCTCAGCGACATGGTAACTCTCAACGGCACTCCGTGCTCGATTACTGTGGAATGCAGTAGAGACAGGAGAGAAACATGCTACGCGCTCTTACTGAAATGGAGACACCCTGCTAGTGGTGTTGTCTGCCAGCTCCCTCCCATGCCCTCAGTAACTTTCCTGGGGAGAGAAGTGTCCCTCCTCCCCCTCATTTGACTTTGCTGGAGCTGCTAATCCCTGACCCCTGCCTGCCTACCACAGAGATTGGCCCGGGGACAGGCACATGACCAAGGCTGGGCCAGTTGGAGTTCTCCCCTGAGATTTAATATATTGGGCTCTTATCCCCCTGGGCGTTCTTAGGTGGGCCAGTGGGAGCCTAGAGCTGTCCGTGGTCCTGCCTTTCTTTCACCACCACATGGAGGAAGCCCTTGTGAAGTAGGGCGAAGTAGGCCAGCACCCGGAGAAACATAGCAGGTAGAGGCCAGTGGGACAATCTCGTCCGAGTACTGGATCCAGCTGTTCCTGAAGCTCACCTCCCCGGCTGTTCTTCTGAAGCTGTTCTTGCCGGCTCCGTATTCTAATAAATACCTGTTTTGTACTCAAGCTAATCTGAGATAATTCCGTTAACTTGCAACCAAAATATTCTTCATTAAATCTAAAAGCAAGTCGCCTCTCCTCTCTGAGTCTTGGTTTGCTCATCTGTGAACAGCGCCCAGGACTCGGCTGACATGCGTCAGGGTTTTTCCAGCTATGAGCCTCTAGCATTGGTCCAGACCTCGACCTCTGGGCTCAGCTGACCTCCTCCCCAGGTGTCCCCAGGGCCTTCCCACGGCAGCCCTGGGGCCCCAGCTGCTCCACCAGCATGGCGATGCGGGCCTCCGACTGTCCCACGGTGCAGGCGTGGTCACCACTGCCACAGTGGCCGAAGTAAGTCATGAGCTTCTTGGCTGTCTGGTCATCACACCTGCAGCAAAGGAGAGCACCAGCACTGCGGAGCGGCTCTGTGGAGTCTGCTCCAGCCTCAGAAGGTGGGGGTTGCCACCAAGTCTGTCTCCTGAAAGCCAAGCCAGGCCATGGCAGGCCCTGCTCAGTACCCCCCATGACTTCCTGTCCTACTCAGAGGAAAAGCCAAAGGCCCCACCCAGTCTGCCCCGTGATCTCTCTGACCTCCCTGCCATTCGTTTTCACTCACGTGCTCCAGCCTCAGTAGACCTTCACTGCCCCTCCAACATGCCTCAGGGCCTTTGTACCTGCTGTTCCCTCTTCCTGGAGTGCTCTCCCCTCGTGCTCACATGGCACCTCCTTAGAGCGGCCTCCCCAGCATCTCCCTGCACCCCCCTCTGTCCCTTCCCTGCTTCACCTTTCTTTCTCACACTTGTCACCACTCACTGGAATAGGGGCTCTGGGGGGTGGGGTGCTGTCTTGCTTATTGCTGTTCTCTCAATGCCTCCAGGTTTGCCTGGCACATAGTAGGTGCTTAATAAATGCTTGTTGTTGACTTAAGGGTCAGTGAGAACAATAACCCGGGAAAACTGTCAGCACTGTACCATTTAATGAAGGTCAGTGCTGCCTCTTGACGGTGAACCTACGGGGATCGGGCACCTGTTGGTCGTTTTATCGCCTCGCTAGCAAGTCCTCACAACACCTCTGCCAGACCAGTGTTACTGGCCCATCTTAGAGACGGGAAGGCTGAGGCTCAGAGACGTCAGGCAACTTGTCTGAGGTACCCCAGGCGTCTGGGTCTTTCTCCCCTCCAGGGTGGTCATGAGAATTAAATAAGCCAGGGGGTCAGCTGGAGGAGGGAGTGTAAGCGCTCTTTCTTGTCGGAGCAACTGGGTAAGGAAGGTTCTGGTATGTCCTGGAGTCACACTAGAGCTTTGGGCTGTCTTGGGATAATGGCCAGGGGAGTGGGAGGAAACCAGTGCGAACTAAAGCCCCAGCTGCTCCACCAGCATGGCGATGCTCACCTCCCTTCATCCCTGCACATGCTGGGGGGCGTCTTCTCACTTCCCTCCTGTGGACTAGAGGCCAGAGTGTCAGGGGAGCTGGGGGGACCTGGCCTGGACTTGAATCAGGTCCCCAAGGTCAAGCTCTCTGAAGGGGCCTGGACCTCCAGCGCCGATCCTGGACGCCCCCCACCCGGCCCACATACCCACTCCCGCAGCCGGAGAGGCGCGCCAGCAGCGTCTTGACCTCTGCCAGTGACCTCTGCTCTTCCTGCCACTTCTCCTCAGCCTCTTCTTCTTCGTCGGAGGCAGCCTGGCCCTCCACTGAGCGGAACAGCTGCCCGTCCGCTGCTGGAGAAGCACGGGATAGGTACCAGGGCCAAAGGGAGGGAAACCGGAGGCCCTCCCCAGCGGCCAGTGCGGGTGGGTCACGCAGGGGGGACAGGCTCCGGCACCATCAGCCCCTTTTCCACATGGCCGCTCTCCCACCCACCCCATCCCTGCAAGGTGAGGCCACCGAGGCTGGTGGGGCCCCTCCCAAGTGCCAGGCCCAGGAGCCCCTCCCTGGGGTTTTACGCAGGGACCCTGGGAGCAAGAAGTCCTTTCCCTTCTCTACTTTGTAAGATGACACAACCAGCCAGGGCCTGCCTGTGCCCTCAGGGGTGCGCATTATTTCCATTTTAGGATACGACAGTCCCAGGCAGGGGAGCCATGGGGCTGGGGTCGGGGCTCTGCAGGGCATGGGCACCAGGTTGAACAGATTTCCAGCTCTCAGGGAGCTGCATGCCTCTACCATTTGAGGGGTTGTAAGGGAAGAGTTGTCACGTGTGTGACTCTGTGTGACCCCCAGTGTGGCCGTGTCTGGTTGGGGTGCTCCAGTCTGGTTGCACATCGGAAACCCCAGGGTCTGTCGTGGCCTCCGGTGTCTGGCCGTGCGGCGTCAGGCTCTGTGTCCGGGTGGAGGGGGGGCAGCCCCTGACCGTCTCTTCAGGGGAAGCCCTTCCCTCTCCTCCCCACTCCACCCCAGCCCAGGGGACACACGAGTCCAGCCTGGCCAGGCAGAGCGCACGCTGCCCGGCCACGTGACTAGTCCAGCCAAGGCAAGGGACCCAGCATGAGCCAAGGAGAACCAGGCCAACATCTGATTCAAACTTCCAGAGAAGAGAAATGCCACTGTTCCTCTGACCTGGGAGTTGGACGGTGTGGGTCTGCAGCTCGTGGGGGCTGTCTGGTCAGTCTGGGGGAGCTCCTTCTGCACAAGGCAGCAAGAGATGAGGTTCCACGCCACATGGGCTGTGCCTGAAGCCTACTTGGACTTTTTAATTAATTCGAGCCAGTCTGACAGCGACAATGGCCTGACCCTCGCTGACAGATGGTGTCTGCGCAGCAAAGCTGTGTCCTCCCGCCCCCAGCAGAGGGAGAGGAGAACCATAAGCAGCAGCGCTGGGCCTGGGCCTCTGTATTTTTAAAAGGCTCCTGGGTGATCCTGGCCACCTGGCAGGTTTGGGGACCACTGACTCGGGTCTCCTGACTTGGGACACCCGTCTCTCCAGCCTGACTGTCCCGGCTGGGTGAGCTCAGGGCCCTTCTGTTTTGTTTCAATAGAAACTGCCCCGGACCAAACAGAACCAGGGTGGAGGGGACTGGTCCATGACTTTTTGGTTGTGTGAATTGTATCCCCAATATTGACAATTTGTTTTTCGTCCTGGCAATTTCCTGATGCTGTGTGTGTGCGCTCACACGCGTGTGTGTATGTGTGTACGTACATGTATGTGTGTGGTATCATTGCCGTCACGGTCATCAACACCGTCCTGGTGCCCCAGGGGTTCTGAAGAGGAACAGGAAGGATGGCGCCCAGCAGCCCCTCCACGCCTGCCCATGACTGAGCCCGGGGAGCACCGGGCACCCTCTCAGCCAGTGTCGCTCCTCTTTGCACCTGATGGTTCCACACCCACCGGGCCCAGGTTCTTAAGACGATGGGCCTCTTTGTAGTCTCCTTGAGGGGTGACCAACCAGCCCCTGCTTACACACCTCTGATGATGGGGCACTCACACCCCCTCAGTTCCCTGAGCACCTCCCTTCCCTGCATGGGACTGAAAGGGGACACATTTTTCCCACACTGAGCTGGAACCTGCGCCTAGGAACCGCCCTCTCCCACCGGTGTGTGTGCTCCCCAGCCTGTGGACTCGGGCGCCCAGCCTCAGCACACAGGGAGAGTGGGGTTCTGTGTGGAGGCTGGATGGCAGCATTGGTGCGGACAGCCGTGGGAACAGGGCTGGGCACAGCCGACCAGTTGTGAGCCTGGCAGCAAACCTGAGTGTGGCAGGGACAAACCTTCGTCCGGGGGTCTGCTCCCGGAACTGCTGTCTGACGGCCAGGCGCCCTCTGGAGGGCCGTCTGGGCTTCTGGTGCCACTGTCCGCAGGGTCTTCACTGTTGGCTTCTGGCTCCGGGCTGGCTGGTGACGAGATTGGGAGCTGAGTGCCCTCCGACCTGTGGGCAGGGGAGAAGACACAGGTGTTGAGAGGGAGGAGGGGGCTCGGCTGGGTTTCTGCAGGAGAGGGTGGGATGTGGGCCCATGCTCTTCCACTGCTTACTCTGCACGGGTAAGCTGTGTCTGATGGGCCTGAAGAAGATGCTGGATTGTCTCTGAGGTTGACCCTACTGACTCCCTACGTGGCGGCCAGCATGTTAGAGCCAGCCTTCCATGACAGACACTCACTCTCTCAGCACCTCTTGCAGCGAGGGCACAGGCTGTAACCCAATTTTAGCCAGTGAGACTAAAGGCAAAATCTTCTGAGAAGCCTCTGGAATGGACTTGTATCCCTTATAATAAGAAGATCAGGAAAGCAAATGCCCTTCCTTCCTGCCTTTGGACGTTGTCATGCGGCTATGATGTTGGAAGCTATGGCAGCCATCTTAAGACCATGAGGAAATGGGGGAGAGAATTACAGAGTAGTTAAACAGGAGCCCCGCCATCTTTCAGCTGCTGAGGTAACTAGTCCTGGCGTTACCCACCACTGGACTTCTTATTACGGGTGAGATTTTTTTTAAAAGTCTTCATTGTTTCAGTTACTTTTAATTGCATTAAAATTGAAAGTATCTCTTCTCTTTGGGCTTTGGAGAACCTACTTCACCCTCATCAATCAATTTCCTGGATAGTCTAGGGTCCTCGCTTCTTGAATATTCATTTTCCTTGTCACTGCAGTTACAAAGTCGAGGAAAAAATGAAAACGAATCTATCATAACATGAAAATATTCACTATTGAAAACTAGTCCTTCCCACCTTCCTCATTTTACACCAACATCTGTCTCTCATCTCTTCAGAATCTGTCATTCCTTATCTCTCTCTGACTATCAGACGTAACAACCCAGGACAAAGGGTCTGTAAAACGGAACTGCGCATCTTGGAAAAGGAGAGGCTTTGGGATGTCAGCGAAGGGGATCCTGGGGAACCGTGGGCATCACAGCAGGACCGCTGACTGTGGGGATGTGGCGGAGTTGGACCAGTCTACAGCGGAATAAGACAAAATCCACAGGATTAGGAAGGGCCAGGAGCACCAAAAGAGGACTTGGAGGACTAGGAAAAGCCTTAGAGAAAGTAACAAATATCTCAAATATTTTTGCAGAAGAGACCCTCCTCACGATTAAGCTGCAAAAATAAGCAAACGTGAAGTTAAGGACGCACCATTGTATTTTCACACAGTTTTGTTGGAAAAACGATTCCAAAAGGGACATAATCAACCCAGAAACAGTCTAAGGATAAGTGCACGGTGACGCAGCCACGAAGATTACTTTAAAAATGAGTGAAAAATGAAAATGACACTTGCCATGTGATCCGGCAGACTGCCTCTGGGTACACACCCCAAAGATGTGAGAGCAGAGACTCAAGCAGGTGTTCACACCCATGTCCACAGCAGGACTCACGACAGCCAAAAGGTAGAAACACGCAAGTGTCCACTGATGGATGAATGGATGAAGTGTGGTCTCTACAAACAATGGAATAGTATCCAGCCTTAAAAAGGGAGAAAATTCTGACAGATGCTACAATATGGATGAACCCTGAGGACATTATGCTCAGTGACATAAGCCCGTCACAAAAGGATAAACACTCTGTGAGGTCCCTAGAGCAGTCCAATCCCTGGAGACAGTAGGACGGTGGCTGCCAGGGGGCTGGGGGGAGGGGGAGGGGAGCTGGTGTTTAATGTGGACAAAGTTTCCATTTGGGAAGATGAGAAGCTTCGGTGGATGGGTGGTGGGGATGGTTGCACGACAGTGTGAATGTGCTTAATGCCACTGAACTGCGCCCTAAAACATGGCTAAAATGGTAAATTTTATGTTATGTATAAATTTTACAATTAAAAAAAAGAACGAGTAGTTGAAAACATCACCTGGTTTTATTAACAGAAGAGTACAATACGCTCACTTCCTTACATTTTGGTTTTATTTTTCAGGTTGAAGCCTCAGTGAAATCTGACACAGGTCACTCTCTTTCGTCCCATTTTATGCAGATGCCTTTCAGTGGATTTCCCAAGACCAAATGTTACTGGAAAAGAAGGACCCTCTGCTCCGTTCACATTGTCGCTACTTGGAGTCACCGGCCAGTCTTCACCCGCACAGACCACTGTAAAAGCAGAAGCCGTACACCAAGGGTGAACCGGGGTCCTTGGTTCCAACCCAGCCTTGCCAACGAGCGACTGAGAGTGGGACTTGGGCCCCGTTTTGCAGGTGGGCCACTGGAGCCGATGACCTCTGAGGGCCTCCCGTCTCTGCTTGGGGTCTCAGGGTCAGGCCTGAGTATCCCGAGGAGCCAGCTTGGCCAGGAGCAGCGTTGGCTGCGTGCGTGTCAGGGAAACCACAGCAGCTGTTCCAGAGTGACTGGGACACGGGGACGAGGCACTGCAGAGAGTTCTAGCAGGTGTGGGCACCCAGGGTTGGTCAGGTGGATTCAATGTCCCAAAGAGCCGAACAAAAGGGGATCTGCGGGGCTGCACTTGAGGCCTGGGGTGGGGGTAGGGGCGGGGGCATCGGCCACCCAGGTACCTCACCTGCTCCCCCACCTCTACCACAAGCAGCCCAGCTGTTCAGAGGAGGACGGGGCACATGGCTCCTCCCCACGCTAATTAGCATGATCCCGCCCCGGCCACTGCGATTGACCCAGGCCTGCACACAGAGCCAATGCCACGCAAAGAACTGTCTGCTGGGTTTTTTCGCGCGGACCCGCTTGCTGCCTGCCTGGTGAGATGTGAGGATGAGGTGGGGAGCTGTGACAGCCATGGGTGACTCCCAGGGGATGGCCGAGAGATGCAGGAGGCTACAGATAGAGCCTAAAGATGACAATAGAAACGAGGTCCTTGATAACATTATTCGAGTTGCTGGATCAGGCTCTGCCTGAAGCCAGGCTAATCCTGAACTTTTGTGTTTTCTGAGCCATCAACTCTGACTTAAGTCCTGCATTCACGTCCCTCTAATGCAAGCTGAGAATGGGGATATGGTTTGGTAGCTGGCAATGTGAAAACCCCATTGGTGGGTATTCTCGCGTAAGCGTGAAACCTTGTGAGGTGTCCGAAGGCTTGGGCCACAGCCTGAAGAAGAGAAGACACGAGGGTATAGGGCCACTGTTTGAAGACTCAAGGGTGGAGGTGAGTAGTCTTTATAAGGCCCCAGAGAGTGATGCTTGATCAGGATGGGGGGAAGCAAAGGTGAGACTTGGAGAATCATACGGAGGCAGTTTTAGCTCACTGCGAAGGAGAACTTTCTCACGGGGATTGCTGACCAAGAATGGAATGGGCTGTCTTGTCAGGTAATGAGCTTCCCGGCAGAAAAGGTAGTAAGGAGGTAAGGACTTCAATGGCTGGAATTCTGAATAGAGTTGGAGGCTGAACCCAACAGTATCTACATCTTCCCACTATGAGATGCTGCTTCCCCCTCCCCCAATTATTTAAGGGCTTCAACAAGGAAAATGGGTTGGAGGGGACGGCTAGCATAGGCTGGCTCTGGCACACTGGTCCCTACACTCCCCACATCCCCACAGCCACTGGAGTCTTAGAAGCCCTGCTCCAAGTGCAACTTCCTGCATTAACAACAACTAAACCTTTCACAGAGCGCTTAGTAGGTGCCAGGCACTGTTCCCCACATCAGCCCTATGAGGTAGGTACTGCCATTACCCCCGTTCTGCAGATGAGGAAGCGGAAGCACGGGGAGCCCAAACAGCCTGTTCAAGCCGCACGACGCAGACCTGGAGGAACTGGCCTCAGTTCCTTTGAGGGGCCTTTGGCTCCAGGCCCACGTCAGCGGCCCCGCCGGGCGGGAGGGAAGCTTGGAAAGCAAGTCTGCAATGACCCAGCCCAGCTGCCGTTCTCATTAGGTGACCTACAGGCCACATGCAATGATGTCAGGAAGAGGAAGCCACTAACAGAGTGTGGAGAGTGGGACAGATGAGGACACACTTCAGAATTTTCCAAGAAATAAAATGTGGCTGCAGAGAAAGTGTTTCCCTAGGGAGACCGAGTGCTACTCTTATCTAGTTGGTATTTAACTGAGTCTGTCATCACCCTGCTGATTCAGTCTGGAGGCTCACTCACATAAGCACATAAATGTGCTATAATATCCCCACCTTAATACAAAACCCAGAAACCAAGCAAAATAACCCTCCCCACCATCGGGCTTCCCCCAGCTACTGCGGTCTCTGTCTCCTGCGGGCGGGGCTTCTTGAAAGCCTTGCCTTTGCTACATGTTGCTGTTCCAAGTCTCAGCTTGTCCCCCATCCCTGCCCTGAGGCTGGATCCAATGGCTGCTTCTCAGCGCTCATCTCGTTTGGCCCGTGAAATGAATACTACATTTCATAGTGCACATGTCATGGTGCACACTCCACGGTGCACATTTCACGGTGCACACTTTACGGTGCACACTCCACGGTGCACATTTCACGGTGCACACTTCACGGTGCACACTTTACGGTGCACACTCCACGGTGCACATTTCACGGTGCACACTTCACGGTGCACACTTTACGGTGCACACTCCACGGTGCACATTTCACGGTGCACACTTCACGGTGCACACTTCACGGTGCACACTTCACGGTGCACACGTCACGGTGCGCATTTCACGGTGCACACTTTACGGTGCACACTCCACGGTGCACATTTCACGGTGCACACTTTACGGTGCACACTCCACGGTGCACATTTCACGGTGCATATTTCATGGTATATACTTCACGGTGTACATTTCCTGGTGTACATTTCATGGTGTACATTTCCTGGCATACATTTCCTGGTGTACATTTCATGAATACTACTACACAGAAAGCAGTAAACTCTACAAGACTCCCTCACCCGGGCACTTTCTTCCCCTGGCTTCCGGGAGACAGCTCCTCCTTCCCCGGCACTCCTCCTCGTCTACTTTGCTAGTTCCTCCTCTTCATCTCTACCCCTCTATGCCGGCTGCTGTGCCCTCAGACCCCACCTGAGAACTTCTTTATATCCATTCACTCTATAAGGGGTCTCAGCCAGTGCTGTGGCCTTAAGTGCTGATGACTTTCCAAATGTGTCTCTGGCTCTGGCCTCTGGGATCCAGTCTTCCGACAACTTTACCCGGCTTAACTGCTGCCTTGGCATCTCCACCCGGATGTCCCACACGCATTGCTGATGCCTCACAGTACCCTTGTCTTTCTCTGTCTGCTCCTCCTGCTTCCCCTCAGTAAAAAGCGCCATCACACACCTGGCCACCTAAAGCGGAGGTCATACGTGAGGACGGAGAGTCTGGCCCATCGCTCAGCTCCCACCCCAGTGCCCAGCCCAGGGGTGCTGCAGGGGGGCTGCTCAGCAAAGGGCGTGGCATCATGCTATATTGTGGCCACTCCTTTGCCGGGGTTTGTGCAGATGGGGACAACAGTGGGAAGGAGGAGGGTGGGGAGAAGGAGTACAGCCCCTGCCCTGAGGGGACCGCTGCGTGGCAGGGAGCCCAGAGCCTTCACTCTTCAGGGCCACACCCACTGGACTCAGGGCCAGACCCTCACACAGACAAGGAGGGCACTGGGTCAGCAGAGCAGGGAAGGTGTCCTGGAGGACTTGGGGACTTGGGGTTGAGTAGAATGAAAGAGGCTTGAGTGGAGGAGGGAAGGCAGCAGGTGTGTTTGGGTACAGATGGGGGGCAGTAGAGCTAGAGAAGAGGACTTGCAGCAGATCAGAAAAGGCAGGACAGACCCTGATTGGACGCCCCAACTTTGGGCTGGGCCTTGTGTGTGCTATTTTGGGTACTGCTCATCCCCTGGACTTAGGAGATTGATATCGCTCAGAGGAAGAAAAGGTTAAGTCACGGCGATGGTTGGGGGCCAGCAGGGATCTGGACCTGGGTCCAGGTCCAAGCCTGACCTTGTTCTGTCGCGCCGTCCCTTATGTCACCAGGCCTTGGAAGGCCCCACGTATCATAGATGGCGGAAGCCGGTGGAGCTCTGCAGGTATTGGGTTGAGCCATATGGAATTAGTGGATTACTGGGTTTTACTGCTTTTGACCTAAAAGGGCAATTTAAAATGGTTTGATCTGATAGGACATGTTTGTATAATGTTTCTTGATTGACTGCAAATCTGTCATGTCAGTAGTGAGTATCCTGGTTTGTGAAAGGCTTTGTTAGAACTTTCTGGGCTTAAGGGCTGCCTGGCTGGCTTAGACGGTGGAGCATGTGACTCTTGATCCTGAGGTTGTGATTTTGAGCTCCATGTTGGATGTAGAGATTACTTAGAAATAAAAATCTCAAAAAAAGAAAAAGAAAAGGATTTTCTGGGCCTGGAAATCTGACAGCCATCGGCCCTAGGCCTGGACCATGTGGCCCAGTGGTTTAAGTAGGGTTTCCCATAAGGATGGGTCCCAGAGGGTTGGCTCCAGGGAGGAGATGGCTGCCTGGGGACAGGGCAGAGGGTCACCTGTGGCCTTGCTGAATGATCTGGGTGTTATGGCCCCTCGTGACCGGCAGGTCCAGCCTCCTTAAACCGCCAGCCCCAAGGTCACAGAGCTGACGCTGCATCGTGTAACAGCTCTCCTCCCCCCCCCACGCCTGGGCCATCAGCACTTGCTCTCATGGTCATTTCCTAGAAGACAGCTCTGACCCTGTTCCAAAGCCCTCTGTGGCTTCCCATGGCAACTAGAGAAGTCCAGATCCCCTGATATTCCAGCCCCTTCATGGACAAGTTTCCGAAGTTGCAAAGCAAAGATCCCAAGGAAGAAAGAACACATTTCGCTCAGGAGGGCCCCGTGGTTGGAAAGAAGCCCCTCTGCTCCCTTCCCACGCCCAGTGCTGCCCTTCCAGTGCCCACTGTACTGCCAAAGGGAGCAGAGGTCAGCTCTGGCCCTGTCTCTCTTCCCTTCAAAATGCTCTCTGTGGCCATTAGAAAGAACTCCAATGTCCTAACACAACATCGAAGGTCCTCCAAGATCTGACCAACCCTCCAGCCTCATCACAGGTGATGACCACCGGGCACAGCACAGCCAGACCCACTCATTCTCCTGTGTGTCACTCCTGGGGCCTTTGCGCATGACAAGCACAACCAACGCCTGTATGGCCTTACCATGTGCCTGACACTGTTCTCTTCTGAGTATTTTTGTGCCAACTCATCTACCCTCCCCAGCAACTCAAGGAGTGATTCTTCTTGCTGCCATTTTACAGAGGGGGAAACTGAGGTGCAGAGAACAGAGTAATTTGCCCAAGATCACACAGATTCCTCCATCTTCAGTGTGCACCCTGAGCCTAGCAAGCTCTGTCTGGAAAATCCTATTGGCCCTTCACTCTCCCTTCTCTAATGCAAATGCCACTTCGTCTCAGAACTCCACTGTCTCTCGAATGGGCTCCCAGAGCTCACATGCTCTCAGGTGTCCTGTTAGGATATGCATCCCTCATCAGACTGGGATTTCCTCTGGGCATACAGCCCAGGGACAGAGCGGCCCAGGAAAAGTTGGTTGAATGAATCAGTGAACGAAACCATTGGCAGTAGTGGGGTTGAAGAAGAAGAGGGGCACATCGGGCCTGGACAAATCCAGAGCCTGGATGGGGATTCCAGGTTCCCCCAACATCTTCTACTCTTAGATTGTTTCAGAAAGGACAGAGAGGAGAGCCACAAGATCCCGGTGGCATCCTAGCTCCCAAACCTCCCAGTTCTGATCAGCTTTTCCAGTGAATCAGGGGCTAACCTCCCTGCCCACCTCACGGAGGGGCGGACCCTGAAAGTGGGAGGATGACGTAGAGTTTCCTAAACCGTAGACATTTTTGGTCACTGACCCTATTGCTTACTAATACAGATGTCCTTTAATAGGAAACATTATTACCAGGAGTGAAAAGCCAGTATTTTGTAATATGTAGGAAGTAACCAGAGAAATACATAAAACAACAAACCAGAGTGAGTCAGTTCTAGCTAGGCCTTCTTTTCTGTCTGTTCCCAAACCCGAGGCTGTTCTTTCTCCCTTAAAATGGGGGTCAGCCCTGTGAGGAGCTAACAATTCGCCAGTTCCAAACCAGAAGGCGCAGCCTCCTCGCTCCATGCCTCCCTGGCCTGTGAGCCCCCTGCGCCTCTGTGCCACTCCCCATTGGGAGCCATGGAGGAACTGGGGGGGGGGGTCCTGTGACTGCGGAGGCCATTGGAGAAGGACCCCCTCTCAGCTCCAGGCAGTTCTGGGGAAAAAGGTGGGCCTGGCAGGCTGTCCACTAGCCCCTTCCACCCTCCCTCCCGGACAGACCTGAGTCCTCGTGTGCGGTCGGGCGTTGCCTCCAGCCGGCCACATCTGTGCACTGCCCGGAGCCTGGGGTGAACCCCTAATGTCTCCCTCCTGTCAGAGGCTGACGGCCACATCTGGCCACCAGCCCAGCAGCTTACACAATCTGACAAAGGCCAGATGTTGCTCTTCTCCTGTCCTGCAGCTCCTGGCCCTTGGCTCCAGGTCTCCAACAGACAGACCCCCTTTCTTGGGATCTGTGACGCAGAGGGAGGTCTTGGGAGCGGCCAAATCTGGGTTGCGCCCCACAGGACTATGGCTTTGCCGTGTGACCTCCCCCCCAAGCATTCATTTCATTCCTCCATTTACTCATCAGTAAACACAGAGGGGCCCTGGGTCCCATGAAGATGAAGAAAATAGCCAGCTGACAAAGAATGCCTGTGTCCAGCGGCCTTCACTGTGCTGTGTCCCAGTGAGTCTGCACGTCTACCTATCCATCCACCTGCCCATCCGTTCACCTAGCCAGCCAGCCACTCATCCATCCACCTGGATATATTTTCTTAACCCTTATTTCACAACGGAGTTTTATAATATATATTTCAATATGTCTTCCAAACACGGGGAGCTCCCACCTTCACCAGCATGCGAGGCCATTTGAGGTGGCGCTCAGATGAACGTGTGTGTGCGTGTGCGTGCGTGTGTGTTGAACAGCTAAGCATTTATTTTTAACACATATTAAAAACAATGAGCAAGCACACCAAACAATTTTAGTTTTACCTGTATGACAGTGATGTACCCTTCTTTTACTTTTATTTTTTATTTTTTAAAGATTTTATTTATTTATTTGAGAGGGAGAGAGAGAGCATGAGCAGAGGAGGAGGGGCAGAGGGAGAGGGAGAAGCAGACTCCCCACTGAGCAGGGAGCCTGATGCGGGACTCCTGAGCCGAAGGCGGATGCTTAACCGACTGAGCCACCCAGCTGCCCCCAAATACTCTTCTTTTAAATGAATTTATTTAAGTCAAAAGAGTGAGATGATTTAAGGGAAAATGTTCATCAAATAATAATGATACAGGTGCTATGCAGATATGGCAAAAAATGGCACAGACCCTAGGAGAATGTGTGCAGCACAGCAAACCGTCAGACACCAGCACCCAGTGAGCTCCGGGTGCTACGAGAGCTATGCTTTTAACACCTCCGCCGCTCAGTTCGCTCCCCGATGGAGAGGACCCCAACTCGGAGTATGGGAACCCTCTTTTTACAATGGCTATTTTGGAATGTCCCTGTGTGATCCCAAAATGAGCTGGGCAAATAATATGCCTAATCTTCACAAATACTTTGAAACAATGTGATAGTTTAACAGTGATTTAAAGGGAAAAGGAATTTTATTATATATATATTTCAATACATAAATATTTAGACATAATGATATTTTTAGATGCTTAAACCTACTTATAATGCCTGAGATTTTTTAAAAATAGAAGTATAATTGACACGCAGGGTCACGTTAGTTTCAGGCGTCCAACATGGTGATTACGCATTACGCTCTGCTCGCCACAGCGTAGCTACCATCGGTCACCATACAACCCTGTCACAATACCACGGACTATATTCCCTGTGCTGTGCCGTTCATCCCCCTGACTCACTCATTCCATAACTGGAGGCCTGTATCCCCCACTCCCCTTCCCCCATTCTGCCCATCCCCCCACCCCTTCCCCTCTGGCAACTATTAGTTTGTCCTCTGTATTTATGGGTCTGTTTCTGCTTTTTGTTGTTGTTGTTGTTAAAACGGCAAAGTTTGAATTTGAGGCTAGTAAGGTTTAGTCTCAACAATTGCGTATTGTTGACATTCTTTTCCTATATTTGACATTTTGAAAGAAGGGCTAAGAAACTAGATTCAGATGGACGGATGGATAGGTAGGCGGACGGACGGGTGGAGAGGTGGATAGATGGCCGTGCAGACGCACTGGGACACAGCATAACGAATGTCAGCGGACACAGGCGCTCCTTATCAGCTGCTTACGCACAAGTGTTGTCAGCATCTGTGACGTGCTTCTGAAATGAGGAGCAATTCTGGGAAAATTCCAGACAAGGTGGAACCTTCCCACTACTCACACAGCATTGATTCTTGGAAAATCCACTGTACGTTAAAACTGTGCAAAAAAAAAATTGTATTTATAGGTAAAGCAGAGTTAGAGTCTTGTCTTAGATCATTGTAGTGAAAGCGAGTTTTTCACAAAATGAATGTCCAGGGACATCTGGAAGTCATGGGGCGCACAGGGCCATCCTGGGTTGCACAGCACCTGTGCAGAGGCTTGTATCCCAAGTGCCAGGAACATTGTCCCCCTAGTCATCGAGGCAAACACTCCCTCCACACAAGTTCCAGAACGTCCCTGGGGGAGATGCTGCTTCCAGAGACATGCCCTGTGTAGACTCCGTTCTAGCCACATGTCCCACTGGCTGCGGCAGCCTCCAGCCAAACCTAGCTCTGGGCTGCCTTGTGGGGGCGACTGTGAAGTGCCCACCCGATGGATTTGGACCTGGAGGCTGCCGGGTCAGCCACCTGGGCCACGCCCATGCCCTGGGGAGGCACCAGGATCTGCATCTGCCAGTGCCCGCTGGCCGGCAGCCGTCCCGTCCCTTCCCCGGGGGGCCTCTGGGCTCCCAGAGCCATGCAGGATTGGGGATCGGCTTGTACCTGTTTCCTCCTGTGCCAGGCTCTTAATCAAGGGGTGCCCTCATCAAACCCCTTCCCCTCACTGAGACTCAGTGTCCCCAGCTTTTCAATGGGGACATCGCCCCCGTTCATGGATGAGAGCTGGGGCTGAGGAATCCGCGTGCTTGGCACACGGTAGGCACACAACTCTTGTTTGCTCCCACCCTCTGTTCACAACTGCCTCCTTTTCTAGTCATTTTGTTTTTCCAAAACCTCAAATAAATGCTTGAGCGCAGGGACAGTCCCGCCGTTTCTTAACCTGATCTGTGCCGTTGAATATGGCAGCCACTAGTCACACCGGGCTACTGACATTTAAATGAATCAGAGTGAAATAAAACTAAAGATCAGTTCCTCGGCCTTGCTAGCCACACGTCAAGTGCTCAGTAGCCACGTGTGGCTTACGGCTACCATATCGGACAGTGCAGACGTAGGCCGTTTCCATCATCACAGGAAGTGCTGTTGGAGAGCACTGAGACTGTTAAAAAGGTGAAGTAATAGTTCATAGTCATTTTGCCTGGAACTGTAATTCTCCCTTGTAAGCCACCTCGTCAAGTCACTATTGTGTTCACGCGGTGACAATTCTGCTCCAACTGCAATTCCCTGGATCTAGAACTCGACTCTGCTGGTGCACGAACACAAACTACATCGCGAGTGAGGTTCCTGCCACAATCCCAGCGCATCCCTCTCCACAGAGAAAGCTCAGCCTGGGTCCCCGTCTGTGCCACCTGCAGGGGCGGATCTTGGTTAAAGACCTAAATGGGAAGGGCAGAATGAGAATAGAGCACGCGGCGGGATGAATAGCTTTGAAACCTAGGGGTGGGGAACAGCTCAAATCAAAACTCAAAAAACAAAATGACAAGGCCCAAAGCATTTGGTGAATAGGATTCCATCAAAGAAGACACGGGAGCCAGCTGGTGTTCCTTGGCCAGACTCTGTCTAAGCCTCCCCCACCCGGCAATTCCTCCTCGGGGTACATTTTCTGGGGGAGGTTTTCGCATCAGTCCGCAGGGCGCAGGTCATCTGTGGATACGGAGGCGGGAGGCAGCTCTGGGACTGGGTGGGTGTCCGCCCCTGGGACCGGGTGGGAGACTCAGCAGGAGAAGCAGAGGACAGATGTGCACAAAACCAGTGCCCCTGAAACCTGCAACACGGAGCGAAGAATGCGAGGAACAGAGTGAGGAAGAGAACGCGGTGCCGTTACGGAAATGCGGCATAGACACAAAACCACACATTTTGCAAGGACACAGCAACAAGGTACACGGAACTCATACAAGAATGGTTGCCTATAGGGCAGATAGGGAAAGGGGAAGAAAAGGGGGAAAAAAATCCATCCCTACCCCTGCTCCGACCCAAGTCTCCTGCTCAGAATACACCAGTTTCCAAATGTCAGAATAAATGTTCACCAATGACCAGCATAGAAGTTGGAGGACGTTATCATTTCATGCAGAGAAACTTCCCGGAGAGGGCCATGTACTGAATATTTTGGGCTTAGTGGCCCAGGTGGTCACTGTTGGAATGACTCAGTTCTGCCTTTCTAGTGCAAAAGCAGCTATACAGAAAGGAATGAACATGGCTGGGTTCCCATACAACTTGATTCACGGGTACTGAAATTTGAAGTCCATGAAATTCTTCTGTGTCGGGAATACCGTTCCTTTTTGAGTTTGCTCAACCGCTTAAAAAGATTAAAATCAGAGTTTGCATCAGGTACAAAAATAGGCTAGATTGGGCCCACGGGCCATAGTTTGCGAACCCCTGATTTAACTGATGGCTTTTGCCCCCAGTGGATAGAATTTCGTCCAGGGAAAACATGTTTAATCAGTGTGGTGGACTGAGGTCTCACCTTTGTTGCTAAGGCCAGCCAGCCAGCACCTGCTGGGTTTGCTAAGAGCCCTGAATGGGGATATGGAGCAGAGCAACCAATGGGCAGGGGCCAGAAAGCCACACTGAGGGGAGCGCAATGTGTCTGTCTGGGTCAGCAGGAGGGAGGGATGTTTGTAGCTGATATGCTAAGGGGGTGGGCGGCTGAGTCTGTGGGACGCAGGTCCACACGCAGGTGCAAGCTCATTTGAGCTCACTGGTGGCGTCTGATGGCGTGGGACATGGGCCACAGGTGGCAGGAGGGCGCCCCAGCAGCCTGCTCCCGGACCGGCTGGGTCTGCCCTGCCCTGCTCTCGGCCTGAGTCTGGCCCTCCAACCTACCCACAGACGGTGCCGACCCCTGACACCCCCCGCAAAGAATTCCCTTCCTGCTTCAGTGAGCCGGTGTCATTTCCTGTTGTTTGCGACACGGACCCCTGGCTGGTATGGCCTTGAGCAACTCACGTCACCCTTCTAAACTTCACCTTTCTTTCCCAAAAAAATGTCTGACTGTGGCGCGCACCATGGTTACTGCAGGGTGGGCAGAATTTCTAGGAATGACTCACGGTTCCACCCTAATTCCTGCGGTCCGTGAATGTGGGGAGGGGTCACTCCCGTGATGGTGTTATGTTGTATGGTGCAGCTGATCTTAAGGGGGTTATTTTTCCCATCTAGTCACACGAGTCCCTTTAAAAACAGAGAGCTCTAGGGGCGCCTGCGTGCTCAGGACATGATCCCACGGTCCTGGGATCGAGCCCCGCGTCGGGCTCCCTGCTCGCTCAGTAGGGAGTCTGCTTCTCCCTCTCCCTCTGCCCCACCCCCTGCTCACACTCTTTCTGTCTCTCTGTCAAATAAATACATAAATAAATAGTCTTAAAAAAATAAAAACAAAAACAGAGAGCTCTCTTGGCTGGCACAGAGAGGTCGTCAGGGAGATCTGAAGCATGAGAAGGACTGGGGTCCTTGCTGGCTGGAGGGCGAATGGGGCCACATGAGGTGGAGTGTGGAGCATGACCCCGGGGCTGACAGCCAGCAAGCAAAGGGGGATCTCAGTCCTACAACGGAAAGGAACCTAATTCTGCCAGCGCCTGAGTTTGGAAACATTCTTCCCCTGAGCCTCTATACGTGGCCAGTGACACCTTGATTTCCGCCTCGTGAGAGCCTAGGGAGAACCAAGCCAAGACTGCCTGGACTTCTGGCCCACACAGCATGAGATCATATATGGGTGTTGTTTTAAGCCACCAAGTTTGTGGTAATTTGTTACGGTTGCATAGAAACCAAACACAACTGCACAAACACACACACCCCATCTGCCTTGATGGCACACAACCGCACCACCTTATTCTTTCAGGCAGAGTGGCCATGTGCTTTTGGAGAAGAGATCTGATTGGTCTGTGCTGATCATGATTCCTTCCCTTTACCAAGGACTGGTTTAGGGATAGGCATGGGATGTGCTTCTGGCCAAGGAGAGGGAAGGGAAAGTCTTCCAGGAGGATCTCTGGGAGAAGGGAAGTCCAGGGAGGAAGTTATGTTTCTGTCTGTGGATGTGGCAGTGATGCCTGAGGCCATGGCAGCTATCTTGTGACCACGAGGGGCACTTGCTGACAGGCCAAGATGACAAGCTGAGGAAGACAGTGTGGGAAGATGAAGACCTGTATCCTTGCATGGGGTGCCTGGTGGCTCAGTTGATTAAGTGTCTGACTTGATTGCAGCTCAGGTCATGACTGCAGGGTCATGAGATTAAGCCCTGCATCAGGCTCTGTGCTCACTGGGGAGTCTGCTTGAGATTCTCTCCCTCTCCCTCTCCCCCTCCCCATAAATCTTAAAAAGAAAAGGAAAAAGAAAAAAACCATATCCTTGCAGACATCACTGAGCTACAAAGAAACTGCTTTCCCCTGGACTTCTCACGCATGACCATCAGTGTCCTTAAGATTTAAGCCATTTGGAGTTGGGTTTTCTTTTCTTTCCTTTTTTAACGATTTTATTTATTTATTTATTTATTTATTTAATTTATTTATTTGAGATAGAGAGAGAGAGCACAAGCAGTGGGGAGAGACAGAAGGAGGGAGCAGGGAGCCCAACACGGGGCTCGATCCCAGGACCCTGAGGTCATGACCTGAGCCGAAGGCAGACGCTTCACTGACGCCAGGCGCCCCCGGAGTTGGGTTTTCTGTTTCTTGCAGTCTAGAGCATTATTACTGAAAATGGCTCACAGCGCTGCTTGGGGGTTAAACGAGGTTGTGCGAGAAATCCTTAGCACGTGCCTCATGCCCAGCAGGGGCTCAGAAATGCTGGCTTGTGTTCTTCGTGCTGTCGCCTCTGCCTCAGCCCTGGGCTGGGTCGGGGTCAGCTGGAGAAGTGCGGCCAGTGGGGGGTATTGATCCGTGTCTGTCTCCAGCTCTAGTGCTGTCTCAGGGCTTTATCACAAGGAAGTGGCTTCTGGGGTTGGGCGGCTGGCTCAGCCAGTGTGAAATCCATAGGAGGGGGAGGTCCAGGCGGGCTGGGCACAGGCGGAACCCCTTCTCTTTTTCAGGGGAGTCCTCAGTCTTGCTTTAAAGGCCTTTCAAATGATGAAATCGGGCCCACCCGGATTGCCCAGGATAACCTCCCTTATTATCGCAAGTCAACTGATAATGGACTTTAATAACATTTCAAAGTGCCTTCACAGCAAGCGTGGATTCATGTTTGGACAACTTGGGGCTGTCACCAAGGGACACACCGAGGTGACGCATCAGAAGACCATCACTATCCCCCCCCACCTCGCCCCAGACCCTCCGGAATAGATGGAAAGTGTCACTTGCGTTTGCTTGTCTTTCTGCTTTCAGCCACCCAAGCCACCGAGGCGCTCTGTGCCTGGGAAGCTGCAGGGCGGACAGGACACCCAGCGCCCGGCCAGGGCCCGCGGAGGGGTGGCGGCGGCCAGGCAGTCGGCCAGGTCGCGGAGCCTGCCCCGAGGGCCTGCGGGCTTGTGCACTGTGCTTCCTTTGCTGCTTGGCGTTTCCTGAGCGAAGCCTCGCAGGAAACGGAGACTAGCATGTGAAAACAAGAGAACAACAGTAGGAAGAAGAGCTTGAGAGGGGGGCTGTGGAGGCTGAGCTGAAAATAAACATGAAGAGGCGAGTGTGGGCCGGTCCTCAGGGGCCTCCAGGCCTGGGAAGGGCTCTCCATGGCCCCTCATCCCTCATCTTGCTCCCGCTTGCCTTTCCTGGGACGGGGGCAGGTGCGAGGGGGCCCATAGGGGTCTTGGTGCAGGGGCCGTGCTGCTGCCGAGTGGTCTCCAGAGGCGTCTGCCAGCCTGGCTGCTAATTTCGTTCTGTGATTCATCGGACAGATGCATTACTGAGCCTGGGGCTGCGCTGGCTGGAGAGACACTGCACTTACAGCAGAACAGCCCTGACCTCGGGGAATTTGCCTCCCCCCGGGGGACGCGGACATGAATGAAGTCATCACAAAATTACATTAAGGATGGAAAAGGCCAGGGGGTGTGAGAGGTGACAGGGGCACGGACTGGATGGGGCTGGGGCCTCTGACAAAGCGAGCCCTGGTGGAGGAGACCGGCAGTACGGACGTGAGCTGGGCGGGGCAGGCCCGACAGGCACTGAACGCCCCAGGAGCAGAGGGTCGCTGTGGCCAGATCCGGGGCAGCGGCCAGATCACTCAGGGCCACGATGGTAACCAGGAGGAGGCCAGTGTTTATTCTAAGGGCAACAGGAAGCTACGTTGTGGCCAGCGCCTGGCGGGGAGCTAGGGACAGCAGTCTCATCCGGGATGGTGCCCGTGCCCAGCGGGTGGCGGGTGCAGCTGGGGGGAGCAGGCCGGCTGCAGACTTGGCAGGATTCAGAGGGGTTGGCTCTAGGAGCCCAGCTCAGATGTTTCCTCCTCAAGGAAGCCTCCTGCCAGGGACTGAATTCATATGAAGTCCTCGCCCCCAGCACCTCAGAGAGTGACTGTATTTGGAGACAGGGTCTTTACAGAGGTGATCAAGTTCAAATGAGGTCACTGGGTTGGCCCCCATTCAATCTGACTCGTGTCTTTATAGGAGGAGGACATTAGGACGCAGACGCGCAGCGGGAGGACTACGTGAGGTCACAGGGAGAGGACGGCCATCTGCACACCCAGGAGAGAGGCTGGGAACACATCCTCCCATGGAGCCCCCAGAAGAATCCAACCCTGCCGACCCCTGGCTTCGGGACTTCCGGCCTCCAGAGCTGTGAGACGAGCCACGTCTGCTGAAGCCAGCCAGCCCGCGGTATTCGTCGTGCAGCCAAGCTGACGGATACACTGCGCGGGCGCCATAGCCCAGCTCCCTCCTCCACCTCGCCCATCCCTCCTTCCTCCTGCTTACACCGTTGGTTGACTGTCTCCCCCAGCCAGGAGGCCAGTCCCACGAGGGCAGAGACTTCGTCGTGGTCATGGCTGCCAGCACGGCATCGACACTCTCTGGGCATGCAACAAAATTTGGGTGAATAAAGAAATTCAGTAGTTATTTCTGACAGAAATTGTGAAGAGACCAAGTGAACAATCTCTGTCCCCCACCCTTACTGGGTCTCTAAGTGCTGTTGGCCCCACGCTTCTCCAAGTCACCTCAGTCCTCTCAGGCGAAGTGTCCCCTCCTTCCCCCATTCAGAGCAGACAATGGAAAACCCTGGATGTTTCTGACAGTCCATGCACCTGCCAGTCAGGGGGAAACCTTCGTCTTTCCTGGGCTTGGCCCCCTGCTGGGCTCAGTGGCAGCAGGGAAAGAAAAGAGGGGCTCTGGGTGCCATCATGCCCACAAGAAGGTCCCAGTCTAGGAAGAGTCCACTCTCCCCCCTTACGCCATGCATTCCAGGCCTGGTCAATCACAGGAATTGGTCCAGGGTAGTTACATGACCCGCACCTGGGCCAATCAGCACAATCCATGTTCCTGGTGTCAATGATTGGGTCACGGATGGGCATAACCGTGTTAAGATAATCAGAGTTAATCTAAGGATTTTGTTAGAACTACTGGAAAAGAAAAGCCTTTCTCTTGGGGGCGATTGGGAGGATGGAAGCTCATCCTGGTGACGTTGGCAGCTGTCTTGCTCCCGTATAGGAAGAAAGTGCAGCCAACTACGGGAAAGCAGAAGTAAGAAATAGAGAGATTCCATGTATCATTGTTTGGGCTCCTGGATCCAGCCATGCCTGAAGCCATACTCTCAAGCTTATGAGTAGATAATGCCCCCCCCTTAAAGATTTATTTACTTATTTTGAGAGAGAATCTCCAGCAGACTCCCTGCTGAGTGCAGAGCCTGACACAGGGCTCCATCTCAGAACCCTCAGATCACGACCTGAGCTGAAACCAGAGTCAGACGCTCAACTGACTGAGCCACCCAGATGCCCCAATGCTCCCTGACTTTCAAATTTAAAGCAGTTTGGCTTTAGTTTCAGTGATCAGCAACAAGTCTCCAATATAATCTAGATCTCCCTCTACCTCGAAAAAAGCAAGCATTTATTTCTCACCATTTCCCCTACACAGGAACACCTGGATTATCTATACCCCAGGTCATCCCATCAGAACAGCCGGAGACCGTGGTGCCCACTCCGTCATGTGCTCCAGAGTTTCTCAGGCTTGGGTCTCAGGCCGAAGCCATCTCTACCGCCCATAATTCGAGGCCAGGTGATGTCAAGGTCCCGGCTCTGGTGCCTCTGGAGCAACGAGGCACAGCAGGCCTCCACCCGGGCACTGGCCTCTTCTGCCAATGCCTCCTTGTGGGTGGGCACCGCATTCTTATGTGGATGGGACCACCCTAGACGAGGGGAACCATCCACATGTACCAGGACCTCTGACTTTCTGGAACACCACTACACTACACACAGCACTACAGAACAAACTTCCAAAAAACTTCCAGCATCTGGCTCTGAGGCCCAAACATCCGCTTTTTCGTTTCCCTTTGCTTGGTGCCATGTTACAGCCTTTATACTTTGGAGTTTCATTTCCAGAAAGGAAGTTCATGTGCTGAACATTTGCTGGTTTTGTCTGACCTGCGTCCTTCTTCCGTCTCCTGGCAACAGCCCCCCTGTGGCTTTGAGGAGCGGCCCTGCCCCCTTGTCTCCCAGACTGCGGGCTGGAGGGTATGCTCTGGCCCCGGGCGGGATGGAGTATGCCAGCACCCTGGCCTCGGGAACCCCGGCCCTGGGTCTGTCCCCCAGGCTGGGTCAGCCAGCTCTTTTCCCTGGGACTTTGCACAGGTGCTGGAAAGTAGTAGGTCGGGACACCGACTTTGAAAAGCGGGGAATCTGGGGTCACTGCAGCCATGTTCCCCACCACGTGGAGCACGAGTGAGTAAAGCCAAGCGGGACAAGCAGAGATACAGGACGCATGGGGTGTGCTGGCGGCACGGGGCTTTCCGGCTGCTCCAGGGTGTGGAGCGGACACATGAATGCTCCCCGCAGGTGACAAGGCCCCCCACACGAGAGGGCCGACCCATGACAATGACATCCGTGAGTGCTAAGTATGTGCCAGGCACAATTTGAAGTGCTTTTTATATCCTGTTTAATTCTTAACCTCATGATGTCTGCTCTAAAATTAACCCCGTTTTCCAGATGAGGAAACTAAGGCACAAACAGGTTGAGTCGCAGTTTCCCAAGAAGCGTCAAGGCATCCAAGGAAACAGACAGCATATCGAGGCAAGTAGACAAGGTGGGTCACGGCTGAAGGTGACTGGTCCGGCTTCTCAGGCCACCCTGGGTCCTGTGTGGCTGGCTCTGACCTGGGGACCCTGGTCCACTTAGAACCCATCTGCATGCATCAGGCCACCCACCTGGCCTGGAACTGGACAAGCTGGGACTCGAAATCTGGTGACCTCAGCACCCACCCCTCATCTAACCACAGAGACACAGGAACTGAAGCTTGTTCCGAACCAACCCAAGGGAAGCAGCACAGACAGCCTTAGACTCCGGGACTCCTGAGGGCTGTGCCCTCTCCTACTGGGTGACCGTGGGCAGATCACTGTCCCTCTGCGGGCGCCAGCGTCCTCTCTGAAGGACACATCCGCTGCATGCATTAGCTGGTACAGTCCAGATCCCTCTCCCTGGTAGGGGCACAGAGCTCCAGACCCTGGGCTGTCAGCTCTGTTCTCAGAGAAATCCGGCTGGGCACATGCATTTGAACGAGGGTGGACTTCTCTGGGAGATACGATTGATCAAAGAACTCCACCGCTCCTCTGCCCTGCTGTCTCCATTCTTGGGGCTGGAAGGGCCTCACTCCTTCTCCGGGCCCTTCTGCCCCTCCGTGACCCCGCTCTGGCCATGCTGTTCACGTAGACATCCACTAGTGGTTTCGGGGCAGGTTTTGCTTTTCTGGATAGAAAAGAACAGATGTCCCCCTTTCTGCCTTCAGTGGGGTCATGGAGGCCACCTGTCTGAAGGAACATTGCAAAGACTCAAGAGAGCCACTCCCCGACTTCTGGCGAGGAGTGCACAAGGAACCCCAATGTATTCAAACCACTGTTAGGTGAGTTCTCGGCAGCTTGCAGCCAAAAACCTCCCTAGCTGATAAATCCATCACTAGGGACAACTTCCCAGCTGCCCGCAGAATGGCACCCTTGCACAGGTGTGGCGTGAGCGCCCACGTGCCATGCCGGGCCACAGTGCGTCGCCTGTGGACCGTGTAGGAGGACGCGTCAGGGAGGTGGTGAACCTGCCTGCAGCCTGAGTTTAGAGCCAGGCGGTGTGTCTTGTTAAGGACGGCTTTGCAAACTCTGACTGCGATTTCAGAGGGATGCAGCTAGGGGACGAAAGATTTGGTGACACCCCCGCCCCCACTCAAGGCTTCATGTGCTCTGGCAGGACCCTGACCAGTCGGGAGAAACCACTCACTGAACACCACCCACCTACCCCGGGCTGTGCCCGGCGGTAAGCTTTGCTGAAATGGGCTCCTTAGAGTTTGTCACCGTAAACGCAACCCATGTAAGATGTGTGAGGCAGATGCTCATTCCGTCTGACCTCTGATGTCTGAGCTCCCCGTCCATTCCATGCTTTCCTAGCATGTCTACAATTATATTGAGGTGCTGTGTTAACAGCTCTACCCTGTCCCCCACCCACCACGAGGTGAGAATATCAGGCTGGTTCTGGGTCCCTCGCCGGCTCCTCTATCCAGAGGCAAGTCCTGCTTGCCAGCGCGACTCCGCATCCAGCTTTAAGTCCGGTTCAGCCCTCAAATCCTAAGGTTTGCAGAAGGCTCTGTCTTGGAATAGAGAACAGCAGGCCCGAGGCTCCCCCCAGCTCCTGGCAAGGCCGCCAGGTATGGGGCTGGTGGTCCATCCCTTCTCAGGTGCTGGAGGTCAGGCCTTGTGTCCTCTCTCTCTGGACCCAGATGCAGCCCCCTCACCTACCTCCATGCCTCTTGTCGTCCCTCCTGTCTGATCCGCCCTCCACACGCAGGAAGAGGGTCTCTGTGAAGCTCAAATCTGATGCCTTTGCTCCTTGCATAAGCCCTTCTCTGTCTCCCTTGTCGTCTGGGGTAAAGGCCTCCTGTTCATCCTGGTGCTCAGAGCCTTCACCACCCCCTTCCTGCCTTTCAGCTTCTGCTGCTGCCGCTTTCCACTTCAAACCCTCCACCACAGTAAGTCTTCCTGTTCCCAGGAGGCACCAGGGCCCTGCGCCTCTCTAAGCCTTTGTAGTCACTGCAACCTGCCTGAGAAAACTCCTACTCGTCCTTCAATACCCAGCTTGGATGACGGCATTCCCCCAGGAGATGCCCTGACCCCTAGCCAGTCATTCTGCCTTGTCCGTGCTTGTCTACACCGGGCAACCTTGCTAGTGTCCTGTCCACAATCAGCTGAGACTGTCCATTGTTTGCTGGGGGTCTCCACAGACAGAAGGCGCTCTAGGGGCCGGACTCTGTTAATATCAACAACACCAACCACATCACCATTACTATTAATGGGGGGTAGTGTGATGAGGGATCAATAATGATAATTTCCAATATTTATTATGCATTTTCTCAGTGCTAAGCACTATTCTAGGTGCTTTATACGTATTAGCATTCTGAATCTTCAAATACCCTAGAAGTGGGTATTATTAGTAGTAGTCATATTCTCATCATCCCCATTTTACAGATGAGGAAACCGAGGCTCACAGAATGAGAATAGTTTGCTGCAGGTCACACTCCCAGAGCTGCACTTCCAGCTACCGCACCCCACCGCCTCTCCATGTCTCACTGGATAGTCACCCTAAGACCCAGAGGAACAGAATTCCTGGGGCAACTTTGTGAATGAGGAGACTGGGGCTCACAGAGAGAAAGGGAAGGGCTTAAAGCCTCCCAGGAAGTACGTGGGAAAGCTGGGATTCAAACCCAGGTCAGGCTGGGCCTCCTGAGCCTGGGCCCCCACCCGCCACGCCCGTCTCCGTGGAGGGTCCCAGGCTGGAGCGTGCAGCCGGTGCCTGACCAGCACTGCCCCTTTGTGAGCCCCGGGTATTGTTTCGGAGAGAAAGGCCTCAGTTCCCACCAGTGGCCACCCACATACCTGCTTCCAAGACTAATGGAATCCGTGACCAGACGCCGCCCAGCTCCAGATGGCGCCCCATGCCCCACTGCCCCCCCTCTGCCTGTCTGCTTCCCTCTCTCCCCTGACCTGCTGACGTTGCCCCCCCACCCCAAGGTCAGGCTGGGCTGCTGCAATGGGCCAGAAGAAAGGAGGTGTCCCTCCAATGGCCTCATCTTTGTGTCCCCTCCCCGGTGGCCTCCTCGGTGGCCGGCCAAATGAGCTGTCCTCCTACTTGCCCCCCCTGCCAAGGCTTTTCATCTTTCCCTCCCAGACAACAAAGCCACAGAGGCCAGGCAGAGGCCCCTCCTCCCCGCTCCAGCTGGGCTGGGTTTTTCAGTCTCCTTTTCTGTGAGTTGGAGCCCAGCCCCTGCCCCACGGTGCTGGCCCCAGGCTGCCTGCCCAGGTGTCCTGAAGGCCCAGCTGCCCCTCAGCACAGAGCCGGGGCAGGTGCGGCAGGCAGCGCAGACACCGGGGCTTCGAGAGAAGGTGGAGATGCCCACAACCCCCCCGTCGCCCGAGTCAAGGGCGGCTCCTCCAGGAGCACCGCTCCCCTTGAAGCAGGATCTGTCCACTGGACCACTGAGTCAGGGCTCACCTTGTGCTGGGGTCCCATATGCCCGCACCCTCCTTACCAGGACACGTTTGGGGTCAGTGTCCATCCGCATGTTCATGCGTCCATTCATTCGCCATCTTACTGTGAGCCCGGGGCTGGGTGCTGGCCTAAAGAAATGCCAACACGGGCTGTCTTGGTGAGGCGCAGAGTACCCCTAGCCACCCCAAAGCGTTCAGCAACCTGGAAAAGCCAACTTTGAGACAAGCCTGTTCTAACCAGGCTTCCTCCTCAGGCCTCCAACATCCAGGGAGTCTCCAGTGTTTTTCGAGACAAGAAAAAGGGATTTGGGCCACAAGCTCCAGAGAGAGGCAAAGATGGGGGAGAGTTTGATGGGGCTGGCTGTGATCCAGCAGCGGGTATGTGACGAAGGTTGGGCCAATCAGAACAGCAAATCGTCTTGGCGCCCCCTGATGCATTCAGGAATGAACATGTTTCCAAGTTGTTCAATAATTCCCAGTTCCAGGAATTCAGTGGGATGGCTCAGATGAGAGATGATCTTTCTACTGGACTTGGAGCTTTGAAGAGGTAAGCGCCCCAAAGGCTACCAGAGGAGAGAACTTGCCTAAGAGCAAAGCAGAGCTTCTATATTCTGGTGACATTGAGTACCTGGATCCAGCCATGCCTGAAGCTGACTGCCTACCTTTTCCCAGGAGCCACTTTCTTTTTTTAACCCAAGTCAGTTAGAGGCAGGCTTTCAGGCACTCGTCTAAGAGAGATGGCTAATAGGAAGAAAGAGAAAAGAGAGAAGAGAAAGGTGGAGAGTGGCTGGGTGTAGTTTGGGAGAAGTAACAGTGAAACACCCTTGTTAGATGTGAGGTCAAATGACATCTTATGAATTGTGATGTCAAATATTCATATAAAACTATCACTATAATGTAATCCGTACCCTCCCCCTGCCCAAATCATCAGTAAGTCCTCCTGTGCTCAAAAATGCGTTGGGAGGAGAGACTATTTTGTGGGACTGGAAGAAGCAGCGGAGTCTCTCGTCTCTCGTCTGAGATGACATAGTGTGACCAGATGTGGGAAGCAGGAGCCCAGAGGCTGATGCGGCTGTGATGGAACACGTAATCCTTCCTGGCCGACTGGGCTGGGTCAGGTGAGCCCCTGGGTTTTCGCCTGGTTCCAAGAGCCCCGAAGAGTGCTTTGATTCCCGGAATGCCTCTATGTGACCTGGGACTCCCACAGCTGGGGCCCGTCTGCACCCAGCACATTTGCGTCCTAACATGCGTGCTCATGAGCTGCTCCCCTCAGGCCCCAGAAGAGCCTCCGAGGGCAAAGGACGCATCTGTGCTGTTCCTGGTTACCTGAGATATCCACTTTCTCCATGGAAGCTGCGTAGGAAATGCAGAACTGATAAGCAAGCATCCCCAATTGCTTAAATATTTACCGTCCGTTCTCTTAGGTTCCTGGCCAGGATGGCGCATTGAGGGGCTAGGGGAGGCTCCCTTTCCAGGTACAAATGCACAGAAGTACTGGATAAAACATAACCATTCTTATCAGAATACAGAGCCAAGGGGCGCCTAGGTGGCTCAGTTGGTTGAGTGTCTGCCTGGGTCTTGGGATCGAACCCTGCCTCTGGCTCCCTGCTCAGATCAAGTCTGCTTCTCCCTCTCCTGCTCCCCCTGCTTGTGCTTTCTCCTCTCACTCTCTCGCTCTCAAATAAATAAATAAATAAAATCTTAAAGAGAAAAAAAAAGAACACAAAGCCAAGAACAAGAAGGAGAGACCTCCAGCTTGTATGGGGTGCAGGAGATGGACCTGAAATGCCCACAGAGGGGTCAGGACTGGGGTTCTAACGCCCAATGGGGACAGGTACTGAAGACCTCACCTGTGAGTTCATACAAGGAGGCTCCTGCATGAAGCGGGGGGCCCTCCAGGGGCTGTCTCATCCAGGAACAGAGGTGAGAAAACCCTACTTACTGGCCTTGGATGGTGTCCCCAGATACGGAGCTCAATTTCTCCTGACCTGGGTAGTGATGAAACTTCAAACCAAGAAATGAAATTAGAAACTGGCCCAGAATCAGGCCCTGGTGGGACAGCCCTGGAGGGAACTCCACAACCCTGGTGATGGGTGGATGCTCCAGGATCCTGGCTTCCGCCAAAGAGGGGCTCACCGTGGACAATCACAACAGCACACCGAGACCTTGTCATCATCACAGAAAGAGCAGAGAGAAAGCACCAGGGAAAGCTCAGATGTCGCGGCAGTCCCAAAGAGACTGGAAAAGTGGGATGTTTAAACGGGAAAGGGATGAAGGACTGGAGAGAACCCACAACACAAGGACTGAGCGGGATGGAAAAGAATGTGTGGTTTTGAGAAAGAAGTACATGGAAGTCTGGGCACTGAGCAGGGGAGTGATTGAGATACCATCTTAAGGTGACAGCAGAGAAGGGGAAAGGACAAATTTATTAGGAGTTGGGAGACTCACCAGAGTGCCGAAACAGCCAAGCGCTGGTTAGGAGACCACCCCCATGGCTCTATTTCCTCATTCGAAAAAATGCGGCCTCATACCAGCCTCCGAGCATTATGAGAAGATCAGAGCGGGTCAGTTTCTGTGAGAGCGCTGGAAAAGTGTGAGTCGGGTCATGGGTTCTAACCAAATGGCTTCAAGCTGTCATTCCCAGGAGGGATTTCAGTCATTGCACTGTTTTCCCCTCAGAGAAACATCTGCGGAACACCTGGGGGCGCTTAAGAGGGCGTGCTGGGGCTTTAGTCTTTGGGGTGTGGTGCCCCTTCCATCCATCAGCTCTAGACTGCAGGCCCAGTGGGTCTGGCCACGGAGGGAGTGGTTCAGCTCAACAAGCAGGGGACGTCTGAGCTCCGGAGAAGCTGCCGTGACATTGTAGCCCACAGCCCCTCTGCAGGCTGTGAAAGGTCCTGCAGGCGTTTTGGGAGGTGGGGAGCTGGGGGAGTCCAGGAGGACTTGTGCACGGTGCCAGGCTGGCCTGGGGTATGTGGCTTTGGGCTGTTCGGGCTGGGGTCTGGATCCTGGCTTGTAACTCGCTGGGCCACATCGGCAAGTTTTGCTGCCTCTCTGGCCTCGGATTTCTCAGCTGTGAAGTGCAGATGACAAAACCTTTGTCTTAGGCCAGTGGAGGGGCTCTTTTGAGTGAATGTGGGGAAAGTGTCTGGCATCACGCCGGGTACACAGGTGATGCTCAATACATGTCCTTGGCTGGTCTATGCCCTCGCCTTTTCTTTCTTCCAAGAAGGAGAACTTTGGGGCAAGTCAGCCCACAGACTCTGCCCATAGAAAGCGGGCAGAGGAGGTCTGCCTCCTGGGGCTGGGCATGGTTTAGGGGCCATGTTTTTATAGGGGCAGGGAAACAAGCGACAGAGCCATCTCCTCAACACTGTGACCTTCACACAATGTCACTCATTTTCTGGCCCTCGGTTTTCTCATTCACTGGGCATCTCCTTGGAGCCTCTGCCGTATCTGCTCGTCTTTTTCCTCACCAAGAGAACCCAGTCGTGTTTGGGGCATCAATATGGCCAGATTCTCCTGTAGATAGGAGCAGCCATGTGACCTGGTTCTGGCCCAGGAGGCGGCGGTGCAGGCTCTGGTGGGCAGGGGTATCTCTCCCTGAACACAAAGGCAAAGCTCGCTTGAAGAAAATCCTCCCCACCCTCAACCTGGCCCGTCCTTCTCATGCCTGAACAGTAGACACGAGGCCTGCAGGTGTGGCAGCCATCTTGTAACTGTGTCTCAACACAACAAGGGAAGGAGGAAAGGAAGGAAGAGCACAGGCTGTAGAGGCCGAACTTACTTCTCCACTTTCTGGCGGGGTGGCCCTGGGGATGTTGCTTCACTTCTCGGAGCCTCACTTCCCACTGTCCGTAAAATGGGGGTAACACCTCTACCTTGCACAGTTCTTGTGAGGATTAAACGGTGCCATGGATACAAACCCCCCTTTTCTGCTGTAAAGGGCTATCGGGGTATTCGTAGTGGCCCTTACATCGTGCTGTAGAGAACAGTTACTTCAGGCTAAAACAAAGAAGAGACCCTTTATTTCTCCTCTTGGAGAAAGTTCCAAGGCTGGACACAGGCCCCAAGCCAGCCAGCCTGGCTCTTGAGCCGATCAGCTATGCAAACAGGAAGTGACTATCCAAATATTTGGAGCTGCAGGAGGCTGGCCCAGAGTGGGCCTCCTCATGGAGGCCTCTCTCCACATTGTGCCTTCTCATCTCCCAGCTGTGAGCACCCCCAAAGTCAAAGAGGAGGTCCTCTAAGGGGCTAGGTTCAAAGGCTCCCCTTCTGGTTGCCCTGCCCAACAGCCTGGGCCAGACCGGCTTCCTTCTGGCTGGAGGATGACAGCAGCCCCTCTGTGGGCTCCCGTGGTCCCTTGCTCTTCCCCCTCCTCCCACCTCTTTGTCACAACTGTAGCCAGTGTAATTTTTTTTGAAATGCAAATCAGTTCCTGTCACCCTCTTGCTGAAAACTTCCATGCTCTCTTTGAGGGAAAGATTGAAGTCCCTGACACCACCTTCCAGGCTCCGGATGGCCTGGCCTCTGCCTGCAGCTCTGGTTTTCCTCCTCCAGCCAGTCTGGTCTCCTTTTAGTTTCTGGAATGTGCCAAAGTCCCTACTGTCTCAGGGCTTTGCCCACGGTGTTCCCATTTTCTAGAACACTCTCCCCTTCTCCCCTCCTCCTCTCTCCGGCCCATCTTGCCACGTAACACCCTATTCGCAGCTCTCAGCTCAAGCGTCACCGTCACCGAAGGACCTGGCAGAGCCTGCAGCAAGCATGACCTGCGAAGGGCCTGCCCTTCCCCCACAGCATTCATCCGCCTGCGGCTATTCACCAAGTCACATGGTGATCTCACACGGTCAGTAAAGGCTACTCAGGCAGGATTTCGGGTTGCCTTGTTCCCAGTCACGTCCCCGCCACCTGGCATGGCCTCTGTAGGGAACCGGTGCCCAGTAAATGCGGAAGTCAGGCGTGCCTGGCGATTCAAAACGGAGAGGGCGCTGTTTACTGAGCACCTGCTGAGTGCCGGGCAGGCCTTCGCTGCCTCCTCACAGCCGCCCTGGCAGGCAGGGACTCCAGCCTGTGTTCTACCAAAGGGGAAGCAGAAGCTCCAAGAGGGGCAGTGACTTGCCCAAGGTCACACACCTGGCAGAGGCCCTGCTGGGATTTGGGACTCGGTCCCACGCCCAGCTTCCTGCCTGGTGGAGTTAGCCCCAGGGATCACCGTACATCTGTTTCCTCATCTGCAGAATGGGGATGAAGCGGTACCCACCTCACAGGCTGTTGTGAGCACTGGGCCACTCAAGCGCTCAGCTCAGAGCCTGGCACACACTAAGCGCCCAGCAACCGTGAGCTATCGTCACCATCGTTATTGTGTTGGTCAAAGAACAAATAAAAATAACTATGTCCTCTCGGGACCCGCGAAGGGGCAATCGGAAGGTCTCTGTGGGTGAACAAGCACGTGAATGGTGAGTGAGTGGACAGCGAGAGAATGAGGGGCTGAATGACTGAAGAAATGGGAGAACGGCTGGCCGAGCGAGAGGAGGGATCCACGAGCGAACGTGTGAACGAACAGAGGAACCTGAGAACGAGTGTGTGTGCGGGGAGGATGCACACCTGAGGTCTGGGAGACCCGGAGCTGAGTTGGGGCCCCCGGGCCGCCCCCCACCGGCTCACCTGTAGCGCCGCAGCTCGCCCTCCAGCCGCCGCACCCAGCGCTGCAGGCCGGGCACCTGTCGCGCCAGCGCCTCGAGCTCGCGCACGCGACCCAGACTGCGCAGCACCGCCGCCCGGGCCTCCTCGGCGCGCCGCCGCACTTCGGCCTGGCCCTGGCGCAGCCGCCCCGCGCGGGCCTCGGCCACCGCCAGCGCGCCCCGCGCCTGCCGCAGCTCCCGCGCCGCCGCCTCGGGCCCGCCGCGCCCCGCCTCCTGCGCGCCCGCCTGGCTCTTCCAGAGGCCGACCTGCGGGGACAGGGCCGCGGGGACCGCCGTGAGCGCCTCGCGTCGGCCACAGGCCACGACCGCGGCCACCGTTCCCGCGCCCCCCGGAACACCCACGGTGCACGTTTATTGCGCGCACTGCCTATGCTCCCAGGGTGGTCTCAACTCCTTTAATCCTTGCAACAATTCACATGGGGCGGGAGCTCTAATTATCTCCTTTTTCCTGGGTTAGGGAAACTGGGCCACAAAGCCCAATATTCTCATCTTTGCGTGGTACCAGTACCCGAACTTCACGACTCTTCTCTGCCTATCTCCTGCGTTGGTAGCATTCAGCCTTCTGAGCCTCCTCCGATCCTGAGACGCGAGGAACAATCTAAGCGTCTCAAAAAGGTATTTCTGGACCTCCCCAGTGTCTGGTCAATAGACTGTTCTTGAGGGTGGGGTTTACCACTGTGTCCCGACACCTAAACCGGGTCTGGCACACAGTAGGTGCTCAATGAATACCTGGAGAATGAATGATCCTGGACCACCTTCCTCCCCACCGTAGGAGTCATTTCCCACTCCCGCCCTTCGCTTCTCTTCTGCTCCTAGGCCGCCAGCCCTTGCCTGTCCGTAGCTATGACCACTGAAAGCAGCACCCTGCCACCCCTCCGCATACTCAGCCTGCGCTCTGCCGCTCAGGGCTGGTGACTGGGCAATATGCAGAGTGGGGCTAATACAAGTAGCTCCCTCCTGACCTATGGCCCCTTGGGGCAGAGGCTGTTCTTTTCCTCCTCCCACCCCCATCACCCTCCGCACAAGGCCGAGTGCAGTGCTGAGCACAGCGCTGAAGTGTTTGTTGGCTGAGTCCCAGATGCTTGGGCTGGGTCCATATGTCATTCAGTGCTTCCTTCTCGACATCCCAGAGGTCTGGCTCCCCACAGGTGTTTGGTGGCCAGTGACTGTCTGATGAACAGGGACACTATTTTAGCACCTGGCCCCGGCCCTGAGGGAGGCCCATAAATATTTGCTGAATGACCCAGTGAGCTGCCGGTCTCCCCCACTAGGCAGGAAGCTCCTTAAGGGTGAGGACAGGGCCTTTTTCACCCCTTATCTCCTAACGCACCTCCCACCCCCTAGCCTGGCACCACAGAGAGCTCAAGATGCCTGTTGAATGACTGAATGTGCGAGACGGCCCAGGTTTTCTGGAGTTCAACTACTGAGTTAGAAGAGGCAAGACGACATAGTGAGGGTGGGGGGAACGCGTGGGATGGTGATCCGGGTGGGACAGGGGTTTGGAGGTGGAATGGGTGAGGAGAAGAGGCGGCCTGGAGTGGGTTGAATGCAATGGGTGGGATAGGGGAGGACGCAGGGAGACGAAGTGGGGTGGGGCTGCCTTTCCCCCCCTTCCACTTCCTCAGCGGGTCCTGGGCTGCTCAAACGACCCCCGCCCCCCTGCAGTCACGGCCACCCCCCTCCCTCCGTGCCGGCGCGCACCTGCAGCGCTAGGCAGCGCGCGTCACTGCTCTGCAGCGCGGCACGCAGGTCCTCCACCAGCTCGCGCAGGCTGCTGTTCTCCTCCTCCAACCGCGCCAGGCGCTCCCCGTCCCGGCTGCCTTCGGGGCCGCCGTCCGGGCCCGGCGTGCGGGGCGGGCGGCGGCGGCGGCGCGGGCGGCGCAGGCGGATCTGCGTCTCGACGTGCTCGCTGAGAGCGCCGCGGGGCAGCCGGGGCCCCGCGCGGGTGCCGAAGTAGCCGCAGAGGCGCGCGTGGAACTGGCGGAAGGTGAGCTCCGGCGGCTCCGCGCGCAGCGCCAGGCGCGCCTCCTCTTCGGCATCCGCGTCCCCGTCGGTGGCCACCACAGCGGCCGCGGCCTCGGCGGTCGCATCCCCCGGGTTCGTGTCTCGGGCGGCCGCATCCCCGGAGGCCTCCCCGGCGGCGGCCCCCTCGGCGCGCAGCCCCAGCACGGCGCAGAGAGCGCGAAAGTCGGCGCGGGGCAGGCGGCCGGCGCCGCGGCAGTCCAGGTGGTGGAAGACCTCCTGCAGGTACTGGTCCAGGCCGGTGGCCAGCACCACGATCTCATTCTCCACGCCGCGGTCCAGCCCGTAGTGGTGCGCCAGCGCGCTCAGCAGCCACTGGGTGCGCCGCGCGGGTCGCCGGTACGGGTCACCCCCAGCGCCCTCCATGCCGGCCTCCCGGCCCGGGCCGCTCGGCTCCATCGCGGCCGCGCGTCGCTCCTCGGGTCCCTCCGCCCCGCCACTTCCAGGGGCGGCCCCGGAGTTCCTCGAAAGGAGGGGCTTAGCGGTCGCGGTCTGGTTGGAGCGGCGCGGAGGGCCGTGTCCAGCAGCTGCGCTGGCTTGGCGGGGCGTCTGTGTTTACTCGGGTTGGTTTGGAGGAGGCTGGGGTAGGGGGGCTGGTCCCGCTCTCTGGCTCGCTTTTCCGGGTGACACCCCGCTCTCTTCTCCCTCATCACTCCCGGGGAGTCCCTGGCGTCTCCTTTTCCCCTCCCATCCCGGCTCTGTCGGCTTGCAGCTCCCGCACCCTCTGTCCCACTGCGCTGAGAGTTGGCTCCGGGACCGCGCGAGGCGTGGGCTCAGGATAGGAAGCCGGGGAGGGACCGGAGGGTAGCTGCCCTGTCCTGTTGCTGGGGGCGTGTCCCCCAAGCCCACGTGTCACTCCACCCCTTCTCCGGGGAAAGTCTTTCCTGCTGGCTCTAACCGCCGTCTCCCCGCGCGGGTGCGGAGAAGCGCCTCTCTCCTTAGTTCAGATGCAGGGTTCCCAAACTCACGTGTGGCTCTACCGTAGATGGTGCAGAGGCTTACGTGGTAACTAGACCAGAGAGACAGGGTTGGAGAAGTGGATTGCTTAAGGGACATCCCGCTGGTAAGAAGTCGATCTGAGATGGGCCCTCGTTCTCCAAGCTCTGTGTGTGTTTGGTAGGGCGTTGGGGTGGGGGAGGCGGGGATAGAAAAGTGGTTTCCAGCCCTCACCTTTGTGCCTGTGGATGGTGAGTTGGCGATGCGACCTGAGTTCCGTCTCTGAGCTGGGGTTATGCTAACAGGGTTGTTTGGCCAACCTTTTCTCTGGCCCCTTACAACACATTTCTGGAAAAAAACACCTTCTCAGGGGAGACCTAGGCTGTTTTTCTTTTCTCTTTGATGAGAGAGGTGCCATGCTCCTGTTACCTGCACTGGGACGCGTTACCCAGCCACGTTGGAGCAAGAGCTAGACCTTATTCAACTGTCCCTGGCTGTGAGATGGGCAGAACCTGGCTTTCTGTGTAACTCTAGGAATTTAAACGCCAAATTCTGGAATTTGAAAAGGCACTAAAATTCTGTCTTCTGTGCTGCAGTATCCCAGAATCAGCACTTTATTTGGCAAATCCCTACTCGTTCTTGAAGATTTTGCCCAAGGGAAGCAGTTAGATGCTTCTCCCCAGCCATTTTGGACATTTTTTTTTTTAAATTATAAAGGTAAGAGCATTTTGACAAAAAGTTTTACATCCATCCCACTTCTTGGCTCCCGCCTTAGAAATAGACACGTGCTCAGGATGTTCGCTGTATCACTGTTTATAATATGGAGAAACTAGAGACACCCTGGTACTCATCAGCGCATCAGCCACGATGAATCACCGAAAAGGGACGAGTGAAATAAGCCAGGCGCAGCCTCTTGTGTGCAATGTTATGACTTCGATAACAATAACAACAAAACCACACCAAACGCTATTAAATATTTTCTATAAGGACTTCTGAATGTAACTGCACAGAAAAAGACGGGAAGTAGAGGCCCCTGGGTGGTTAAGCCTTTGCCTTCAGCTCAGGTCATGATCCCAGGGTCCAGGGATGGAGCCCACATCAGGCTCCCTACTCAGTGGGGAGTCTGCATCTCCCTCTCCCTCTGCCCCTCCCCCACTCATTCTCTCTCTCTCTCTCTCTCTCTGTCTCTCTTTTTTAAAGATTTTATTTATTAATTTGACAGAGAGAGAGAGAGAGAGAGAGACAGCCAGTGAGAGAGGGAACACAAACAGGGGGAGTGGGAGAGGAAGAAGCAGACTCCCAGTGGAGCAGGGAGCCCGATGTGGGGCTCCATCCCAGAGACCTGGGATCATGCCCTGAGCTGAAGGCAGACGCTTAACCACTGAGGCACCCAGGCGCCCCTCTCTGTCTCTCTCTTTCAAATAAATAAAATCTTTAAAAAATTAGAATTAAAAGAAAAAGATGGAAGGATTCAAAACTGATGCAGGGGTTATTTCTGGGGATCAAAGATGTTTAGCTTTTGCTGTAACATTTCCCTTTTTGCCAAGGCGATTTCTTTCTTTTGGGGAGAACACACCTTATTTACCATTTATATACCATAAAATTCACCCGCTGAAGGGTGTAAATACATGCTTTTAGTACATTTGTAGAGTCCAGAGCCATCACAGTCTAACTTCATAACATTCTTATCACTCCTTTCCCCAACCCTTGTACTGGTTAGCTTATTTTCCCCGTCACCTTCCACCCCCAACCTCCCGCACTCGGTAACCACCACTTCCTGTGTCTACGGATTTGTCTATTCTGGACACTTCGTAGAAATGGAATCATACAGTATGTGACTGGCTCCTTTTTGAAACATTGACAGTAGTGTTTCCAAGGTTCACCCACACTGCAGCATGTATCAGTACATCCTTACTTTTATGGCGGAGTGGTACTCAATCGTGCGGCTAGACCCCGTTTTTGCTTCTCTGTTCATCAGCTGATGGACATTGGGGCTGTTCCCACCTTTTGGCTGTTCTGAATAGCACTGCTGTGAACATGCATGTGCAAGTTTCTGCGTGGACATGTTTTCATTTGTCTTGTGCGTAGACCCGGGAGTGGGACCTCTGCTTGGATGGGAGTTTTACGTTTAAGTTTTGAGGAACATGCCAGGCTGGTTTTCATGATGGCCGCACCATTTACCTTCCCAGCAGCTGTGTTTCCGTGTGTTTCCCGACAGGTTAAGTAACACGGATGTTTTCAGGCCTCCATCTCGCCTCATGGGGCCCCTGGTCTTCCTCAGCAAGTTCCTGCCATCTTCCATTCTGCTCCGTGTTCACACCCGCATCCAGTCGGTCAGGCCATTGTCTGCTCTACCCTCGCAACCCATCCCGAATCCCACTCTTGCCCCACTCCAGGGGTACCACCCTGGGCCAACCCCCAGCATCTCCCACCTGTATTCCTGCAACAGGCTCCCCCAAGAACGGCCTGTGGGCTCCTACAGTCTGTTCTCCACAGCCAGAGGACCCCCTCCTCCCTGCTCAGGAACCCCTAATTCTTTCCCTCTCACAGGGACAGAAGGCAAGGTCTCACTTTCCCCCCAGCCTCCGCCTCATCTCTTGACATTGCCCTTCCCCTTGACCTCCACACTGTTCTTCTCACTCCCTTCAGGGTATTTGCAGCCGCTTCCCCCAGATGTTTACCTCCTCAGGCCCTCACCTCCTCCGTGAGGCCTTTGGTGACCCCGAAAGCACTCTGCACCTCTGACAGACTCTGTCTCCCTGTGTTAAGCTGTCAGTCAGCCACGAGGGTAGCAATACTGGTCCGTTCCCCTGGAACGGTGCCTGGCGCACTGAAAGGAGGCAGTCCCCCTCCACCTTCCTTCTCAGCTGCCTCCCTGGTTGCCCTTGGGAATGGTGGTGTGTGTTGCCTTCCACATGTTTTCTTTGCCTATGCATGATATGTGTATTTTTTATTTGTATTATTTATTATGTATATTTTTTCGAGGCAGCTATTACGTCCTGCTGCTGTTCACCTGTGGGCCTCACATGAGGGCTGGGCTTCATGAGGCCAGGAACCTGGTGCCCCTCGGTCCCAGCAGGTGTCTGGCACTGCGTAGGCACTAATAATATTGGTTCGTATGAACACACATTTGTAGAAGTGAACTCACTGCCTCTAGGTGGCCTTGGTGGGATTTGGTGTCTTTTGACCCAGTGATGTTGGAGTCAGGGAGACTCCAAACGTTGGTAGCTGATTGGACCCCCAGATGGACCGCAGAAGCTTCTAGGCCTGGAGCCCCACGGCCTGTGGGTTTGCTGTGTACATTTAGGACAGGACTCGGGAACTTGGCTTGGGACCTTGGAGTTGGATCTGTGCAGTTGAATCGGATTTGATTTCATGTTAGTGCTGAGAGCGGGCAACAAGCAAGACGGCGGCCCCCCCCCCATCCCCCACTGCAGCTGGGGACGGCTTTTGGCGAGGGAATCCTTTGAACAGTAACGTTCCTGGGCCAGTCAACATTGAAAAGAAAGCCTTTAAATATCTTGCCATGGAGCGTTGCCTGGACCTCCACCCCCCTCTTCCCCTCCACCCTCCCCCCCTGCCCTGAAGCTCAGTGGGGGCCAGGGAAGTCAGGGTTGATAATGGTGCTCTGTCAGGCCTGTCGGTCTGCAGGGCAGTGTTACCAGGCGCCTCTGAAATCATTCCAGTCGGACCCACAAGGTTTTTGTTGAAGGTTCGAAGTGAGCAAACTCAGAGGTCTCCTGGGCTCTTTTGTCTGAGCTGGGGGATGGGTGTGCGTCTGCGTGGGGGAGAGCAGAGGCCCTGGCAAAGAGATGATTTTCCGAAGTCAGTTCACTATTGTTTGAGCCATTTCAAAAAGGATATTGTTTAAAGCGCCTTTAAACACCCCAGAAAAAATGCTAAAAACCAAAAATCACCACCAGAAGAGAGGACCCCAGATACCTCTGATGTATTTGTTTCCAGGCGCTTTCCATGCATTTGGGCATGAAAGAACTTCCCTGGGGTGGGGGTTACATGACTGGACACATCTGTCAAAGCCCTTCAGAAGGGCGACTTTACAGGACGCGCCTCGTAGCTCATTAAACTCAACATAAAGAAACACGGTGGAAATGCTGTTGCTGGAATCTTTCTTTGCACGGGGACCGTACTTCCTAAGCAGGCTTGCTGCCATCCTTAATACTCCTTTGCAGTGTTCCCGAGCAGCACTTGTGTTCCCACTCACGACTGAGCTGGGAGGGGCTTCGTCCTCCCCCAGGGACGCGCGTCAAGGTGGTTTGCAGTTTTTCTCCATTAAAACAACACCGTGAACTGTTGGCTCTGCGTCCGGGTGATTTACTAAGCGCCAGGGAGCTGGAACATTTTATGCACTCTTGATGCTGCGGAACTGTTTTTCAGAAAGCTTTTGTCATTCTGTGCAGCCCCCTGGAGTGTCTGGGAATGTCTGTGGGCCATCATTTTTAGTGACAAAGCTATTATATTTTCAGGAGTCTTGGTTAGATTTGCTTAGCGTTCAGACACCAAGTTTTATTTCTATTAAAAATCGGACTGAACTAGGCAAAGATTTCTTAGATACAACACAAAGTGAATGGTCCAAAAAAGAAAAAAATCGATAAATTGGACCTCATCAAAATTCAAAACTTTTGCACATCAAACGGCGGTGGTAAAGACACCATTAAGAAAGTGAAAGGACCGGCGGGAAACCAGGAGAAAATATTTGCAAAACACAGATCCCATAAGGGACTTGTATTCAGACTTTCCAAAAACTCCTACCACTCAATAAGAAGAAAAACAACCCAATCAAAAAGGGAACAAAAGACAGGAACAGACATTTTACCAAAGAGGATTTATGGATGACCAGTAAGTCCATGAAAAGATGTCAGTACCTTTAGTCATCAGGGAAATACAAAATAAAGCCACAATGGGATACTATTTCACACTCCTGAGAATCCACAATAAATTAGACAATATATGGTTTCTGGGGGGTGTGGAGAGAGAGGAACGTTCATCCTATGACGGTGGGAACGTGAAACGTGCAGCCACTTTGGAAAAACAGTTTGACAGTTTCTCAAAAAGAGAAAGCATGGAACTGCTGATGTGGAAATACTGGGGTTTGGGAGCGAATGATCAGGAAAGAATTCTTGAGACGTCTTCAGCGCAAAAAGGTGGTTTTATTAAAGCACGGGGACAGGACCCGTGGGCAGAAAGCTGCATCGGGGTTGTGACAGGTGACTACATACTTTCAAGTTCGGAGGGGGGTTAGGGATAGCCTAAGTCTCTAAAGAATTTTGGAAACAAGGTTTCCAGGACCTAGAGGGGCTAGCTGTTATTAGGAAAAGGTCATTTATTACTGTCTACCAAAACCCCAGTCATGAGACCCTTCAGATGTGTATCGGTGCGCCATATGCTTGGGGGCTGATTGCCAATGTATATCTTTGTGGGGGGAAGGCAGAGATAAAGGAAGTTTCCAAAGGACTTTTTAAAAATCTTTTTTTAAATTAACATATAATATATTATTTGTTTCAGGGGTACAGGTCTGTGATTCATCAGTCTTACACAACACCCAGCACTCACCACAACACATACCTTCCCCAGCGTCCATCACCCAGCCACCCCATCCCCCCACCCCCCTCCCTTACAGCAACCCTCAGTTTCCTATAATCAAGTCTCCTATGATTTGTCTCCATCTCTGGTTTCATCTTGTTTCATTTTTTCTTCTCTTCCCCTATGATCCTCTGCCTTGTTTCTTAAATTCCGCATATGAGTGAAATCATATGATAATTGTCTTTCTCTGATTGACTTATTTTGCTTAGCTCAATACCCTCTAGTTCCATCCACGTTGTTGCAAATGGCAAGATTTCATACTTTTTTAAATGTTTTTTATTATATTATGTTAGTCACCATACAGTAAAGATTTCATATTTTTTGATGGCTGTGTAATATTCCATTGTGTATGTGTGTATACACACACACACACACACACACACCACATCTTCTTTATCCATTCATCTGTCAATGGACATCTGGGCTCTTTCCATAGCTTGGCTATTGTGGACATTGCTGCTATGAACACTGGGGTGCAGGTGTCCCTTCGGATCACTACATTTGCATCTTTGGGGTAAATACCCACTGGTGCAATTGCTGGGTCATAGGGTAGCTCTATTTTCAACTTTTTGAGGAACCCCCATACTGTTTTCGAGAGTGGCTGCACCAGCTTGCATTCCCGCCAACAATGTAAGAGGGTTCCCCTTTTTCCACATCCTCGCCAACATCTTCATTTCCTGACTTGTTAATTTTAGCCATTCTGACTGGTGTGAGATGGTGTCTCATTATAGTTTTGATTTGTATTTCCCTGATGCCGAGTGATGTTGAGCATTTTTTCATGTGTCTTTTGGCCATTTGGATGTCTTCTTTGAAGACATGACATGAAGAAATGTCTTTTCATGTCTTCTGTCCATTTCTTGATTGGATTATTTGTTCTTTGGGTGTTGAGTTTGGTAAGTTCTTCATAGATTTTGGATACTAGCCCTTTATCTGATAAGACATTTGTAAATATTGTCTCCCATTCTGTTGGTTGTCTTTCGGTTTTGTTGACTACCAAAGGAATTTTTATACATAAAGCGAGTGTTACAAGATCCTGGAAGTCTGGTTGATGTTAAGTTAAGGTTGCCTTTTGCCTCTAGCAAAGTATTAACATCGAGGCAGTTGAGTTCCTAGAGGAAGATCACTCTGCCTGTTTCAAGGACTTGTCAATGGGTTGTAGGTAGTAAGGATATTTAATTATTTTTCTTTTGCATTTGTTCCCCACATCACTACCACATGACCCAGCTATTTTACTCCAAGTGTCTACCCAAGAGAAATGAACACCTCTGTCCACGCAGAGACCTTTCATGGGTGTGTTCATGACAGCATTTTTCATAAATGTCTAAATGTTCAACCTCAAAGTCTATTAACTGATGAATGGATGGACAAAATGCGGTGTATCACACAATGGGACATTATTCGGCCACAAAAAGGAATGAAGTATTGATTAATGCTACAACATGAATGAACTTCAAAAGCATTCTGCTAAGCAATCACAAAGCCAAGCCGCATGTCATACGGCTCCATCTATATGAAATGTCCAGACAAGTCACATTTTTAGAGCTAGAAAGTAGATTAGTGGTGGCCTGGGACTGGAGCGCAGAACCGAGATTAATCGTAAATGTACATGAAGGGTCTTATTAGGGAGATGAAAATGTTTTAAAACTTATTTATGGTGATGATTTCATCACTTGGTAAAGTTACTAAAAATCATTGAATTCTATACTTGAAATGGGTGAATTTTATGATATAAAATATACCTCAATACAGCTATCAAAAAGGGGGGTTGGAGATGGCAAGAAGAAGATGGGTGTAGTTGTTCCCCGAATATGCATCCAACTGCCAGAGGCTTGGGAGAACTTCAGAAAGCTCTCTGGGTGCCCATGGAAGCTTTGGGGCTCCCCTATCCTGACAGGAAGAAGGACGCAGTGATTGAATGCCTTCAAATTGCTCCCATCCAAGGGATGCCTGTCCGCACCGTGGCCTTGCCCTTCCTCCTGCCCAGATGTGCAGTCAGCTCTTCATCCCCTTGAGTCTCGGCTGACCCTTGGGACCTGCTCTGGTCAGTGGATATGGCAGAAGTGACACTGTGCCATTTCAAAGCCTAGGTCTCAAGAGGCTTTGTAGCTTGTACCTTTGCTTTCTTGGACCCCTACCCTGAGAATGCCTTCTGAGGAAGCTAGTCCAGCCCGGTGGAGCATGAGGGGTCTCACGGGGGGAGGGTAGGGGGAATTGAGGTCCCCCAGCCAAGGTCACCAACTGCCAGACATGGGAGGCCATTTTGGACCTTCCAGCCCTATTGATACAGATGATACAGCCCAGTGAGTGAGCCCCGGCCCCACCAGTGAAGATCTACCCAGCTGATCTACAGAACTGTAAAAAATAAAGTGGCTGTTGTTTTATGCCATTAAGTTTTGGGATGCAGCAATAGGCGACTGGAACACATACCCTTTTTTCTCTACTTTGACTTTGCCTGTCCCGAAGACATCTTTGTGGAGGTGAGGTTGTGGACACACCTCTCACACCTGAGTACCAGTGGCACATGTTTGCCCTCACTCCATCCCACGACGCTCTGGGTTTTGACCTAGACACCATTTCTCTCAGGGCAGTGGTTCTAAACCTCGGCTATGCGATAGAACCTTGGTGGAGATAACGTTGAAAAAATATGGGGTCAGTTCCAGTCATTGATTATTGTGCAACAAATCATCCTAAACCTTATGGCTTAAGACAACAATAATTTGCTTCGGTCATGAAGCTGCAGGTTGGGGAGGGCTTGGTGCTAACCGCTGGTTTCCGCTACACGCGGTGTCAGGTGGGGTAGCCTGGAGGCTGGGATCCTCTGAAGCCTGGCACTCTTCCGTGTCTGGCAGTAGAGGCTGGGAATCAGTTGGGAACTGTTGGCCAGAACATCCACATGTGGACTTGACGCGTGGCTGCTTGGGCTCCTCATAACATCGCGCTGAATTCTTAGAATGAGCTCCCCCAGAGAACAAGGCAGACGAACGTGGAGTTTGGATGAGCTGGCCTCAGAAGTCAGAGTGTCACTTCTGCAGTACTGTCTTGGCTGAGATGATCACAAAGGTCTATCTGGGTTCAAGGGGGAAGGGCCTAGACCCACCACTGGATGGGAGGAGTGCCGACATCACTCTGTAAGAAGAACGTGTGGGAGGAGATCTATTGAGGGGGCTACCTTTGAAAAATACAATCTGTTTCTGGTTCCTAAGCCCAGCCCTGGAGAATCAATGCTGAAGGTCTGGAGTGAAGCCCTAGGATTGGAGTTTTTATGTGTTCCCGGGTGATTCTGATGCATATCCAGGACCAGGCAGCGGCCCTTTGTGTAAGATCTATGGCCCCTCAATCCTGAGCTCAGAGCTGTCCCCACAGGACATGCTGTAGAGATTGGCTGCTGCCCTGGGTGGTAGTGTGACCAAGGACCCTTTGGAGGGAAACCAGCCTCAGGCCAGCAGGGGGGACCTGAGGAGCAAGATGGCTGCTCTTGTGCAGGGCAGGGTGGTCTCACTAACCAGCCCTCGTTAATGGGGCCTTTTGGGAGCTGGTGTATCCTAGTAGCCTTCTTCCAACCCTGTGTGTGTCTTTGGCGCTTCCCGGTTATAGACGGTAGTCTCCAGGCTGCTGGTGGTACGGTCCGCTAGGGTGGTATGGCATTCGGTGGGGAGAGACTGAGTCCTGCTCTCCAGGGTGCTCACTGCCATTTGGTGACTTCCCCTCACAGCTGTTCTCCAGCTTCAGTTTTCTTAGACTGATTCAACCTGTGGAATGTTGGAGGACCCCAGTGGGCAGTGGGCAGTATTCTAGGAGGGGCTGCCCTCAGCCCCTGGGGGTGGTCTAGGGAGGCAGGAGGTGGGAGGCAGGGGACCTGGGTTCCGGCTCCAGCTCTGCTACAGTTTTGCTCCTTAGCCTTGGGTAAGTCATATCTCCCCTCAGAGCCTCAGTTTCCCCAACAGTCACGTGTGTGGAGCTTCAGCTCCCATTCTCCTGAATGACCTGTGTGGAGTGGAGCTGCTCTGCCTTAACAAAAACCTGATGTGGCTCCCCATTGCCCGTAATCTTGGAGCCCTGCCTGCCCTCCACACCTGGGTACCAGGGGCCCTGCTCTCCACTCCAGCCTCATCATCCCTTCCCTGAACTTGCCATGCACCTTTACCCCTCTGGGCTTTTGTATATGCTGTTCCCTCTGCCTGGAATACTTTCTCTTGCTTTCACTGTCTGGCAAACCCTAGGGTTTGGCTTTTGTCACCTCCTCCATGAGGTCTGCCCCTGTTCCCCCTGGTAGTCACCTCTGCGGTGCGTCCCTGCACCCTAGCCCCTTGGGTATTCTGTGATCTACATGGGGAGCGACGGCTAGCCTTCTGTCAGCTGGGAGGTTGGCCGGGGGCCGGGGCGGGGGTGGGTGTTGTTTGCAGACCAGCCCAGGCCTTGGAGTCAGTCTGGATTTCAGTCCGGCGCTGCTGCGACACTCGCCTGTGTGACCTGGGGCAGGTCGCACCACCAATCTAATCCTCTGTCTCCTCATCTCTGAGTTGGGGCTCATGGTCACTGAACAGAATTCTCATGATGTTTTAAGGACATCAGCGACAGAAGCAGAGAATTTATGTGAAAGAGGTTTGGGGTGGGGTTATCCGAGTTTCCAGAGCCCGTTGCTTCCCTTGCCTTTATCAAAGCATGGCAAGTGGGGGCTGATGGAGGTTAGGGGGAGCAGAAACCCCTTTTCCCTGTAGTGGGGCATATAATAGGTGCTCACATTCAGAGCAGGAATTCCTTAAAGATTGAATGCATAAGTGGATGCATGAATGAGTGAATGAAAGGAGGCAACTAGTTGCTGAATTTGGATACACCTTTTTGGCAGACCTTGTCTGTGCACTTGGTCCGGGACCTGAGGCCGAGGCGGGAAGTCCCGCCCCCAGGAGCCCCGCCCCCGGAGGAGCCCCGCCCCGGGGCGGGAGCCCCGCCCGTCTCCTAGCAACTGTCAAACATAATTGCGCGGCGGCTTCCCGCGGGCCTCCCTGTCCGGGTGGGCAGACTGCGTCCTTGGAGCCTTCTCGCCTGGCGGCTGTGCGGCCTGTGTACGAGCTGACCGACGCCACGGCCTGAGCCCAGGCTGCTGCCCAGCGCATCCCCTCGCAGGTACCGAAGGTCCCCCTCCACCTGCCGCTCCAGTTGGGCACCCCATTCTAAACAAAACGTTAGCCCAGGTTCCTCCTCTATGGACCCTGAGCTTGTGTCCCGAACCCAGCACTCAGGGCCCATTCGTGTCTTGCCTCGGGGGTTCTCGCCCTCTTTGACCTCACCAGACTCTTGCACGGGCCGTCCCCTTGCCCGGTTCGCTTGTCCCCACATTGCAAACTCCTCCTGTGCTTTGGCGCTGCTCTCACCCCGAGGCCTCCTGAGTGGAAGCACGGGGTTCTTTCCCAGCTTTGCGGTTCTTGGGTAATTGCGCTCACCTGGAGCTGGCATTCCAGAAGTACCGATGATTGACTTGTGAAAGGAGGAGGGGCTGGGGCTGGGGGAGGATAGAGACTCAAGTTGGAGAAACTGGGGCTGCTCCTTATCATGATTGCTGCAAGCCACCATTCTCTGTGGTTCGTTGTTGAGTGCCTACTGTGTGCCAGGCAGTGTCCGAGGTCTTGGCGGTTCGACCCAGGACAGGACATGGGAAGGGAAGGAGGCGAAGGGGGGTCATCCTGAAAGAGGCAGGGCTTACCTTCTGGGAACAGAGGGAGGTGACCGCAGCGCCTTTATTTTCTTGCAGCCAGGAGTGCCACGCCCGTGGGTGCTCTGCAGAATGTCGCTGCATGCCTGGGAGTGGGAGGATGAGGACAGGGCGAGCATGGGGCCCATGTCCTCCATGGTCAGCTTTTACCAGTCTGGGAGTGAGTGCGATATGGAGGAGCACCTGAAGGTCAAAGCCCAAGCCCAGGAGTCGGACTCGGAGCGCCCATGCAGCAGCGAGTCCTCATATGGGCCTGCCAGCACCTTCAACTCCGATGTGCCCCAGGTTGTCCCCTGCAAGTTCATCATCTCATTGGCCTTCCCGGTGAACACTGGTAAGTGCTGGAGCAGAATCCCAACAGCCTCTGCAAAAAGAGGTGCACTAATGACCTTCTCCTAGAAGTTCAGGGCACCTGAGCTCCCTCCACTGGCTTTCCCAAGTGAGGTGGCCAATGCCAGCAGCAGAGGTCAGGAAGGAAACTGCAATTTTAGGGGGCCTATGGTGGGCCAAGCAAGTAAGTGATTAAATAGGCTTCACATGCTTAATCCTCTCAACAACCCTAAAAAGCAGGTGGTATTATTTCTGCTTTTCGCAGATGAATAAATGAGAAAGAGGTTACAGCATTGGTTCCCGTAAGCTGGCTGTGCAAATTCCTTGTTTAAATTCTCAGATGTATTGAATGAAAATCTCTGAGCGTATAGGTATATCAATTACCTGTTGCCCCCAAATTCTGTGTAACAAACCCAAACAACTCCCCAAGTCAGGGGGTTCAAACAGAAATCCCTTGTTCTCCTGGATAAGCAGGTCGGCGGATCCAGCCTAGGCTCCCCACGGTGGCTCTGCTCTGCTCCCCGTGTCTCTCTTCCTTCTCCTGGACCTGTGGGTCGGCCAGTCACACTGTTGTTATCGAAAGGCAGAGACACACGAGAGGGCAAGCCCAGACACCCAGGGACTCTTCAAGCCTTTGGGCACCTCCCACCTGCTAACTTTTTTTTGGCCAAAGCAAGTCACATGGTGGAACCCCCAAGATCAGCGGCAGAGAAAAGAACTCCGCTTTTGATATGTGTATTTTGTCTGCTTGCACCAACCCCCCTGAAGATTAATTTCAGCTTCTCCTTGTAGTTCTATCCGTTCTTGCCTCAGATCGTTTGGAGGCTATTTGGTTAGATGTATACCATGTTTAGAACTGACCAATCTTTTTGGTGACTTGAACCGTTTTTACCGCCAAGCCCGGGGGAGGCAGGCGAAGCGCCCCAGGTGAAAAATGTAAGGAGGAGCTCCCTCTCAGAGTCATGCAGTGAATATTTGCACCCTGTTACTCTACTAGCTAGGGGGCCTGGACCTGCATCTCAGCCCCCAAGTGGGGCAAGCAGCATGGGGGTGGGCTGCCTCCCACAGCCTCAGGCTGTTTCTTGGTTCCAGGGAACTGTGGAGACAGGGGTGCTTTCCCACGTGAGGTTCAAACAAGACTCATTAAATCCATGTCTTCTAGGTAATAAAGGAAAATATACAATTTTGATTGAAAAATATAGGAAACACCCTAAAATGGACAAACCTGCTGCAAAGGTTCGCCGTTACTACCACGTTGAGTATTTCCTTCTGCCTGATGATGCGGAGCCTAGAAAAGTTGACATGGTGGTGTTTCCGATGGTGGCCAAAGTGTTCCTGGACTCCGGAGTGAAGGTGCGTGTGCACCTCGCATATAGCCTAATACTGCATAAAGTGTGCTTGCTTCCCTTGGAGCTTGCTAGAAAGGCAGGATGTTGGGTTCTACCCCAGACCTACTGAATGAGAATCCACACGGGCCTACCAATACCAATTACCGGACTTTCTGTTTAGATATCTCTATCTAGTCATTTCTGTGGTGTTTCGGAAGTTTCTTGCCGCTCTCGTGATTTCCCCCCCTGTGTGACCACCTGTGTGCATCCAAGTGTGTGCACACCCACCTGCCAGCGCACACACCCACCTGCCGGTGCACACACCCACCTGCCTGCCTGTGGCCTGACTCTGGCTCAGTGCTTGGAAGTCACTGGGAAGGGCACGATGGGCAGGTGATTGCTTTGACTCTGTCTTTTCCGATGAACCCAGACACATGACGGGGCCCCGGCCAGGACACCCATTTCCTGATGTGAGGTGGCAGCTGGGGGAGCACGAGGCACAGAAGGCAGACGGATGGAGAGCAGCGCCCCGGGGGACAACGCTGGTGGGGGTAACCTTGGGCTGCTCGGCCTCCCGGTCCTGCTCCCTTAAAGCCTCTTGGTGCTCTTTTACACAGACAGTGAGGCCGTGGCACGAAGGGGACAAAGTCTGGGTGTCATGGACCCAGACTTTTAACATCAACGTGACGAAGGAATTACTAAAGAAAATAAATTTCCACAAAATAACCTTGAGGGTCTGGGACACGAAGGACAAGGTTTCGAGAAAAGTCAGATATTACCGGTTAAAGAATACTGGGTATGGAGAAGATACGGGATCTTTCGGTAAGTCGGGTACTTGGGTTTTATTTGAAACATTTCTCGAGGCGTGTGACTGCTCACCAGTAACAGGATCAAAGCCAGTGTCCCCTCCTTTTCTTGCTCTCGCTTTCCCGGGGCACAGGTGGCTTTGGGTACCAGTGGTGCGTCATCCCTCCAGGACAGGCTTGAGCATCAGGAAGTTCCGCCCCAGGGAGTTGTCTGAGGCTGGGCAGTGTCCGTGCACGGGCGTTGGTCACCACCCCTCCCTCCGCCACATTTCTGCACTTCCTGTCCCCAGGCAGCACCCACGTGTGTGTTCCCCACCGGCCCGTCTCCTGCCTGAGTATTGGGTGTTCACTGACAAAAAAGACACCAAGAAACAAGAGAAAACTTAAGAATCCCATGACCCTGAGACAACCATGTTAATCTTTTCATACAGACCCTCTACATTCTCATTTGGGGAAACATTTTTTTAAGACTTTATTTGAGAGAGAGGGAGAGAGAGAGCACAAACAGGGGAAAAGGGCAGAGGGAGAGAGAGAAGCAGGCTCCCCGCTGAGCAGGGAGCCCAGTGCAGGGCTCCATCCCAGGACCCTGAGGCCATGACCCGGGCTGAAGGCAGATGCCCAGCTGACTGAGCCACACAGGCGCTCCTGCATAAATATTTTATCAATGCCAGAAAGTCTCTTTTTGAGCTCCCCTCCAAGGAGAGAGCTAGGAAGAGTGGAAAGGTCCAGGCTTTGAAGTCGGCCAGCTCGAGTCAACCTGTCTTCCATCTTGAACTAGCCAACGACCTTGGGCACCTTCCCACTTCCTCTGCTTATATGCCTCGAGGCAGGGTGATGGGAGTGCACCGCCACCCAGCAATAAAGAGAGTGTGTGTTGTCTATATTTAAAAACTAAAATGCTGCCAATTGAACTATGCTGTGGCATTAATTATAAGATGCATTCAGTTTTTAGAAGCGTCCAAAGGTCATGGCGATGTGCATCTGAGAATGGATGGAATGTGGGACCCTTATCACTGTTGGTGGTGGCCCCGACAAGTACAGCTCCCCCCATTTTACAGTGAGCAAAGGAGACTGACACCTGCTTGAAGTGCATGGCAGTGCCAGAATCAGAACCCATTGTTTGGTGACTAGAAACCCTCTGCTTTCTCCGGCTGTCCAGCCTGCGTTTTTGAGGAGCCTTTCCGGCACCGGGGGGCTTGGCACTTCTGACCATTCACCTTTCACTGATAGCTGGGGTTTCTTACCCTTGGTGCTGTTGGCATTTGGGGTCAGATCATTCCTTGTTGTGGGAGCTGTCCTGGGCACTGTAGGACGCTCGGCGGCACCCTGACCTCCACCTGCTGGATGCCCGTAGTAGCCTCACGGTTGTGCCAACCAAAGGTTTCTTCAGACGTTGCCAAATGTGCACTGGGTTGGGGAGCAGAATCACCCCTGGCTGAGAATCACTGGTTTATATCTAAGCTACTCATTGTAGGGGTTCCGTGTGAGAAAATGGGATTCAAGCTGCCTTTTCTTGCTTGGACCGAACGAAAGACCCACGTCTTCAAAGCATGGGGTTCAAAACCACCTGCGTTAGATGCATTTGGAGTGCTGCCCAAGTGCAGATTCCAGGGCCTGCCCCAGAGCTGCTGAGCCAGAATTTCTGGTAAACATTTGCCCTGAAGTGAGCTCACATTGGAGCAGCGGTGTTGGGGCGGGTGTATCAGGAAGGCTTCCTGGAGAAGGGGCCATGGGAGCCAAGTCTGGAAGGGTAAATGGAATCAGCTGGCCAGAAAAGGGAGGAGGAAGGGTGTTCTAGGCCCTGCGGGGGGGGGGTGGGCGATGGGCCTTCGTGAGTGTTCTTGCTCTTCTCCAAACCCCATGTCATGCCTGGTATCACCGCCTCTTAGGTTAAATCATTTCTTTCCATAAGTGGTGTGTGTGCATTTTGTAAAACAATTTAGAAATTGGCTAGTACAGGATTGCCTGGGTGGCTCAGTCGGTTGGGTGTCCCACTTGTGATTTCAGCTCAGGTCATGATCTCAGGCGTCGTGGGATGATGGTCTCAGCCATCAGTTGGCTTCTCTCCCTCTGCCCCTCCTTGCACAGATTCTCTCTCCTTCTGAAATAAATAGTCCTAAAAAAAAAAAAAAAACCAAAACCCAAAAAAACCAAACGGAATTGGCTAGCACAAGGGAGAAAGAGGTAAGATCCCATGATGCCTGACCAGAGGCAGTCATTGTTAACATTTCCCTGTGCTTTTTATATGTAAGTAGAAAGAACATTTTAATGAAAAGGCATCTGGTGTGCATGTTGTCTTAAGCCCTGTTTTTCACTTTACAAGCTATCGTCTTGAAACTCTTGTCTGTGGGAGGGCAGAAACAGCGTGAGAGGTTTGGCTCATGTTCCAAAGAGGATAGGCAATCTCTTTGGGTGAACCATAAGTCAGAACTGGTTAGTCTTCAGCCTGCTGGTTTTGAATGGAACATCCCATCAAAAGCCAGCATTTCTCCTCTCTTAAATTGGCTCGGCCTCTTGGTTTCTTAGTTACTGGACAAAGACGGCATCGTTCGTGAAGCCCCTAGGTCATGTGTGACCCTGGCAGTCCCTCAGCTCTTGGCCGTCGCTCCACGCCACACCTGGTTGGTGTCCCTGCCTGTGTGGTGTCCTTTGGGACTCTCTACCCCTTAGCTGGTTCCTTCCTCTGCATCCAGGTCTGTTCCCCATCTCCTCTCTCCCACCGCTGTTCCCTGACTTGTCTATAGCCCTGCTTTGACCTTGGCACTTCATTGCTATGCACCTCTAGATGGCCGCCCAGTGGCTTCAGGAACCAGGTCCATCTTCTGGGTGTGGCCTTGAAGGCAACCTCTAATTTGTTCCCCGAGCCTCCTTTCTCACTGCTACTCTCACCTTCATTCCTGGTCCCTGAAAACACTAGGGTTTTCCCCATTGTGAGGCCTGCCTGCAGCTATGAGGCCGTCCCCAGTGGGCTCTTAGCCTCCTCTCTTTCTCCACACTTGGTATCTGTCCTTTAACACTGAATCCAGTTGAACCTCTTCATTTCTTCACCTCTTTCTTGTGGCTTCCATTATCTGCATTAATTATCCCTGGCGTGTTGGATGCTGCCACAAGCGTACAGAGTCCTGTATTGATAGAAGTGAAAAAGAGAGGGCTCCTCTCCCTGGCTGGCTGCAAGGAGCCCTGCGGGGTAGTTCGGATCACAGGAACGTTATGTAAGGGTCCTACTCCCCATCCGTAAAATAGGGGCGAGTGGAAGTGCCTTCAAGTGAAGTTCCTTCAAGTTCCTTCAAGTGAAGCGCGATGATTGAATGGAAGGACGCATGTCAAGTACTTAATGGTCTTTTTTGGAAGAAGCCATTGCCAGTTGAGGTTTGGATTTCCTGGTATGTTGAAGCAGCGTCCTAGGCAACTGCTCCTGGAGGGCAGGGGCCCTGCCTGTCTTATCCACCTGCTCCATCCACAGCACTGGGAGAGTGCCGTAACATAGAAGGTGTTCTGTGAGTATTTCGGATTGACTGAGTCATTGGTTCTTCTCCTGCATTCTAGAGGAAGTGAAGAATTTGGTTTTAAATCAGAGAGGATTGTCTGGACAGGACCCCCACATCAAAGAGGAGTGGGACAAGCAGGATGCACGAGAAAAAGCAGAAAAGGCAGGAAAACACAAGTCTTTGCATGGTGAGTGGAGATGACCTTTGGGGACAAGCTGGGGGGGGGAGTCGATGGCAGGGGAGGGGATAGATGGGCGTTGCTGGCGTCGAGCACGTACACTGGTATCCTTCCCGTGTATCAGCAACTCCTGCTGGTGCTGGTTCCCTCTGCAAACCCAGCGCTGCTCTCAGTGCGGGAATCACTTTTCGTTGTTGATCCTTTCTCTTTGTTTAATTTTTTTTTATGACTTACAAAACTTTTCTAACTATAGAAGTTATATATGTGTGGTTTTTTTTAGAAAAGTCAGTGAATATAGAAAAGTATAAAACAAGCAGGGAAAACAACTATAGTTTTATCACCAGGAACAAGCATTGTAATATTTTGGTTATTATGTTATGGCAACTTCCTTTGTTGTAAGATTTTTTTTTTTTTTTTACATAGATAGGGTTGTTCTGGATACATAATTTTGTATTCTGAGATTAATAATGTCCCTACATGCCCTTTCCTATTTACTTAAGAACTTTGTATAAACTCCATTTGTGGCAACTACATAATTTTTCATCTGGTAGCACCGTAACATTCCCTGTGGGTGGGGATGTGGGGATCTTGGGAGTGTTCAGTATTCTCTGACGTAAATAGTGTTGAATTGGACAACTGAATAGATAAGACTTTTTTTTTCTTTTTTTTCCCCTCTGTGGGGTGTTATATAAGAAATTGGAGGCTTCCTCTTGCCTCTGTCCAAATAATCCTAGTCTGTATATTCATTCATTTACTCGTTTATTATTAACCAGCCTTTTTATGCTCACCACACACCAATCCCTCTGCTTGATGACTGCCATTACAAAACGGGTAAAGGGCCCTCATTTCTTAATGAACTAGAATGGAACAGGAAGTCCACTTGCTAATAAATATTATCAGATTCTCACCCAGCAGGGTCTGAAACTTTCCCCAAGATCTCCGAGGCATATGAAAAGGTACTCAGAATGGAAGATCTTGCCACAGTTCGGTAAGGATGGACCCATGTTATTTTGGGGAGTGGGAGTGGAACCCCCTCTTGTACAAGCCCTACAGACTCTCAGCAAGAGTCATGTGGATTTTTAGTAACTTAGCTAAGTCGGAGCTCATGCAGTCCAGGTGAAGTTAAAGGAATAGAGAAAGGAATGCTTGTGTTTATGAGTGCAAACATTCACAGTGCTTTTGCATGTGTTAGTTACCTCAGTCCTCATCATAGTCACTCTGTGAGGTGGTATTACTATCTCGGTTTCTCCCACAACATAACAGAGTGGTTAGTGATTTGCTTAAAGTTTTAAAACTGAAATTCTTGGGAATCTTGGGAGTGTTGGTAAAGCCAGGACTCTAGCCCATATCTTCGGATCACTGAGTCCACAGCCTTTCCTGCTGTGAGTGCAGTTGCTCTTAGAGCCTAAGAAGGATCTGGAGATTCCTTGGATGCTGTGGGGACCAGAGGTAGAATGGAGGCCCAGCTGGTGGCTTAGGAGAATGGGATGGGGAGAACCAAGAGACTATGTCATTAAAAAATCTTGACTTTTAGGGGTGCCTGGGTGGCTCAGTTGTTAAGCGTCTCCCTTCGGCTCAGGGCATGATTCCGGAGTCCTGGGATTGAGCCTGCATCAGGCTCCCAGCGGAGCAGGGAGCCTGCTTCTTCCTCTCCCACTCCCCCTGCTTGTGTTCCCTCTCTCGCTGGCTGTCTCTCTCTCTGTCAAATAAAAAACAAAAAGCAAAAAACTTGACTTTTAAAGAATTGCTTTTTGTGTTGAATTTATGCATTAATTTGAGAAGAATTGACATTTTTACATTGTGAGGCTCTCCCATCCATGATCATGGTATATCTTTTCATCTAATTCAGCTCCTCCTTTATGATTTTTAATAGAGTTAAATTTTTTTTCTTCCTATAGATGTTGGATAATTCCTGTAAATAAATTCCTGGATATTTTAAAGTTTTGACTGCGTTTATAAAAAATATATTATTTTCCATTATATTTCTAGTTGGTTAGAAATTGATAGTACAGGTGTGGTCTGCAGAGCATCAACATTACTGGGAACTTGTTAGAAATGTGGAATGTCAGGTCCGCCCCAGGCTTACTGAACCATACTTGCATTTTGTTTAATAGCATTTCCAGGTGATTCATATGCACACTGAAATTTAAGAAGCATTGATTAGAGGAATGCAATGTCATTTTTAAAAAATCTGCTCACGGGGCACCTAGGTGGCACAGTTGGTTAAGTGTCTGCCTTCAGCTCAGGTCATGATCCCGGAGTCCTGGAATTGAGTCCCGCATCAGGCTCCCTGCTCAGAGGGGAGCCTGCTGCTCCCTCTGCCTGCTGCTCCCCCTATTTGTACTCTCTCTCTGACAAATAAAATCTAAAATAAATAAATAAAATAAAGATCTGCTCACATTTGGTCCACTAAATAGATTCTTAGATCTGGTCCCTGATTTTTTTCACCTTCATTTACTTTTCTCTTGGTGAATTTTCTAGATGGAGCACATCAAGAGAAACAGCTCTTTCTTTGGGAGCAGCAGCCGCGTTGGAGATGAAGGAGTTAACTGAGAGATCCTCATTTAGCAGCTTAACAAACATGTTGGAAAAGCAAAAATTTCAAAGTAAGTTAGATGGGATATTGGAATTTTATAACATAACTAGACTTAGAGGACTTACGAAATATTTCAAATTCAGAATACTTCAGAAAGATTCTTTGATATCTGACCAAATGTTACTTGAAAGAGAGTACTCCATACACTTCCAACTTGCCCATTCTGTCTCCCTTCACCCAGCCATTCCATCCCACCTCATCCCATTCACTTACCCGCATCGTCCCCCCCATCCACACAACATCCCTTCCCACTCCACCAATGTTTCCGTGCTCCTGACTCATGATGTCGTGAACATGGGGAGCGTGAAAATCTCTAATGTTGACTGTAGTCTTCCAAATAATAACTACATTCCTATGTGGTAGATGCTGTGGTAGGGTCGGCAGGTATGTTGGGGAAGCACAAGAGTTGGATTTATGTGAAGACTCTCTGAAGATAAGACGTTATTTGCTTCTTATGTTGGAATGAGGGAAATAGCATCCCAGGTGGCAGGAAGTTTGTAGTCTTAGTGACAGACCAAGAGGCAAGGGTCCTCAGAAGCCACTGCACTGACCTCTTCATTCTTGACCTTGGTCTCCTCACCAGTTTTGCAGCAAGCAGTTAGGTTTCCAGTATGAGGTGGAATATTCTAGAGCTGGTGCACTTGGGGCCTCCTGGGATGGCCCACTTCCTGTTTGTACGGCTGTAATTGCTACAGATCATTTCCTTGACTCTATCAGTGAATCTGCTTTTCCTGGTTGGAGTTCAACGCTCGGAAGCTGCAGAGAGAAGTGACGGCTTGAGGCAGTCTCTCTGCAGCCGTCGGAAACACAGTGCCTCACGTTCCTTTTTTAAGGCCTGAAAAGCCTAGTCCCACACTTTCATATCTGAACACCTTCAACTCTTTCTGAGTTATCTCTTTTCCAGATTAAATAGCCTCACTTTTCAAAAATATTCTTAAAGCAGTTTAATGAAAATTTTAAACCATCTTTTTATTTTGAAAAAAACGGTACACAAAAAATTACAATGTGTGTGTAATTTAGGTGTTAATGTTTTGCCACATTTCCTTCATCTCTTTCTTGCTCTTTCCTTTCTTCTTTTTTTCCTTTGTTTCTTTCCTTCATTCCTCCCTCCCTCCCTCCCTCCCTTCTGTTTGAGAAAGAAACGTTTACCGATATAGTCTGTCTCCTTTGCACCCTGTGCTTTCAAGAAGCACACCCTAGGGGCGCCTGGGTGGCGCAGTCGGTTAAGCATCTGCCTTTGGCTCTGGGATTGAGCCTCGTGT
>NW_024423786.1:3083251-3183138 GCF_017311325.1 Ursus maritimus
GGGCTCCCTGCTCAGCGGGGAGTCTGCTTCTCCCTCCCTCCTACCTGTGCTGTCTTGTGCTCTCTCTTTCTCTCAAATAAATAAATAAATAAATAAATAAATAAATAAATAAAATCTTTAAAAAAAAAAGCATTACTTATCCTACGTAGAAATTGGTGTGACCCTTCCCTGCCGCCCCATTCTTTCTGACACATTCAAACACTGTTGTATTGAGTTTTGTTTTTATGGTTACCGGAATGGTTTCATACTGTACGTATCTTCCTGCAACTTGCTCTTTGTGTTCCGCCCGATTTCGGAGGTGTTCTTGTGTCCACGTGTGTAAGTCCGGCTCCTTCCTTGTAACTTCTGTAGAGTGTCCCATCAGATGGCTGTGGCCTCCTTCACCCATGGACTCCCCACTGAGGGACATTTGACTTGTCTCCAATTTCCCAGTGTCACCAACACTGTGATAACGAGCAGCCGTGTGCAGGTCTCTGCCCATGCCAGAGAGTCTAGGGCATTTGCCCAGGGGTATCCTAGGGCATGGCAAACACACCTTGACCCCTCAGTAGGTATTGCCGATTTTTACTCTCTGGCTTGTACCTATTGCCCTCCTGACAGAAGCCCTGAGAATTCCAGCTTGTCCACGTTATCAGCCATGCTTGGCACAGTCAGGGGCTTCCTTCCTGATTCCTCGTGGGGTTGACAGCATCTCATATGCTTCTTAGGTCACAGTTTATGTGATTTGCCTATCCCTGTTTCTTTGCTTATTTTTCTGTTGGGTTTTATACTTTTTAAAAAAATATTTATTTGAGAGAGAGAGAGCATGAGTGGTGGAGAAGAACAGAGGGAGAGAGAGAAACAGACTCCCCGCTGAGCTGGGAGCCTGACCTGGGGACTTGGGGCTCCATCCCAGGATCCCAAGATCATGACCTGAGCTGAAGGCAGATGCTTAACTGACTGAGCCACCCAGGTGCCCCTGGGTTTTACATTTTTTCTTACCAATCCATAAGCTTTATTCTTTACATCTTCTGGATAATTATGCATGGGCACTTACAGGCACTGTAAGCATCATAGGCTGTGACATCACACTTTACGTGTGCTGTCTTGGTTTGCACACCAGTTATGTCACTGTTCCTTTCCAGTTTGTACTTTTGGTAATGTTGAAGAAATCCTTCCTCATCCAGACATCAGTAGTCTCCTACGTATTCTTCGAATTATTTTGAAGTTTTTTGTTTTCCACCGTTAGTCTGCCTTTCATTTTGCTAAGGGCATGAGATGCCCAATCATTTCATTTGCCTCCAAATGGAGAGACCGTGTCATTAATTGACTAGTCCATCCTTTCCCACTGATCTGAAATGCCACTTCTGGCATCTGTTAAGTCCCCTCACGCATGCAGTGTATTTCTGGGCTTTCTATAGTCTGTTCCACTGGTCTTTGTATCACGGAACAAATAGCTCGTGGTGTTAATTACCATAGATACATATGTCTTATTGTCTTCTCCCCCCTCCCCTGCCCCAGATCTGAGCTTAGCACAGAGCTGAATATTTCAGATACCTGTGCTCATTTACTCTTCTCAACACCCTACAAGGCAGGCACGGTTGCCCCCATTCTACAGATGGGGTGACTGAGGCTCAGAATTAGGAGGGGAAGACCTGGTTGTGGAACCTTGGTGGTTTCAACTCGCAAGCACAAACCTTAGCCCTGCGCTGTGGTGAAGAGCTGACTTGGGGGAGAAGTTTGGTGTGTGGCGGTCCCGATCGTCCTCCAACCTCAGCCCCCTCTGCCCGTGTTCTTGGGTCAGCGCGGGTGGGAGATCAGAAGGGCCCTCACGTTCTTCCTGCATGTAACTGACAACCGGTTTGCTATTTGTATGTAGACCCCTCTTCTGGTTCCTGGAGAAGGGCAGCAGCAAAAAGGACAACCTCTGCCTTCAAGGATCTTCCAGAACCGTTCTGAATCTCTGTAGCATGGGTGCATTCACATATGGTAGCTTGGATAGGAGACCCTTTTAACGTTTATTTCCTTCCTTTGATTTCACAGTTAAACGGATAGACTCCGAGGGGAGAAAGAAGAGCCAGAAGAAAAGGAAGAAATCTCGAGCAGAAGAGGAAACCGTCCACAAGGTGGAAGGAAACGGGAAACATGGGACCTTCTCTACCGAGCTGGCGGTGATGCCGCTCCTCGCAGGTGGCTACCCTGGTCCCAGCAGGTGTTGGTTGTCTTGTCACGTGTGGTTAGAATGTCCATAAACGGGATGCTCACACTGCCCAAGCCTCTGTTCTGCCACCTAGCTCCACGCTCACAGTCGCTTCAGCAAAGTGGAGGTAAGTGCCTCTGTTGTATGGAGAAGGAGGCACAGAGAGGTCGGATGTATTGTTGGAGATCACACAGCAAGTAAGGGCGAAGCCAGGGTTTGTACTCAGGCCTGATTCCAAAGAAACCTGGAAGAATAACTGTGCTGATTTTGTTGGCTAAATAAGATGCTGCTTTTTATAAACACCTTCCTGCAGATTTTTATGAAAACATCTAATAGAGGAAATGAGAGAGGGAGCCAGGATTTCTGTCCCGTTCTTTACTGCTCACGGCAAACTCTGAGCCTCCCAGTAAGCTTGTAGGGGTGCCGGTGGGGTGCCTGTCCTTTGTTCCGTGAGGAATCAGGACTTGGAGAAGGCAAAGCAATTCCCTTGAGATCACGTAGCTCAGGGGCAGAACGGGTTTCGTTCTCTTGCTTCGTAAGATCTGTCACAATTTGGAAACTAGGTTTTCTACGGTTTGACAAATAATAAGTAGGTATGCATGTTATATCCCTAGGCTTTGATAATGGAAAACTCAGAATATATTTTGGGTAAAATTATACGACTTCGTTTTTAAAATAGTAATATGGGGGGAGCCCTCTTTCAGAGAAAATCTTTTCCGGCCTATTCATGGTAGGGGGGTGTTTTTGATCATCAGGGTGAATGTGCGCCCTCTACTGGCCAGTCTGCAGAAATTTAGGCTACTGTCTTGAGCTGGACGGAAGCCTTGCAGCTGCTTGCGGTTTTGCCCCATAAAAGTCAGCGTCAAGTTCCACAGGTGCCAGGAAAATTGTCTTCTCACAAGCTCTTGTGTTGATGTGGATACGCTTTGAGGAAATACTATCAACTGTTTAGTTTTCACCTTTAAATGGATTTTTGAAAATCAGCTTTCCCCTAAAGTTGGGCCTTTCAGGTTAGCTTTCCTGTGGCGTTGGCGTCTTTTCTAGAGAAGCGAATTTTCAGAGACGCTTACCCACTCTCAGTCTGCGCTCCAGGAGGACCCAGCCTCCGCATGGTGGTTGCTTGCTCCTGCTTGGGGCAGACGTCTCTGGGGAATACCTCGTGGGCTGAATCCCCAAGAGAAACCCGTGCCTGTAGGTGGGTGAGGTCCGGGTGACCCCCTGACTTTGGATCGAGGTTGATTTTGCTTCTTAATTTTGCTCTGGGAGGAAGGAGAAGCTCAGATGGTCTCAACCAGCCTGGCATGACTTTTTCCAGCAGGGCGAAGCCCAGAGGTGACTGGGCCTCCTCTCTCTCTAACCTGTGTCGTCATGGCCCTGTAATGGGACAGTGATTCCAAGAGCATCAGTGACAAACAGTCACTTGGAATCTTGGCTCAGCCATTGCCCAGCAAGTCGGCCATTGTCTCTGAGTCCTTCAACTCCACGTCCTCATCTGCAGAATAGGGGCAAGAATTTCCACCCCAGAGGGCTGCAGTAACGGTCACGCGAGATAATGCTTTAACCTTGCGAACAGTAGGACACAGAGGGGTTATGTGTGGAGGTGGCTTCTGTCAGAACATTTGGGTGGTCTGGATGCAGGACGCTGGGCCTCCAGCAAGGAAGACAGAAAGATAAACCTCCTCCCTTATACCGGTATCGTGGTTTATGGTCCTAAGCTAAGAAGGACCTTGGATGTTTGTTTTTGCCGTAAAATAATAGCATAAGATCATCCCCAAAACCAACATGATAATTTTTGGTAATCATCTTCGATTTCAAATTAGGCCCTAGGCCTTGCATCCCTTAGTGGTGAATATTTGGTGACCGGTAACCCATTAAGATTCTAGAAAGACTCTGGAATGAGCTTATATTTTTGTTGCGTAGTGGAGAGGCCAAGTGCAGCCAGGCAGGCCTGGTTTGGACTTGGGTTCCACCGCTTATTGGCCGAGAGAGCTTGGACGATTTCGGAACATTGCTGGACCTCAGTTTCTCTGTCTACAAAGCAGAGACGATAGCAGCCACACAGGGCTGTTCCGAGGATCCAGTGACATTAACGCACACTCAAGTCTGGCCGTTGTAGATGCGAGCACCTTCCGGGGTCCATTCCTGGGCTCCTTTTCTCTTACTCTGGAGCGGGGCCTCTCAGCCTGGCCACTTGTCCCCAGGGGACATTTGGTCATAGGAGGAGGTTTTTTTGGTTGTCACAGGTGGAAGCAGAGGGATGCTGCTGTCCCATAATGCTCAGGACGGTCCCCACAGCCAAGAATTCTCTGTCCTCAAGTGTCTGTGGTTTTGAGGTGGGGAAACCCTACCCTGGAATTATGGCTGACACCTCCCTACGTTTCTGAATGATGATTTGAGTGCATGTTTGCACTGGAGGTCTCTTCTAAACTGGGCAGTCTTTTCCATGAAAAGGTTTACAAGGTTCTAGAATATGAATGATGATTAGTTGTGGCCTTAACGAGTAGCTTTGTTGAAGAGAAAGCCGTGGGAGCACGGAGCGCTGCCCCCAGGAGCTGCACGCGGCCCCACGCTCCTGGCCCGTGCGCTTGGCGGCGCACCCCGGGCCATGGCTTGCTTTGGAAGGGAAGCTGTTTCTGAGTGTGAGTGACTGGGCCTTCGTGTGCCCTAGGCATACAGTCACAGGCCTTGTGAGAGGAGCAGAGCTGATCGTTCTGAACACCCACTATGAGCTGGGCAGTGTTCCCAGCACCTTCAGTACGTAAACCCCCTTAGCCCTTCACCCTAAGCACGGTGGGATCTCTGCCCATTTTGCACATGAGGAAATTAAGCCCCACAGAGCCTCTCACTTGTAGGTCACGGGACTGCTAAGATAAAGAGCCAGGATGGGAGCCTAGGCCTCTCTGCTCGTACAACTGGAGGATTTTACCTTCCCTCCACCCCCACGCCAATATGTCTCCACCTGGTAGGATGTATGGACCCCTTTCATGAGAAAAAGATTCTCCCGGCTGTGTGTGTGCCACTCCGTGGCTCCATTCACCCACCCTTTCCCCTGGTTGCGCTCCTGCAAACCCATCCCAGCCGGAGGTGCGCCGTGCTTGATTCGGCTCCAACATACCAGTTACGTTCTACACCAGTATCTGCTTTTCTTGTTGGACCACACCGGTTAAGGCAGCACCGCTGGCCGCCATACCAGAGACCCTGCATTACGTGTTCTTGAATGTGTTCTGTCCTAAAGTAATTGCCCGGAGCAGCACTCGCCAGTAGAGCTCTGTGCAGTGATGGAATGTTCTAGAGCTGCGTTGTCTGGTCCAGTAGCTCATAGCTACACATGGCTACTGAGCATTTGAAATGTGATTCATGTGATGAAGGAACTGCATTTTAAATTGTATTTAACTCCACTCATTCAATCATTCATTCATTCATTTATAAAGATTTTTTATTTATTTGTCAGAGCACAAGCAGGGGGAGCAACAGGCTCCCTGCTGAGCAAGGAGCCCAATGCGGGACTCAATCCCAGGACCCCGGGATCATGACCTGAGCCGAGGGCAGATGCTTAACCAGCTGAGCCACCCAGGCGCCCTGCGTGGGGAGCTTTCAAAAACCCCAGTATGGAGGCTACATCCCAGACCAAGTAAATCAGACTGCGTGAGGGGACCACCTAAGCGTCAGTATCCCTATAGATGATCCAGGAAATGTTTATATTACAAGACGACCGTCAAGATTAAACCACAACAATAAATTCTCTTAGGGAACTTAAGGGACCTCAGTTCGAGAAACTGGTATATAATATGCTGCCAGTAGGTGTTTGCCAATTTTTTTTTTTTTTGATGTTTTCTTCTTTTGGTTATAATTCATCATTGGCTCTTCTCGGGTTGCCCGATCCCTCTGCACTCATCTCGGGGCTGTCATGAGTAACAGTCTAATGCTGTGTGTATTTCCCTCCCCACCCCCCAGGATGGCAAACTATTGTGAGTCGTGGCAGGGGGAAGTCTGCCAGCATTTTAGATTGTTTTTTGACTTTAAACACAGAAGTTCCTATCATGACTGAGGAGCAAAAGCAGGACTTAAACCCCCTGACCATAAAGATCAAGTGTGTTTCCTGCCTTCCGTCACAACCTGTTCCCCTCCACGAACTAGAGGTAAGAATGAGACAGAAGAACGGATTTGAGAGCTCTTTTTCCCACCCAGTTGCCCATTACATGTCATCTCTAATTCCCCCCAGTGGCCTTCTGTGAGACGTGTCATCATCCACATCTCACCATTCAGGATCTCGCAGCGAGACGTGAGAGATTAGGTTCCTAGGTTTAGGGGCCACCAGCTCTCGATGTCTCCCCACTACACCCCAGGTGTCCTTCAAATGCAGGTAGTGATCCTCCCTTCACAAGGAGCCGCCAGGCCTCATGGATACAGCAGCAGGGCTCACGTCACTACTCGCTCATTTTGAACCAAGTAGGTTTAGCACTGATGTTTATCCTGGGAGTTCCCTCTTTCCTCTTCTGGTGGGATCCTTGTCTCCTGGATTCTGTCTTCCTCTTGCTTTGTTTGCTCTCTGCTTTTGCTGGAACACATCTTCCTGTAGCTTCTTGAGAAAAGCTTAATGAGAGATACTTGGTTCGAGGTCTCATGTGTCTGAAAATATCTTTATTCTACCCTTACACTTGATTGATAGCTTAGCTGGGTATACAATTCTCATTTTCCTTCAGTTTTGAAGGCGTTGTTCTATCCTCTTTTATGTTCCATGTTGAACCTGTGTATGTACTTTTTTCTTCTCTCAAAGCTGTAGAATCTTTTTGTTTTCTGAAACTTCTTGATTATGTGTCTTAGTGTGGGCATATCCATATCCATATAGTATACTTCCATTTTGAGATAAAAATTCAGAGGAAGTTGCAAAGGTAGTACAGGGAGGTCCTACGCACCCGTTTTTTTCCAGCGGTTATGTCTTATATAACGATAGTATAATATTGAAATCAGGATATCGATAAATGTGTGTGTAGTTCTCCGCCATTTTGTCACATGCATGGATTCGTGTAACTGTCACTGCACTTAAGATACAGAATTATTCCATCACCACGAAGATCTCTCATGCTACCCTTTTATTGTCACAACCGTTACCTAACCTCACACCATCCCCAACCACTAATATGTTTTTCATCTATATAATGTTGTGACTTTGAGAATGTTGTTGTTGTGGGTTGAATTGTGTTCCCTCAAAAAGTTATGTTGAACACTTAACTGCCAGCAACTCACAATGTGACTTTATTTAGAAATTGGGTCTTGACAGAGTTAATCAAGTTAAAATGAGGTCATCAGGATAGGCCCTAATCCAATATGACTGATGTCCTTATGAAAGAGGGAAATTTGGATATAGAGACTGACATAGACAGAAGGAAGACTATATGAAGAGATGTAGGGGGAATACCATGTAATGAGTAGAGTTGTCACAAGCCAGGAAATGTCTGCGGCTACCAGAAGCTGGAAGAGGCAAGGAAGGATGCTCCCTCATCACCCTCAGTGGGAGCATGGCCTTGATGACACCATGAATTTGCACTTTTAGCCTCCAGGACTGTGAGATTAAGTCTTCTGTACTAAGCCACCCAGTTTGTGGTAATTTATTATGGAAATGAACAGTTATATAAATGGAAACATCCAGTATGTGACCTTTTGAGATTGGCTCCCCCACCCCATTCAGCATAATGCCCTTGGATTTAGCTGAGTCACTCTTTATTCACTTTTTTTTTAAAGATTTTATTTATTTATTTGACAGAGACAGAGACAGCCAGCGAGAGAGGGAACACAAGCAGGGGGAGTGGGAGAGGAAGAAGCAGGCTCATAGCGGAGGAGCCTGATGTGGGGCTCGATCCCATAACGCCGGGATCACGCCCTGAGCCGAAGGCAGACGCTCAACCGCTGTGCCACCCAGGCGCCCATCTTTATTCGCTTTTAATTGTTTTTTAAGACGATTTACATTTAGTGTAATTATTGAAATTTTTGAGCTTACATCTGCCATTTTAATATCAGTTTTCTGTTTTCTCCATTTTTTTGTTTTTGTTTTTTTAATTTTTCCTGCCTTCCTGTGGGTTGTTTGAAAACTTTTTAGGATTATATTTTTATTTATCTATAGTATTTTTGAATGTATAGGTTTTTACTGGTTGCTCCGAAATTACATTATGCGTACATAACTTATCACAGTCTACTGGTGTCAACATTTTTCCAGTTTGAGTGAAGTATAGAAACCTTACCTTCCTTCAAATCTGTTTACCCTATATCATTTATAATAGTCTTAGATATTTCCTCTATATAGACTGAGAACCACATCAGATGATGTTATACTTTTTGCTTCAACTGTCAAATGTAATTTAGAAAACTCAAGAGGAGAAGGAAAGTATATTGTAGTTACCTATAGATTTGCTTTTTCTAATGTTCTTTTTTCCTTTCTGATGTTCCAAGATTTCTTTTTCTTTTAAAACTATTTCTGTTTCAAGAACTTCCTTTAGTCATTCTTTTAGGGTAGATGGGCTGACAACAAATTCTCTTAGTTTTTCTTTGAGGATGTTTTTATTTCTCCTCTATTCCTGAAGGCTAGCTTCATTTGATTTAGAATTTGGGGTTGACATTTCTTTTTCTTCAGCATTTGAGAAAAGTTGTGCCACTTCCTTTTGACCTCTGTGTTTTTTTGATGAGAAATCAACTGTCATTTGAATTGCTCTTTCCCAAAATGCTGGGTGGCACTTACTCTCTTGCAGCTTTCAAGTTTGTTGTTGTTTTTCTTTGTCTCTGGTTTTTAGAAGTTTGACTGTGATGTCTAAGTATAGATTTTTTGGGGTTCATCCTGTTGGGTTCACTCAGTTTGCTGAAACTTAGGCTTATGTCTGTTGCCAAAATTGGGAAATTTCAGCCATTATTTCCTTTTTAAAAAAGATTTTATTTATTTATTTATTTTAGAGAAAGAGAGAGGAGGGAGGAGCAGAGGGAGAGAGAGTGAGTGGGAGTGAAGCAGACTCCTCGCTGAGTGTGGAGCCTGATGCGGGGCTTGATCCCAGGACCCCAAAGTCATGACCTGAGCCAAAATCAAGTGTCAGATGCTTAACCAGTTGAGCCACCCAGGCACCCCAGCCATTATTTCTTTAAATACCTTTTAGCACTACCCTTTTTCTGCTCTCATTCTGGGACTCCAGTGGCATGAATATTAGTTTATCAGTTATAGTCCCACAAGTCCCTGAAATTTTGTTCATTTGTTTTTAGTCTGTTTTCCTCTATGTTCTTCAGATTGGATAATTTATATTGTTTTATCTTCAAGTTCACCAAGTCTTTTCTCTATCCCTTCCATTCTATTATTGAGCCCATCTACTGAGTTTTAAAGTTTTAGTTATTGTATTTTTCAATTCTAAAATTTCCATTTGGTTCTTGTTTATATCTTCTATTTCTTTGATAAGACTTTAACTTTTTTTCATTTGATTCAATCATGTTCACCCTTGCTTTAAAATTCCTGTCAGATAATTCCAAGATGTGTCATTTTGGTGTTAGGATCTGTTGACTGTCATTTCTCATTTAAGATGGGATTTCCCGGGTTCTTGGTATGATAAATGATTTTTAAATTATATCTTGGACATATTAGGTATTAAGTTATGAGACTCTGGATCCTATTTAAATCTTCTGTTTCAAATCTTCTGCCAGTGGAAGAAGGGGAACACTGTCTTATTCTTGTGAGGTGGAGGTGGCAGTCCAGGTTCCCCACTCAGCAACCATGCCCTAGGGGCAGGGAGGCCTTGCTGCTACATGCTTCGCACACGCTCTTTGCTAACCACCACAGTGATGGAGAGGCCACATTACTACTGGATGGCGGGGAAAGAGTTTGGCTTCCACTCTGCCTCCCTTGATTCCTTGTTACTGCTGGGCAGGGATGAAAACCTTGACTCCCCACTTGATCTTTTCTCATGCCACCCAAATGAGGGGAATTGTTACAGTTGGGCAAGGGTGAAAATCTGGGTTTCCCATTTGACTTTTGCTTATGGGAGTAGGGGGCAGCTGGTTTTCTTCATGGAGCTTGCCGGGGGTAGGGTGGTTACTTGCCTAAAAGTTTTCTGGCTCACTAAGCTGCTCCATTCTTGTTTCTTTGGCCAAAAAGAGAAGACTTTTTTGGGGATTTTTTCCTACCTACTCCCATTAGCATTTCTGAGTTTCTATCTTCTCCAGCACCTAGTCTAGAATATGTGAGGCAGGGGCGCCTGGGTGGCACAGCGGTTAAGCGTCTGCCTTCAGCTCAGAGCGTGATCCTGGCGTTATGGGATCGAGCCCCACATCAGGCTCCTCCGCTGGGAGCCTGCTTCTTCCTCTCCCACTCCCCCTGCTTGTGTTCCCTCTCTTGCTGGCTGTCTCTGTCTCTGTCGAATAAATAAATAAAATCTTAAAAAAAAAAATAGAATATGTGAGGCAAGTAGAAACCCCAGAGAACTCACCACGTATTGTTCCTCAGGTCCCACAGTCCTTAACCTTCTCTCCGTCCTTCTCCTTACGTTTGTTTTATATATAAAGCCCAGAGTCGAAAGAATCTGTACTTAGCAGGAGAAACAGGAAAAAGTGGGTCTATTGTGTTGTGTTCCAGAACAGGAAACCTATAGGTATATATAGATACACATTTAAAATTTTTTTTAAAGATTTTATTTTTAAGTCATTTCTACACCTAACGTGGAGCTCGAACTTACTAACTGAGATTAAGAGTTGCATGCTCCACCGACTGAGCCAGCCAGGTGCCCCTAGATATGGAAATTTTTTGTTTTTATTTTAATCACCTCGTGCTCAGCATGTCAATTGCACTCCTTAATCCCCATTACCTATTTCACCCATCCCCCTCACCTCCCCTTTAGGAACCATCAGTTTGTTCTTGGAAGTTAAGAGGCTGTTTCTTGTGTTGTCTTTCTTTCTCTTTTTCCCTTTGCCCATTTGTTTTGTTTCTTAAATTCCACATATGAGTGAAATCATATGGTATTTGTCTTTCTCTGACTGACTTATTTCGCTTAGCATTATACTCTCTAGTTCCATCCATGTTGTTGCAAATGGCAAGATTTCATTTTTTATGGCTGAATAATATTCCATTGTATATATATATACCACATCTTCTTTACCCATCCATCTATCAGTGGACACTTGGGCTGCTTCCGTAATTTGGCTATTGTAGATAATGCTGTTATAAATATCAGAGTGAATGTATCCCTTTGAATTCGTTTTTTTTTTTTTTTTTAATTCTTTGGATAATACCTAGTAGTGTGCTTGCTGGATCACAGGGTAGTTCTGTTTTTAACATTTCACGGAAACTTTATACTGTTTTCCAGAGTGGCTGCACCAGTTTGCATTCCTACCCATGGTGCTAGAGGGTTCTTCTTTCTCCACATCCTCACTAACTCCTGTTGTTTCTTGTGTTTTTTATTTTAGCCATTCTTTCTTTTTTTGGGGGGGGGTGAGTGTGCATGCATGGGGGGAAGGGCAGAGGGAGAGGGAGAGAGAGAATCTTAAGCAGAGTTCATGTTCAAGGTGGAGCCCAACATGGGATTCAATCTCAAAATCCTGAGATCATGACCTGAGCTGAAATTGAGTCAGACGCTTAACTGACTGAGCCACCCAGGCACCATTTAGCCATTTGTTCTTGGAAGTTAAGAGTCTGTTTCTTGTGTTGTCTTTCTTTCTCTTTTTCCCTTTGCTCATTTGTTTTGTTTCTTAAATGGCGATTTTAGCCATTCTGACAGGTGGGATGTGATATCTCATTTTAGTTTTGATTTGCATTTCACTGATGATAAGTGGTGATGAGCATCTTTTCTGTATCTGTTGGCCATCTGGATGTCTTCTTTGGAAAAATGTCTCTTCATGTCTTCTACCCATTTTTAAACTGGATTATTTTGGGTGGGCTGTTGAGTTGTATAAGTTCTTTATATATTTTGGAAATTTTATCAGTTATATCATTTGTAAATATCTTCTCCTATAGGTTGCCTTTTAGTTTTGTTGATTGTTTCCTTCATCATGCAGGGTTTTTTTTGATGTAGTCCCAATAGTTAATTTTTGTTTTGTTTCCCTTGCCTCAGGAGACCTATCTAGAAAAAAGTTGCTACAACCAATGTTAAAGAAGTTACTGCCCTGTTCTCATTTAGGATTTTTATGGTTTCAAGTCTCATGTTTAGGTCTTTAATCCATTTTGGATTTACTTTTGTGTATGGTGTAAGAAAGTGATCCAGTTTCATTCTTTTGCAGGTAGCTGTCCAGTTTTCCCAGCACCATTGGTTGAAGAGACTGTCTTTTTCCATTGGATATTCTTTCCTGCTTTGTCAAAGATTGACTGTATAGTTGTGGGTTTACCTCTGGGTTTTCTATCCTGTTCTATTCATCTGTGTGTCTATTTTTGTGCCCGTACCATACTGTTTTGATTACTACAGCTTTGTAATATAACTTAAAGTGTGGAATTGTGATGCCTCCCACTTTGCTTTTCTTTTTCAAGATTGCTTTGGCTATTTCGGGTCTTTTGTGGTTCCATACAAATTTTAGGATTTTTGTTCTAGTTATGTGAAAAATGCTCTTGGTATTTTGACAGGGATTGCATTAAATGTGTGGATTGCTTTGGATAGTATAAATATTTTAACAATATTTGTTCTTCCAATCCATGAGCACGGAATGTCTTTCCATGTCTTTGGGTCATCTTATCTTGAATTTCTTTCATCAATGTTTTTATAGTTTTCAGAGTACAAGTCTTTCAACTCTTTGGTTACATTTATTCTCAGATATTTTATTGTTTTTGGTGTAATTGTAAATGGGATGTTTTCTTAATTTCACTTTCTGCTTCATTATTAGTATACAGAAATGCAATGGATTTCTTTACATTGGTTTTGTATCCTTTGACTTTACTGAATTTGTTTAACAGTTCTAGCACGTTTTTTTGGTGGAGTCTTTCAGGTTTTCCATATATTGTATCATGTCATCTGCAAATAGTGAAAGTTTTACTTTCTCCTTATGGATTTGGATGCTTTTAACTTCTTTTTGTTGTCTGTTTGCTGTGGCTAGGACTTCCAGGACTATGTTGAATAAAAGTGGTTAGAGTGGACATATTTGTCTGTTCCCGACCTTAGGGGAAAGACTCTCAGGTTTTCACCATTGAGAATGACATAAGCTGTGGGTTTTTCATATAAGGCCTTTGTTATGTTGAGGTATGTCCCCTGTAAACCTGCTTTGTGGAGGGTTTTTATCATGAATAAATGTTGTACTTTGTTAAATGATTTTTCTGTATCTATCGAGGCCATATGGTTCTCATCATTTCTCTTATTCGCGTGATGCGTCGCATTGATTGATTTGCAAATATCGAACCACCCTTGCAACCCAGGCATAAATCCCACTTGATTATGGTGAATGATTTTTTTTAATGTATTGTTAGAATCAGTTTGCTATTATTTTGTTGAGGATTTTTGCATTTATGTTCATCAGAGATACTGGCCTGTAGTTCTCTCTTTCTGTGGTATGTTTATCTGGTTTTGGTATCAGGGTGATACTGGCCTCATAGAATGAATTTGGAAGTTTTCCTTTCTTTTCTATTCTTTGAAATAGTTTGAGAAGAACAGGTATTAACTCTTCTTTAAATGTCTGGTAGACTTTGCCTGTGAAGCAAATGGTCCTGGCCTGTTGTTGTTGTTGTTGTTGTTGTTGGGAGTTTTGTGATTACAGATTCAGCTTCTTTGCTGGTAATTGGTCTGTTCAAATTTTCTATTTCTTCCTGATTTGGTTTTGGTAGGTTGTATGTTTCTAGAACTTTACCCATTTCTTCTAGTTTGTCCAATTTTTTGGCATATGGTTTTCATAATCTTCTCTTATACTTGTTTCTATTTCTGTGGTGTTGGTTGTTATCTCACCTCTCTTGTATGTGACTTTATTTAATTAGGTCCTTTCTCTCCCTCTCTCTCTCTCTTTGTTGTTGATAAGTCTGGCTGGGGCTTATCAATCTTATTGATTATTTTTGAAGAACCTGTTTCACTGATCTGTTCTATTGTGTCTCTCGTTTCGTTTTGTTTTTAGTTTCTATGCCATTTTTTTTCTCTGCTCTAATCTTTATTATATCCTTTCTTCTGCTGGCTTTAGGTTTTGTTTGTTGTTCTTTTTCTGGCTCCTTTAGGTGTAAGGTTGGGTTGTTTAGTTGAGGTTTTTCTCACTTCTTGAGGTAGGTCTGTATTGCTGTAAACACCCTCCCAGAATCATTTTTGCTGTGTCACAAAGGCTTTGAACTTGGCGTTTTTGTTTTCATTTGTTTCCGTGTACTTTTTAAATTTCTTCTTTTATATCCCAGTTGACTCATTCATTGCTTAGTAGTATTGTTTAACCTCCATGTGTTTGTGGTCTTTCCAGGTTTTTTCTTGTAACTGACTTCTAGTTTCACAGCGTTGTGGTCAGAAAAGATGCATGGTATGACTTCGATGTTCTTGAATTTGTTGATGCTGGTTTGTGGCCTAATATGTGATCTATTCTGGAGAATGTTTCATGTGCGCTTGAAAAAAATGTGTATCGTGCTCCTTTAGGATGGAATCTTCTTCTTCTTCTTTTTTTAAGATTTTATTTATTCATTTGAGAGAGAGAGCATGAGCGGGGGCTGAGGGGCAGAGGAAGAGGGAGAAGCAGGCTCCCCGCTGAGCAGGGATCCCAATGTGAGGCTCAATCCCAGGACCCTAGATCATGATCTGAGCTGAAGGCAGACGCTTAACTGACTGAGCCACCCAGGCGCCCCTAGTGTGAAATGTTCTGAATGTATCTGTTAGATTCATCTGGTCCAATGTGTCATTCAAAGCCTTTGTTTCCTTGTTGATTTTCTGTTTAGATGATCTCTATATCTATGTAAGTGGAGGTGTTAAAGTTCCCTACTATTACATCATTAGTATCAATTAGTTCCTTTATATTTGTTATTAACTATTTCATGTGTTTGGGTGCTCCTATGTTAGGTGCATAAATATTTATAGCCGTTAGATCTTCTTGTTTTTATGATTATATAGTGCCTTTCTTTGTCTCTTGTTACAGTCTTTGTTTTAAAGTCTATTTTATCTGATGTAATTATTGCTACTTCAGCTTTCTTTTGACATCCATATGCGTGATAGATGTTTCTCCGCCCCCTTACTTTCAATCTGCAGGTATATTCAGGTCTACAATGAGTCTTTTGTATTGATAGTTCTGTATTTATTGCCATTTTATTACTTGTTTTATGGTTGTTTCTGAAGATTTTCTCTGATTCTTTCTTGTCTTTCTTTCATGGTTTGATGATTTTCTTTAGTGATATATTTGGGTTTCTTTCTCTTTATTCTTTGCATATTTATTAATGGCTTTGATTTGTGGTTACCATTATGTTTGTATAGCAGTTTATATTAAGTTGATGGTTGCTTAAGTGTGAACGCATTCTTCACTCCCCTCCATATTTTAGTGTCCTATGGTGTCATATTTTACATCCTTTTATTTTATGAATCCTTTGATATTTACAGAAATGCTTATTTTTAATCCTTCGTGTTTTTTACTTTTCCGTACTCACTTGTGATTATTTCTACCAGGTACCTGGAAGCATATCAACCCAGGACTATTTAAAAGTTTCAGTGTAAAATAAATAGTACATTGGAGTATGAATTCAGATTACAAACTTGCATAAGGTTCATTTTTGATCTTAGTGCCAACGTTAAAACATGCAAGATACCCTGTTTTCTCTCTCTCCTTTGCATCCCATTTTCCATGCCCTGTTAAACCGCAGACCTCTGAGCCCTTCTTCGCCTTGTGTAGCTTTCTGCTTGGATACCTATTAATATGCCAAAGGTGAGCCCATGCCAACCCTCTGATGTCTGGGAAATATGGCTTACCTTTTCTAAAAACCACTTATCTCCACCTTTTCTGCACCTAGCCTTGGGCTTGGAAGTAAAAATACAGATGTGCAAAATGCACATGGCCTGTCTTCATGGTCCTCAGTTTGGGAGGAGGAAATAGTGACTTAATACTTATTAAGCCCCTGTCTTGTGTCAGCCACCATCTTGGTGCTTTCATGTGTGTCACTTAGTCCTGGGGATGACCTTGCAGGGCAGGCTCTTTCATTGGTATTTTTGTAGATGAGGAAATCCAGGCCACAGGGGCTGTGGGTGGCAAATGCGGCATTAGGGTTTGAGCCCCCTGTGGGAGCCTTCCTTTAAAGGGGAGGGAGAGGGACTGCCACTGCAGCCTGGTGATCTGCTGTCACCTCATTCTCTCCTAGAGGCTGTGCCTGCCTGTGTACTGCAAGTACCAGTTCTTTAAGACTCCAGTTCACAGAACAGAGGGGCAGCCCCATGGAATCCACGTCCACTTCCAGGACATCAATGTCATCTTTCTTGGGGCAATGCAGCACAGTGACCTGAGGGAATACTTGGAGGGGCCCCCCATGGTGGTACAAGTTCATGACAGGGACCGCAAGTTAGAGGAGTATTTGCGGAAGCCCACCCTGTTTGGGGATGACCCCCTGGACGCATACCTCAACCTCCAGGCCCTCATCTCTCCGGAAGAGACAGAGAGCAACCCCTTTGAATCCCAAAACAAGATATGGGACCCTTATGGGGTTGCCCAAGTCAGTTTTGCCGACCTTCTTCTTGGCCACAAGTACTTGAACTTGGTCGTCCCCATCCACAGCTGTGAGCCCAAGCCCACACACCATGGCCAGGATGGCAGGAGCAGGAAGGTTGTGGGGTTTCGGGTCCCCACAGACGGCTTCCAGCACAAACCAATGCCCATGGGTAACTACATCGAGGCCAACTCTCTGCTCAAGCTGCGGGTGGACATCGCTGTGCCGCTGCGGGCCAGGGCTGAAACCCTTGACCCAGAACTTACAGGTACCCAGTTTGGCCGCATCATTTTCGTGTTTGACTCCAAGAAGATCTCCCTCCTCCACAGCCTGCTGCAGGACATCACCATGATCAATGCCAAGGCCCTTGATCTGGAAGCCTACCCTATCAGGAACATCCAGCAGATCCTGTCAGCCTTTAAGATGCGGGTGAAGATCCAGGAAAGGCAGGACCTGGATGTGCTCACTGGCTTCCACCTGCTGGATGGGAAGATCCACCTCCTCATTCTGGAGGGTTTGGCAGACCAAGGCTTGAAGCGGCTATGGGACAGCCATCAAAGCCGGTGGGTCGGTGGCTTTTTGTGTTTCATGCAAAAGTCATGGTGTCTAGATGCTGAGTGAGTGGAGTGGGGGAATCTTTTGAAGCCAGGCTCAGGTTTAGTGTCCTCATCTGTAAGAAGGATATGTTGATTCCGTTCCTCTTGGGGTTTAGTATAGAGCGCTTCACAGGGCTCCATAACTGGCCTTGATCACAGGAGGGATTGCTTGTCTTTGGATGAAGGGAAGGCTTCAGGGGCATGTAGAAGAGAGGGTGGTTCAGGAAAATGCGTCCTCCCTTCAGACTTCTGAGGGGCCTATTTGGCTAACAGGGAGAAGAAAGTTCTGTATGGCCCTAAGATGGACACCACAGAGAAATAGATTTCCACTCAGTCTGAGGAAAACCTATCTGATTATTTTGAGGCTAGAGAAGCTGCCTAGGCTGCAGAAGGTTCCCCTTCCCCGATGGCCTTCAGGAGCACCTGATGACTGCTCAGTGGGAATATTGTAGAGGCAATTAAAGTTTCAGATTCTGGGCTGGAGCAGGTGGCCCTTTATGGTCCTTCCATTCTTTAGTTTTGGCTTCATGACAATTCTCTTTTCTTTTTGTTATTTGAAAGTATCCTAGTTTGAGTTTAAAGGGCCTCAATGAATTAAATCTCAATGAACAGTTTTGTCCCAGTAGAGGAAATAATATTATATATGCTCACTGACTGCAGTTCAGTTAAGCTACAAATAAAAGATCATTAATCAGGAAAAAATGTCACATGCTTGGAAATTAACAAATACTTCCAAATAACCCATGGGTCCAAACAGAAACTGTAATATAAATTAGACATTATTAAATTGAACAATAATGAAAATAGTATACTATCTAGTATAAATTTGTGGGGTGATGTTAAAGTGTAGAGGAAATTTATAGACTCAAATGCTTGTATTAGAAAAGAAGAAAGGCTGAAAATTAATGATAGATATTGCAGACATTGAAATAAGTGTTTTCAACTGTGTCAATAAATTTAAATATGTGTAAGAAATTCCAAAAAAAATATCAAAAATATTTTCAGATAAGATAGTTTAATGAGGTTTCTGGATACAAACATTAATGTAAAAATCTATCGAATTTCTGAATACCATCTACATACAAAAAATCATTTTTTAAAAAGGTTAATGCTTTTAAGGTACTATAAAAATGTGAACTACACATGAATAAATTCAACAAAAAGGATTAGAACATCTCTATCATGAATATTATAGAACTCTTAGAAACATTAAAGAAAACCTAAATAAGTGAAGAGACCTACCATGTTCATGGATTGGAACACTCAGTATTACAGAGGCGTCAGTTATCCACAAACCAGATATATAGATTCAAAGCAATCCCAGTTTTAAAAGCATGGAGCTTGAAAAGCTGATTTAGGGGCGCCTGGGTAGCACAGTGGTTAAGTGTCTGCCTTTGGCTCAGGGTGTGATCCCGGCGTTATGGGATCGAGCCCCACGTCAGGCTCCTCTGCTATGAGCCTGCTTCTTCCTCTCCCACTCCACCTGCTTGTGTTCCCTCTCTCGCTGGCTGTCTCTATCTCTGTCAAATAAATAAATAAAATCAACCACTCTTGAATAAGAACAAGATGGGAGAACCTGTTCTACTAGATATCAAGTCTCCTTATAAAACTATAGTGATTAAGACGGTTTATTGGATCAGGGATAGACAAGCAGACATATGGAATATAATAGAAACCCAAATACAGACCTACGTGTAAGTAGTCACTTGACATACAACATGAGACATTGCAAGATCAGCAGGAAATGAATATAGAAAAGCCATTGAATTGTACACATTAAAAGGGTGAATTTAGATAATGTGATACCACTTCACACCGACCAGTTTGGCTGGAATTAAACAGGTCAGATAATAACAAGTGTTGACAAGGATGTGGAGAAATGAGAATTGTCATTCACTGCTGGTAAGAATGAGATGAATTAGATGGTAGAGTCACTTTAGAAAACAGTCTGGCAGTTCCTCAAATGACTAAAAAGAGTTACTGTATAACCCTGCAGTCCCACTGCTAGGCAAATACCCAAGATAAATGAGAACTCATATGCCCACACTAAACAGCGTATAACTGATTCTAAGGGCACTATAATAGCCATTGGGGGAACAATCCAAATGTCCATTAACTGATGTATGGCTAAACAAAACGTGACGTGTAAATACAATGAACTGGTTTTTGGACAGAAAAAGGAACGAAATACTGACTCACGCTACAACATGGATGGCCCTTGGAAACATTAAGTGAAGTGGAAGGAGCCAGTCACAGAAGATTGCACATTGGATGAGTCATTTATATGAAATGTCCGGAATAGGCAAACCTATAGAGACAGAAAGAGGGTTAGTGAGTACTTAGGGCTGTGGGTCGGGGGGGAGGGGAGAGTATAGGGGGTGATAGGTAGTGGGTACAGGTTTCTTTTTTATGTGATAAAAAAGCTTGAAAATTGATTGTGATGGTGGTTGCATGTATCTGTGAATAGACTAAAAATGACTGAATTATACACATTAAATGGATGAATTATATGGCATCTGAATTAAATCTCAACTGGAAAAGACCTCTAGTAGACCCCCCCCCAAAAAAAAATCCGTGAGGAAAGGAGAAACTTTTCAAAAAATGGTGTTGGGATCATTGTTTATCCGTAAGAAAAAAGGAAAATAATTTCCTACATCAAACCATTGACAAGAATCAATTCCAGCTGAATTAAAAATCTGCGTACATTTTCCATTTTTGAAATCATTATCGATTCACAGGAAGTTTCAGGAGTATGACAGAGATCCCACACGCCCTCTGCGCACAACGGTTACGTCTTCCTTAGCTATGGCGCACTACCCAAGCCAGGGCACGACGCCGGTGCAAATGTGTGTGTCGTTGGTGCCAGGTCATCACATACGGATTTGTGTGGCCACTCCCATCATGAGGATCTCGAGCGAGTATACCACCCCAGAGGTCTCCCTCACGCTCTGTGTTTATAGTCCTGCCCACCCTCTTTAACTGTCCTGTTTTCCATCTCCTTCATTTTTTCATCTGTGTGTAATCTTACATATTCATGGAATCATACTATATGACCTTAGGAGTTTCCGCTCGGCATGAAGTGCTCGAGACCCGCCCACATTTTGCGTGTACCAGTAGTTTGCTCCCCTTTGGTGCTGGGCAGTAGTTCATGGAGCGGACGTGCCACGGTTTCACCATCTATCTGTTGGGGGACATTTTGGTTATTGCCAGTTTTTGATTATTACAAATGCAGCTGCTGTGAACAATAATGGACAGGTTTTTGTGTGGACGTGTTTTCTATTCAATTGAATTATAATTGACTTACAATATTAGTTTCAGGTGTGCAAGACAGTGATTGATATTTTTACACATTGCGCAGTGATCACCACGGTAGGTCCAGTCACCGTCTGTCACTATACAAAGTTATTATAATATTATGGACTCTATTCCCTATGCTGCACTTTTCATCCCTGTGACTTATTTATTTTACAGCTGGGAGTTTGTACCTCTTAGTCCCCATCACCTGTTTCACCCATTCCTCCACTCCCAGCCCCAGCAGCTACCAGTTGGATCTCTGTACCTATGAAATATTTTGTTTGTTCGTTTGTTCTGGTTTTTAGATTTCACATATAAGTGAAATCATACAGTATTTGTCTTTCTCTGACTTACTTCACTGAACATAATACACTTTAGGTTCATTCATGTTGTTGCAAATGGCAAGATCTCATTCTTTTATATGGCTGAGTAATACTCCATTACCCCCCCATGTTTATCCCCTCACCTACTGATGGACACAGGCTGTTTCTCTATCCTGCCTATTGCAAATAATGCTGCAATGAACATAGTGGTGCATGTGTCTTTTTGAATTAGTGTTTTCATTTTCTTTGGGCTGAATACCCAGTAGTGGAATTGTTGGATGATGGAGTAGTTCTGTTTTTAAACGTTGAGGAATCGCCGTGCTGTTTCCCACAGTGGCTGCACCAGCTTACATTCCCACCCACAGTGCACGATGGTTCCCTTTTCTCCACATCCTCCATCACCGACACTTGTTATTTCTTATGTTTTTGACAGTAGCCATCTGACAGGTGTGAGGCGGTGTTCCTCTGTGGCTGTGATTCGCATTTCCCTGCTGATCAGGGATGTTGACAACTTTTCACTGTGTCGGCCATCTGCATTGTCTTCTGTTTAGCTCCTCTGCCCATTTTTAAATTGGGTGTTGTTGCTGCTGTTGTTGTTATTGAGTCATAGGAGTTCTTTAGGTATTTTGCATACCGATCCCCTATTGGGTATATTGTTTGCAAGTAGCTTCTCCTATTCAATAGGTTGCCTTGTCTTGTTGTTGGTTTCCTTCGCTGTGCGAAAGCTTTTTACTTTGATGTAGTTCTTTCTGTTTATTTTTGCTTCTGTTGCCCTCGCCTGAGGGGACATAACCAGAAAAAAATCACTCAGATCCATGTCAAAGAGCTTATTGCCTGCGTTTTCTTCTAGGAGTTTTATGGTTTTATTTAGGTCTCGAATCCATTTGAGCTTGTGTTTGGTGTAAGAAAGTGGTCCGGTTTCATTCTTTGCATATAATGGTCCAGTTTTCCCAGCACCATTTGTTGAAGAGACTGTTTTCCCATTGAATATTCCTGTCTTCTTTGTCATGCATTAATTGACATATAATTCTAGGTTTGTTTCTGGGCTTTTTATTGTGTTCTGTGTTTGTGCCACTGCCATACCGTGTTGATGGCTACGGCTTTGTATTATGACTTGAAATCTGGACTTGTGATACCTCCAGTTTTGTTTTTCCTTTTCAAGATTGGTTTGGCTATTCAGGGTCTTTTCTGGTTCTATAAAATTTTAGGATTGTTTGTTCTAGCTGGTGGAAGACATTAGTCTTTCCCCACTACAAATATGATGTTAAGTGTAGGGTTTTTGTAGATATCCTTTATAAATTGGAGGAGGTTCTACTTTGTTCCTAATTCACTGAGAGTTTCCTAATTCGCTGGTTCACACAACTCACAAAAATCAATTCCAGGTAGATTCAAACCCATTTGGAATAATTATAGACTCACAGTCAGTTGCAGAAATAATATAGAGTGATTCCATGCACCCAGGACCTAATTTCCTCCAACAGTGACATCCGACACAAGTAGAATGCCTTCTCGATGGACACGGTGCCGTCAACTAGACCACGTGCCTGGTCTTACTCAGAGTCCACCAGAAAAGAAAAATCGGTTTTTGAAAAGCAAAATGATAAAGCTTTTAGATGATTAGGATAAAGAAAGATTTCTTGAACAAGACAGAAGTCCACAGAATAAAGGAAAAAGGTGCTAGATCCGACTACACTACAGTAAATAACTTCTGTTTGTCCAAAGATATCATAAAAATTGTGAAAAGACAGACTGAGAAAAAAGTTATTTCCAATGCGCGGATCTAGTACCCTGGATATGTAAAAATACCTGTGAGTCAATAAGAAAATGAAAACATGCCAAGGGAAGAGTGGGCAAAAGCCCTGAACAGGCACTTCACCAAAGGGGAAACCCCGTGACCGAGCGCAGATGCGCCAAGGGGATAGATAGGGTCTGTGCTGCCTTCCCTCATGTTCGAGGAGATGCGGGAGCAGCACGTACCAACACAGGGGAATGGCGTATCGGGGTGTGTGTGCAAACTCTGCCAGGCTGGCAGTGCCCGCGAGCAGGGACTGGGAATGGGAGCAGGGGCGGGACAAGAGGAAAATGAGGCAGGTTTTTGCATTTTCACTGCTGAGATTTGGAAAGATCATCTATCTGATGTTTTTTTTTCAGATGATTTATTAGTAATGCCTTCCTTTTGTTCGTGTGTTTTCAAACAAGCAAAAAGAGAAAAAAAGTTCTCCAAAGGGCAAAACCACAGAGTATTCCAGGAGCCCTCAGAGCAGAGCTAAAGCCCTGCCCCGCGGCCTCCTTGCAGAGTCACCGAAGCAGAGCAGGGCAGATACAAGGTGCTGTACAACTCGGCGCTGCGCTTCCGCCACCGCCTCTACGCGGACCTGGAGACCGTCCTGTACCAAGTGCACCTCTTGCAGCCGCTGTCACAGCTCGTGAAGCACTGGGCGCTCTACGTCCGCAACAGCGTTCTGCAGAAGGCCTTCCAGGCCCTGACCAGGTGCGTCAGGCTGCCCCCGGGATGAAGACCGCCTCCCTGGGGTGGCCATGGGGGGGCGGTGCAGGGGCCCCTCCAGAGGCAGAGGCAGAGAGGGAGAAGCAGACTCCCGGCTGAGCGGGGAGCCGGTGCGATACTCAATCCCAGGACCCTGGGATCATGGCCTGGGCCGAAGGCAGGTGCTTCACGGACTTAGCCACCCGGGCGCCTCAATTTAATTATTCTTTATGCCCGAAGGAGCCGAGCCAGGAGTGGAATTCAGTTCCGAGGGACCCTGAGCCTGGTCATTCCCAGTGACTACTCCACACGCTCTCCCAACGGGGTTTCGGAAACACTGGGAAAGAAGGGTAGTTGACTCGAACATAGGTCCCATGAAGCCATCCTCTCTGTTCTTGGGGAATAGCCTAGAACAGCCTGAGCAGTGAGTGAGGAGGACCAGAGCCAGATCCCCCAGGCCTGCAGGAATTCTACCAACTGAACGTTTGCTTTTGTTTGCTTCTTCCCTCCCCTCTGGTGCAGAAAGGCATCCTCCAAAGATCTCCATCTTCCACTGTGTGCATGCCTTTACCTGTCCTGTTCTTCAACTCCAGGGCTCGTCCCGCCCCAGACCCCAGGCCTTCTTCTGGTGACCTTGCGAAGCCGTGTACTCCTGCCGATGGGTTGAGCGTGGCTCATGCTCCGGGGGGGGGCCTTCTCCATTCATGGAGGGAGCAAGAGGCCCGAGCGAGGCACCCCCAGTTTGGAAGTGGAGACTGACAAAGGGTAGTGCAGTGAGGTCCCTGGGACCATGGCCAGCCTGTGCCGGGCCTTTGTGGGGTTAGCGAAGGACAGTGGCTGGTTCTTTCAGGAAGTCAGGAAGGGCAGACCTTCACGGGGAGGACAGTCCCCTCACTGTAGTCTGGGGCCCCGGGATGCCAACCATCTCTTTACACTTTAAAGCCGGCAACAGCCCTGGCCGAGAGTTGGCTCCAAGCTTATCAAATGTCTTAATAAAGGAGAGGGTGGAGCCAGGAGAGAGAGGAAGGAGGTGGGGGGGGGGGAGAGGCTTAGTCCTATTAACCCCCACCTCTCCAACCCGCAGCTCGGCCTGAGGGGCAGGTGTGGGTCGGGTACCCCAGAGCAGCAGGCCGAAGCTGCAAGTCAGGACGGGGGACGGTGGCGGGCCTCAGGAGGCTCGCGTGGGGCAGGTGCTGGATCTTCTGGGTGCCGGAGCCCTGGCAGTCAGGGAGGGGACGCTGGGCCCTGCCCTGCCCTAGGGAGAGGGAAGAAAGCTATTTATGAAGCGCTCACGGGCATCCCAGGTGGCTGGATTCCTCATGGCTTTATTCGCATCTGAAAGGTCAAGGGGCAGGCCGGGGACCTGAGCTGGTCCTCAGGCACCGCTCCCGCTGGAGCGCAGAGTGTCAGAGACAGTGCAAGTAACCGCTGCCCCCACGGATCGGTGTGAACCAAGTGCGCAGGGCGCCCCGGGAGAGGGCGGCGGGGAGGGCTCTCAGGCCGAGTGTGCAGGACCCTCTTCCTGCGGGAGCTCTGAGATCTACACCCCTGATGGCTCGCTGGTTGGGGCGGCTCCCCGGTGGGGTGTTGGTTGGTGACAGGCTGGGAATAAGGCCACAGTAGCAGAAAAATAATCAGAGTGGATTGTGGGAAGCCTTTAACTTCTGGGGGGTGGGGGGAGAGCGAGCGGGTGGAATCCAAGCTTACGCATCTCTGAATCCTGTGATCTGGGACGAGCTCAGCAACTCCTGAGCTTCCTGTTGTTTTGGAAAATGGGGCTGGTTTGACGGACTGTGAAAGGGAGGCGAGGCCCTGTGGGTGGCCCTCTGCCTTGCAGGGTCTACTGCATCTGCCATCACAGCACCAGGCTCAGGGAGGTGATCGCCAGGGACCTGCTGCCGTCCTCCGCCATGGTCAAAGACTTGAGCCAGGAGCTGGGGCTGCCCATTTTGCAAGATGACCTCACAGACGGAAGACGGACGGTCTTGCCATCTCAGCCCGCCCCCTGTCTTGAGCGCTTCCTAGGTCGGAAATCCACCCTCGCTTACGAGATCCAAGCCCACAGGGACAAGTACCTGCAGTGGCGGAACACCATGGTGCAAAAGAACAGAGGCCAGGAGCCCAGCCTGGTCCAGGTGGGCCCTCTCTCCTCCCCCGGGTCAGGGGTCCCAGGCCTCGGCGCCACCTGGGCCTGTCCATCACCTGCGGGGAGAGACCGGCTAGATGACGGGTTCCTGTATCTGCTCTCCTGGGATCCCGGGCAGGGTGGGCAGGGAGTGGGGGCTGCGGGGCTGAACTGAGGCAGAAGTGTGCCCAGCCTGCAGGTCCCCAGCCTCCCTGAAAGTGAAAAGAATGCTCTTAGGTGTTATCACCTTTACCTTGCCCCAGAGATCGCCTTGAAGGAAGAACTGGTGTGTGTGTGTGTGTGTGTGTGTGTGTGTGTGTGTGTGTGTGTGATGCAAGGTAGGGATCTAAATTCATCTTTTTGCATGTGGATAGCATCACTTAAAAAAAAAAAAAAGATTTGAGAGCGGGAGCATGCATGGGAGGGGCCAAGGGAGAGAGAATCTCAAGCGGACTCCTTGCTGATCACAGAGCCTGACTCGGGTCTCAGTCCCACGACCCTGAGATCATAACCTGAGCTGAAATCGAGCTGGCCTCTTAACTGACTGTGCCACCTAGGCGCCCCTCTGGCACCACTTTTCGAAGAGATGAACTCTTTCTCCCCCCTCCCCCATCAAATTGCCTTGGCAACTTTGTCAAGAATCAGACAACCACAGATGCAGGAGTTTATTTCTAGGCTCTGTTACGTCCCACTGACTTGGATGTCTGTCCTTAGACCAGCCCCTCATCATCTCGGTTACTCGAGTTTTACAGGCAGTTTTGAAATTGGGTTGTGTAAATCCTTTAACTTCTTTTTCAAAATTGTTAGAGTATTTTGGGTCCTTCACATTTCTGTATAATTTTAGGATCCACTTGCCAGTTTCTACAAAAAACAAAAACCCCAAACTTGTGGGGATTTTCATAAGGCTTGTGTTGAACCTACAGATGGTTTTGGGGAGAATTGCCGTAATGTCCGTGTTGAAGCTGTGAATCCATGAACATGGAATGTCTCTTCTTTTATTTGGGTCTTCTTTAATATTCTTCTGTAAGTTTTGTAGTTGTCATGTGTAAGTCTTACACCTCATGAAATTAAGGCTGTTATGAACAGAGTCATTTGAATTTTTGAGTTGTAAGAATATAGAAATCCAATTTTTTAAAATTTAAATTCAATTAGCCAGCCTATAGTAGTGCATCATTAGTTTTTGACGTGCTGTTCAATGACTCATTAGTCGCATGTAACACCCAGTGCTCATCACATCACGTGCCCTCCTTAGTGCCCATCACCTAGTTACCCCATTCTCCTACCCACCCCCCCTTCCTCAGCTCTCAGTTTGTTTCCCAGAGTCAAGAGTCTGTCATGGTTTTTCTCCTCCTCTGATCTCTTCCCATTCAGTTTTCCCTCCCTTCCGCTATAGTCCTCTGCGCTATTTCTTACATTGTATATTGACTTCATATCCTGAAATCTCTTGAAGTGGGATCATGTCATCCGTGGGTAAAGGTCATTTTTCTTCTTCCTTCCCAATCTGGATACCGTTCCTTCTTTTCTGCATTAGTCTCCGCAGATTGCCATACAAACCACCACGGGTTGGATGGCTTCAACATCAGAAACTCTCTTTCTCACAGTTCTGGAGGTTGGGAAGTCGAGATCAACGTGCTGGTAGAGTAGGTCTCATCTGAGGCTTCTTCTCTTGGCTTGTAGGTGACTGCATCTCCCTGTGTGCTCTTTGAGTGCAGGCGTGGGGCGAAGGACGGTGGGCTCCCTGGTTCCTCTTCTTATAAGGACATTAATCCTATTGGATCAGAGTCTCCCCCCCCCCAACCATGGCTCACGAAACCTTAATTACTTGCTTATCCAAGTGCAGCCACATTGAAGGTTAGGGATTCAACGTATGAATAGGGGGTGGGGGCATGCTTTCCATACCTCTCCCCTTTTACTGTGAGAGCCTCTAGTATAAAGTACAGGGTCACGTAGCAGTGGTGCGAGCAGACGTGCTCGTTTTCTGTCTGATCTTGAGAGGAAAGCCATCCTTGAGCGTTAAGTGGGATCTTACCTGCAGCTTTGGGGTGCGTTTTGTCAAGGTGACGAAGCTCCCTCGCGGTCTTAGTTTGTTGAGTTTTTATCATGAATAAACGTTGGATTTTGTCAAATGCTTTTTTCTCTGCATATATTGTGGTTCTCTATACAGTATATTACATTACTTGATGTTTGGATGTTAACACAGTCTTGCATTCCTGGGATTCATTGCCCTTGGTCATGGCACATGGTCTTTCATCTGTGTTTCTGAATTTAGTTTGCTAATATTTTGTATTTTTCTAGTGATAGCTTTGTCCGACCTTGGCACCCGTGTAATATTGGCCTTGTAAAATGAGTTGGTCTTTCCTCCCCTTCTGTTTTCTGGGAATATGTGAAATGTTGGCATTCGCCCTCTCAGTTTTTGGTAGATCTGTCCAGTGAAGCCATCTAAGCCTGAGCTTTTCTTGGTGGGCAGATTTTAGATGACTAATTTGATCTCTTTACTTGTTGTAAGTCTATTCCGATATCTCTTTCTTAAGACAGATAATTTGTGTTTTTCTAGAAATTTGTCCATTCTAAGTTACCTAGTTTGCGGACCTATGGTTGTTTATAGAATTCTCTTATAATCCTTTTAATTTCTGTAAAGTTAGTAGAATGGCTCCTCTTTCACTCCTGATTTTACTAATTTGTATCTTTTCCCCTTCTTTCTTGGTCAGCCTAGCTAAAGATTTGCCAATGTTGGTGGTCTTTTTGAAGAACCGTTTTTGGAGTTCATTTTATCTATTTTTCTAATTCATGTTTTTCCACTTTAAACTGCTTTATAATTTCTTCTTTTGCTTATTTGGGTTCAATTTGTGACTCGAGTTTCCTAAGGAGTAAAGTTAAATTTTTGATTTGGATCTTTTTTTTTTTTAAGATTTTATTTGAGAGAGAGAGAGTGCTCGTGCGAGAGAGCATGAACAGGGGAGGGGGCAGAGGGAGAGGGAGAAGCAGACTCCCCACTGAGCGGAGAGCCTGATACGGGGCTCGATCCCAGGACCCTGGGATCACGACCTGAGCCAAAGGTGGACACTTAACCAACTGAGCCACCCAGGCGCCCCTGATTTGGATCTTTTTTTAATACATGTATTTACACAGCTACCCATTTCCCCCTAAACACGACTTTAGATGCATCCCGTAAACTTGGTTTGTTGTATTTTCATTTTCACTCACCACAAAATATTTAATAGTGTCCATTGTGGCTTTTAGAAATTTAGAATTTAATTTTTTGTGATTGGAGAACATACCTTGTATGATTTCTGTCCTATGAAATTTATTACAATGTGTTTTATGGCCTAGATCCATCCTTAGGCTTGAAGGGAATATATGTTCTTCTGACACTGGGAGGAATGTTATATAATGGCATATTATGTTGTTCAGGTCTTTTGTGCCATTGATTTTCTTTCTAGTTGTTCTATCAGTTGTTGGGATTGACGTAGTAAAGCCTCTTGGTTGAATCATCTATTTCTCCTTTCAATTCTGTCGATTTTTGCTTATTATATTTTGGGGCTCTGTTGTTAGGTATGTTTGTGTTTATAATTATATCTTCCTGATGAACTGACACTTTAATCATTATGAAATGTCCCTCTTTGCTTCTAGTAACATTTCTTAAAAACCATTTTGTTTCATGTTAGTGTACTCACACCAGCTCCCTTCTGGTTTGCACCCTACATATCTTTTTCACCCCTTCTTTAACCTTCAAACTGTTTGTAGCTTTGTATCTAATACGTGTCTACTTGAAATAGAAGATAGCTGGATCCTTTTTAAAAAAATCCAGTCTGGGCGCACCTGGGTGGCACAGCGGTTAAGCGTCTGCCTTCGGCTCAGGGCGTGATCCCAGGGTTCTGGGATCGAGTCCCACATCAGGCTCCTCCGCTATGAGCCTGCTTCTTCCTCTCCCACTCCCCCTGCTTGTGTTCCCTCTCTCGCTGGCTGCCTCTCTCTCTGTTGAATAAATAAATAAAATCTTTAAAAAATAAATAAATAAATAAATCCAGTCTGACAATCTTTGCTGTTTGATTGTTCATTTACGCATAATATAATTATTGATAAGGTTGGATTTATGGCTTCTGTTTTTTTAAAATATATTTAATATTGATTTTGATCCTTTGTTCCTTTACTGCCTCCTTTTGTGTTGAACAGATATTTTTAGTGCACAATTTTAATTCCTTTATTGAATTTTTTCCTTAAAAAAGTTATCTCTTAGTAGTTTCTCTAGGAGTCTTCTGTAATATGCGTCTTAATCACAATCTACTTTAGATTATTACTAGCTTTAGTAGGGTAAATGTAGAAACTTCTGTAATATAGTTCCATTTCCTCCCCCTCCTTTATGCTGTTATTACATATATGTATGAAACACACATACATGTTATGTTACTATATATGTGTGTGTATGTATATATGTGTGTATATATATACATATATATATAAAACAGTCCCCAAATATAGTGTTATTGTTTTATGCAATCATGTCTTTTAAATTAGAAGTTGAGAGAAGGAAAAAATATATTTATATAATATTTTATATTTACCACGTACATATCTTTTCCAGTTATTTTTTTAATGTAGATTTTAGTTACCATCTGGTGTCATTTATTCTCAGCTTTAAAAGACCTCCTTCAGTATATATGATAAAGCAGGTCACTACCAACAAATTCTACCTTTATCAGAGAATATTTTTATTTCACTATCACTTTTGAAAGATGGGTTTTACTGGACATAGAATACTTGGTATTTACTGAGAATTTTTTTTTTTTCAGCACCTTGAAAATATTGCGTTGTGTCTCTATTGTTTCTGATGTTATTAACCCATTAATCATATTGTTTCCTTATACATGGTGAGTCATTTTTTTTTCTTGGTGTGTCCAAGATTTTCTCATTGTCTTTTTCTTTCAGCCGTTTGACTCTAACATGTACAGGTGTGGATCTCTCTATATTTACCCTACTTGGGGTTCATTGAGCTTCCCTAGATCAGCAGGTTAAAGTTTCAGGCCTTAATTTCCTCAATACTTTTTTCTGCTCCTTCCTCTCTCCCCATCCCTCTTCTCAGACTTCCATTATGTGTGTGTTGGGTCACTTAACAATGTCCTACAGGTCTTGAGGCACTATTAATATAAAAAAAAAAAAATCCTTTGTTTCCGTTCCTCAGACCAGATTATCTCTATCTTTAGGTTCAGATTCTTTGTCAGCTTCAATCTGTTCTGTCCCTCTAGTGAATTTTTCTTTCAGTTACTGTACTTTACAACTTCAGAGCCTTCATTTAGCTGTTTTTGAGATTATCTCTTTATTCAGATTGTCTATTTTTTTTTTAAGATTTATTTATTTATTCGACAGAGATAGAGACAGCCAGCGAGAGAGGGAACACAGGCAGGGGGAGTGGGAGAGGAAGAAGCAGGCTCATAGCGGAGGAGCCTGACGTGGGGCTCGATCCCAGATCGCCAGGATCACGCCCTGAGCCGAAGGCAGACTCTTAACGACTGCGCCACCCAGGCGCCCCAGATTGTCTATTTCTTGACTCGTTGTACACCTTCCTTACATTTCTGAAATAATTTTCTTTAGTTTGTTTGTTTTTATAATGGCTGCAGTGAGGTCTTTGTTAAGTCAACCAGCTGAATCCACTGGAGAGTTTCTAATGACTGCTTTATTTTCCTGAAATAAATTTTCTTTGCATGTTTCCTAATTTTTGGTTGAGAACTGGACATCTAAAATGTATTGCAGCAACTTTGGATTCTGCTTTTTCTCCCTAAGGGTGGCGGCGGTGGTGGTGGCTGTCATTTAATAATTTGCCTGCACAAAATCTGTGGAATCTGTCTCCTCAGTGGTCTGTAGCAAGCTCTGATATATTTGCTGGTTTTGTTTTTATTTTTTTATTTTTAGTTTTTAAAAGATTTTATTTGTCAGAGAGAGAGAGAGTGAGCATAAGCAAGGGGAGCACAGACAGAGGGAGAAACAGGCTCCCCTCTATTCAAGGAGCCCAATGGGGGACTTGATCCCAGGACCCTGGGATCGTGACCTGAGCCAAAGGCAGAGGCTTAACTGACCGAGCCACCCAGGCATCCCTGTTTTGTTTTGTTTTTAGAGAAAGTGTGTGTGCACGTGAGTGTGGGGGGGAGGGGCAAAGGGAAGAGGAGAGAGAGAATCGTAAGCAGGCTCCACACTGTGGGGCTCGATCTCATGACCCTGAGATCATGACCTGAACCAAAATCAAGAGTCTGTCGCTGAACTGACTGGGTCACCCAGGCACCCCTATTTGCTGGTTTTTAAATTATTATTTTTTTAAGCCTGGCTTCCTTGGGGTCACCCCGTGTCTGCATCAATCAGTGATCAGCTGGTGAATGGTTAGACGTTGTGTAGAATGGTTAGACGTTAGATCAGTGGATCTGTGCGTGGGCAGGGGCATGCATCCAGAGTTTGCTCTGGCTTTGCCCTTTCACTGGGCCCTCTCATGTCTCCTCCGCATGTGCAGGCAGGCAGGCAGCAAGGGCTGTATGAAGAGCATGTCAAGGTCCTTTGTGGCTCTCTCATTTCCCGTATCTCCCTGCTAACTTTTGATTAACTAGCTCACCTGTCCTTGTGCATACAGGATTGCAGCCTCAGGCCAGCTGAGCAGCGGGCCTGCTGTTTGTTTGCTGCTGAGATTGCTGTTGTTGCTTCTCATCAGCCATGCACTTAGGGTTTTTCAAGCCGCAGTTCAAGTCAAGTTAGTCCGCATTCAAGCGATCAGTGCAGCCGCTGATTTTCACGACTTGCACACTCCAGCAGACCTGCTGCTGTAAGCGCCCGGGGTGGCAAGAATGACGCGGACTCCTACTGTCCTTTCCTGAAGTTCGGCACATTGTTATGAGTAAACACTTGTAAGTTTTTTGCCTGCCTTTGGACAATTTCCAATGGTTGCTTTTGACAATTTTGTCCAGCTTTGTTTTTTGAGGAGGGGGTTGAGCTCCTTACTCCACCATACTAGAAGTCCTATCTTCCTCCTTCCTAACTACAATTTTACTTATTTCTGTTTGCTATGATGCATGTGTTTGGGGGTGGGTTGGGGGGTCGTGTCTGCGTTATCCTTTGCTCTACTATTTTTTTTTTTTTTAGATTTTATTTTTATTTGAGAAAGCGAGAGAGAGGGAGAGAGCACAAGTAGGGGGAGCGGCAGAGGGAGAAGAAGAAGCAGGCTCCCCACTGATCGGAGAGCAGCACCCAGTCAGGACCCTGGGATCATGACCTGAGTTGAAGGGAGACAATTAACCGACTGAGCCACCCAGGCGCCGTGCTTTACAATTTTTTTTTTTTTCCTTTCAGGAACTTTTTGTGGATAATAAACTTTCAGGGTGCTTGTAGGTCCGTGGTTATCATTCTGTCTTTGTTCTTGAATAAATAGCAGCTGACCTGTTTTTAAGATTATACTTTCAAATCCCTGCACACAACTCTCCCCACAGCCCCCACCAAATCCATCGCTTTCTAAAATCAAGAATTATGGGTAAGACTGGTGCCCATCTGATGATCCTCTTTCCTTTTTTTATTTTTTTTTAAGATTTTATTTATTCATTTGACAGAGATAGAGACAGCCAGCGAGAGAGGGAACACAAGCAGGGGGAGTGGGAGAGGAAGAAGCAGGCTCATAGCGGAGGAGCCTGATGTGGGGCTCAATCCCAGAACACCAGGATCACGCCCTGAGCCGAAGGCAGACGCTTAACCGCTGTGCCACCCAGGTGCCCCGATCCTCTTTCCTTTTTAACTAAACTGTCACTTCCTCTGGAGTCTTTTAAAACTTGCTCTTAATCCTTAGTGTTCACTCTAGGTGTCCAGGGGGGAGCTTGTTTTTCACCGAAACTTAAAGAGCTCTCCTCTATTTTTTTATATATTTTTATATATTTTATATATTTATATATTTTATATCTTTTTATTTTCCCTCTTAACTTGTACTTGTTGGTATCTTACATTGAGTTCTGCTCTACCTTCCACTTCTCTAATTTGATCTTCCTGTGGCATCTTTGTTAATTTGTAATTTTAAATTGCCTCAGTCCTGTTTTTACTTTACAGAAATTCTCATGAATTCCTGTTCTATTTTCATGAATAAGTTAACTTTTATTAAATATACATATACGAGCTTTTATGTATGTACGGTTAAAAGCAATAAAGCCAATAAACCCAGCTTTATTATCCAGCTCAAGAAATCAAACATTATCAATACTTTCATAGTTTTCTGTGTGCGGTTTCCCATTTCTTTGCTCTTACCCAGAAGTTACCATTAAGGCCTACTGCCTATGTGTATGTGTTTTTGTGTGCTCCTAATTTTATTTTTTTATTGCATGCCTTTGCATGCAATGTCTAGTTGACATTGCATGCATATATATTCATCAACATTTTTTAGATTTGCATATCTTTGAATGCTATAAAATGGAATGATACTGTATATAATCTTATGCAATTTTAATTTTTGCTATTAATCGGATTCAACCGTGTTTGTGTCTTTTAAGTGTAGGAATATACCACAGTTTATTAATGGGCATTTGTATTCTTACGCTTTGGTATTTAAACAATGTAATTGCAAACGTATTTTTAACATAGATAAGCAAGATTTTTTTGAGATGTATATTTAGGATTAGAATTGCTAAATTGGGGCGCCTGGGTGGCACAGCGGTTAAGCGTCTGCCTTCGGCTCAGGGCGTGATCCCGGCGTTGTGGGATCGAGCCCCACATCAGGCTCCTCCGCTATGAGCCTGCTTCTCCCTCTCCCACTCCCCCTGCTTGTGTTCCCTCTCTCGCTGGCTGTCTCTATCTCTGTCGAATAAATAAAAAAAAAAAAAAAAAAGGAATTGCTAAGTTGTACTTCCCCTTGCCTGGGTAATACTTATTTTCCAAAATGTTTATACCAATCATGTACCTGCCGACGATACATGACTTTGTTCTCCTATCTTCATACGTCTCTTACAGTCAGACTTAAATTATTGTTAGTCTCTGATGCATAGTAGTAACTATGAAGCTTTTAATTTGAATTTCATTGTTTACTAGTGCAGTTGAACGTATTTTCATAAATTTGGTAATTTCTTCTTTTATGAATGTGTTCCTTTGAGCTTTAGGTGGTTTTATTTTAATGTTCTCAGTGCTAACGATGGCATTCTATAAACATTGCCAACCTCTTTTGGTGCTTCACTTCTTTTCACTCTCTTACTGGTGTCTTTTAATGGACAAAAGTTATTTGTAAAATTTCTATTTCTTTTATGACTTTAATTTTTTGCCATATTTAAAATCTTTTCCTACTCCAAAGTCATACAACTATTGTGTTTTTTTCTTTAAAGATTTATTTATTTTGAGACAGAGTGAGAGCAAGCAAGAGAGAGAGGATGAGTGGGGGGTCGGGGGGGGGTAGGACGGACGGAGGGAGAAGCAGGCTCTCCAGTGAGCAGGGATCCTGACGTGGGGCTCGATCCCAGGACCCTGAGATCATGACTTTAGCCGAAAGCAGACTGAGCCACCTAGGCATCCCTGGAATTTATTTTTTGTATGAAGGTAGGAATCTAATTTCATTTCTTCACATGATCAGCGGTACCAGCACTTTGCTTAAAAGCCTCCCTTCCCCAATGATATATACTGCCAACTTGGTCAGATCAAGTTGCTATTTATACATGAGTTTGTTTACGGGTATTTGAGATCTTTATTGAAATTGCACTTACAAATGCATTATTTGCTTCAAAGAATCAGAATCTGTTGCTTTTTTTATTTCCATATTGTACGCTTATTTTCTACTTCATTGATTTCTACTCTTATTCCTACTTTTGTTAGCTTGAATTTGCTCTGCTTTTTCTAATTTCTTCAGATGGATATTCAGATAATTTTCAGACATGAACCATTTTATTATAATGTATTCATTTTGGCTAAAAACTTATGAAGTGCACCCCCCACGTTTTTATAAGTCATATTTTCATGATGAGTCATTTAAAAATATTTTCTATTTTCCATTTTTATTCTTTGATCCATGGGTTAGTTAATAGTATATTGTGTAATTTCCAAATATTTTAGGATTTTTGTTACCTCTGTTATTCAGGTCTACCTTGACTGCATTATCAGAGAATATATTCTGTATAGTGTCCATCCTTTGTTGATATTTGATTTACAGTCCAAAATAGGTTAGTTCTGGAAAATGTTCCAGAGTACTTGAAAAAAAAAATGTATCCAGTAGTTGTTGAGCTCCAAATACATCAACTTTGGTTTTGTCCCCGCCCCCCAAATCTATATCCTTATCTTTACATCCCGTCTCTTCTCTCAGTTACTGGGGAAGTCTGTTAAAATCTCCAAATGTGATTGCGGATTTCTTTATCCTCTCCTGTTTTTGCTTTATTATCTTTCAAGCTTATGTTTTAAATATATACACATTTCGGACTGCTTTATCCTGTTGATTTCTTTTATAAATGAGATAGGTCTTTTTGTCTCTGGTAGTACTTTCTAGATGTATACATTAAATACAGTAAAATACTTATATCTTAGGTATACAGGCTCATTCATTTTTACCATGTACACACCTGTGAAACTCTTACACAGATCAGGCTGTAGATGATTCTATCAACCCAGAAAGTACCATGCTTCTTCCTAATTAACTCCTATCTTGAGATCTACTTTCTCATATAGAATACAGCACTATTAAGTATAGTTACCATGCTATACGTGACATCCCTGTGACTTATTATATAACTGGGAGCTTGTACCTTCTGACCACATTTATCCATTTCAGCCACCCCCCACCTCTAGCAACCACCAATCTGTTGTACGTCTATGAGTTTGTATTTCTTAGATTCCACAAGTGCGGTCACTCAGTGTTTGTGTTTCTGTTTTATTTCATTTAGCATAATGCCCTCAAGGCCCATCTGTATTGTCACAGACGGCAAGATTTCCTTCTGTTTTATGGCCGAGTAACCCTGCATTGTGTAGACACATGCGCGTACACACACACGTACACACACGTACACACACGTACACACACACACACGTACACACACACACGTACACACACACACCATCTTTGTCCCTTCACCCATCAATAAGCCCTTAGGTTTCTTCCGTATCCTGGCTGTTGGAAATAACGCTGCAGTGAGCATGGCAGGTACATGTATCTTTTTGAGTTCGTGTTTTTGTTTCCTTCAGATAAATACCCGGAAGTGGAATTGCTGAATCACATGGTGCTTCTATTTTTAATTTTTTGAGGATGCTTCATACTATTTCCATAGTGGCTGCACCAATTTACATCCCTACCAAGAGTGCACATGGGTTCCATTTTCTCCACACGCTTGTCAACACCTGTTACTTGTCTTTTCAGTAACAGTCATTCCAAGCGGAATCTCTGCGGTTCTGATTTCCATTTCCCTGATGATTAGTGAGGTTGAGCGCTTTTTCACTGACCGGTTGGCCATTTGTATATCTTCTCTGGAAAAATGTCTATTCGATCCTCTGCCCATTTTTATTTATTTTTTTTTAAAGATTTTATTTATTTATTCAACAGAGATAGAGACAGCCAGCGAGAGAGGGAACACAAGCAGGGGGAGTGGGAGAGGAAGAAGCAGGCTCATAGCGGAGGAGCCTGATGTGGGGCTCGATCCCAGAACGCCAGGATCACGCCCTGAGCCGAAGGCAGACGCTTAACCGCTGTGCCACCCAGGAGCCCCCCTCTGCCCATTTTTAAATCAGGCGTGTTTTGTTTTTTGGTTTTTGTTATTTATAGGGGTTCTTTGTTTTGGATATTAACCCCTTATCAGTTCTATCACCCGTAAATGCCTTCTCCCATTCAGTGAGTTGCCTTTTCATTTTTTAATGGTTTCCTTTGCTGCGCAGAACTTTTTTAGTTCGATGTAGTACCACTTCTTTATTTTTGCTTTTGTTGTCAAATCCAAAAAAAAAAATCACTGCTAAGACTGATGTCAAGGAGCTAAGGAGCTAACTACCTGTCGTTTTCTTCTAGGAACCTTTGGTTTCAGGTCTCAGGTTCAAGTCTTTAATACATTTTGAGTTGATTTTTGTGTATGGCATAAGATAATGGCCCAATTTCATCTTTCTGGTATGTGACTATCCTATTTTCCCAGCACCATTTATTGAAAAGACTGTCCTTTCTCCACTGTATATCATTGGCTCCTTTGTTATAAATTGTATATATATGGGTTTATTTCTGGGCTCTCTATTCTCTTCCATAGACCTCGGTGTCTGTTTTTATGGCAATACTGCACTGTTTTGATTATTATAGCTTTGTAATTTAGCTGAATCATGAAATGATGCCTCCAGTTTTGTTCTTTCTCAAGATTGCTTTGGCTATTCAGGGTCTTTTTGTGGTTCCATAAAAATTTCAGAATTGTTCTATTTCTGGGAAAATGCCGTTGGCATTCGGATAGAGATTGTACTGAATCAGTAGTTTGCCTCAGGTGTTTCCATTAAATGGTGAACACTGCGTGGGAAAAATCGTAGAGGCTCTTGACGATACCTTCCTCCAGAGAGGATTTAGTTTTCTTCTAGCAGGCAAATAAAGGACAAGTTCTCTTCAACAGGTTTATCCCTTCTTTGCCCATATTTCTGAAGCATAGATTTTCTGAATTCTGAACCGCAAGCGTAGGGTGCAACCGCGTGCCTTCCTCCTCGGCACACGCTGAAATCCAGTGTTTGTTTCCCTGGCGTGGCGACATTTTCTAAAATATCTGCTTGAGGTCGGAACTGCTGAGCTGCCTTTTCTGCTTGGGTTCTTCTCCGCTTCATTCCCCTCATTCATGTGCAATTTAGGAATCAGCAAATACCTTGGGGCACACCTGTAAGGGAGGAAAAAAGGATTCAATGTACTTCTTCTCTCCAGGTTCTTGGCCCCTCCAACCCTGAGTGCGTTGCTTGCTCTCCAGTGATGTCAAGCAGCCGCAGTCTGTCTGCAGTGCTGGCAGTTAATGTGTTGAGACCACAGTGTTGGGTGCACAGATGTTCATGATACTTTTACCTTCTTCCTCTTTCCCTCAATATACAATGTCTACTTGGGCCTCTTGATAGATTTTTATCTTGAATTATGCGGTCTGATATTAATTTTGTCTTGGCTTTGTGATTCCTTTTTGCCTAGTTTGTGTTCTTCCTCTCTTTAATTCCAACCCTGTTATCTTTCTGCCTACAGCAGTTTTTAAAAGATTTATTTTGTAAGTAACCTCTACACCCGATGCGTGGCTTGAACTCACGACCCTGAGATCAAGGGTCGCCTGTTCTACCGACTGAGCCTGCCAGGCGCCCCTAAAGCAGTTTTGTAGACAGCATATTGTTAGCTTTAAAAAGAAAATCTGAGATTAATTAATTGGCAAACAACTGTTTACTGAGAATATTGTTAGGTTAGGCTTTTGAGGGACCTCCTCGTTTTCTTTTAAATTCCTCCTATTCTTATGACAGACCAGGTTTCTTCCTGATTTAAAAGTTTACGTTCTTTGCTTCTAAGGCGGTTGTCCTGAAGACCACATTCGTTTTTATATATTCCTACTGAATTCTGAGACTTTTTATATTAAATTTCCTTTGTAAGACAAATAGCACCCTTGTACCCCTTTTTATCTTCCCCTACTCACACCCTACCATCCCTTTGATATGTTCAGTCTCCAGAATTTCAGTTCTAGGTTATTATACTTTCCTTGGTCTTTTGTAGACAAGAAAACTACTAGGATACTGGACGCCATCACTTGCCACCTTTGTCCAAATACTCCTGGGTTTTCCTCCTCTCTTCTGGATTTTTTCTGAGTGTATTTTCAAAGGCAAGTCTCTGTGTAAACTTCCCAAGCCTTGCACACCTGACACACTGCCATCGACGGAACGGCCGTTCTGCCTGGGGGTACGAGTTCTGCACCCCGTGCACAGAACTGCTGCTGGGGACCTGGCCGCCAGCCCGGTGCTTGGCCCTCGCAGTGGCCTGCTCTTTCTCCAGCAGTTTTCAGAATTTGTCTTTGCCTTTGTGGTCTTACATGTGACTGACAGCGCACCAGGCTTGGAATTTTCCTTATCTATTCTGAGGTTCCTTCTTTCTTAAAATTTCCCATTCCTGCTTTCCCCTGTCTTTTGGGACTTCTGGTATTTGCATGTTTCCCCTTCGGTTCCCAGTCTCTAAACTCAGGCTTTCTGATTCTATCTCAAGCTGGTCCCGGCTCACTCATTCGTCCTGCAGCTGCCCCACCTCTGCAGGTGTCTTGCCTGTGCCCCTTATTTCAATTCTAAATGTTTTACTTCCAATATTCGCATTTCTTCAATCTGCTTTTAAGGATGATTATGACCTTTGCTTTAAATTTCTCGCCATCTCTTCCCGTGGCTTGGCTTCAGTTCAGCTGGTGTCTGTGGTCTTTTCTGCTGGTTCTACTTCTCGGCCACCTAGTTATTTTGGCTGCGCGCCCCAAGTTCCCTGCAGCCTTCAGCCCCAGGGGCAGGGAAGCCCAGGTGTCCAGAACAGCTGTTGACCACTGTTCTCACCTTGCCAGGTGGGTGGGTCAGAACTTCCATTTTAAACTCTAAGGAAGAAGTATCATGAAAGAAGAAACCTGTCTCCCTAGGTCAGAACCTAAGATTTGGAAGGAGCAGGGGACTTGCACTTTTATGAAGGGAGACGGACTCATTCACACCAACCCTCCCACTAGGAACCACCAGAAAAACTGGACAAAATACCCAATGCTCTGACCGAAGCTGTGTGTATGCCATCACGGGGCCCCAGCTGAGATGGCCCCTCTGGCAGAGTCATCTTGGAGGTGCTCGAAGGCAGGAGTGTTGTCCCTCATCCGATGACCCGTGGCCTGCCTTTGCCTCCAGTCCCTGCTGCTCCAAGCTGCAGGGGTCCTGCTGCCTTCACTTTTCACTCCTGTGTCAATCACAGACGTACTGAATCTCTCCCTTGATTATTTTGCATTCTTTTACAGAAACTCCTCAAAGATTCGGAGTTAAGACACTGGGGCTTGGCCTAAAGAAGTGGTTAAGGAGTCAAGGTCACCATCTTCAGCTTAAAAAAAAAAATGTTTTTCCAAAGCAAAAGATGGTGATTTTGCTGAAGGTTAATAAGCAAGCGGCGAGCAAGCTACGCGGCACGGTACCTAGAGAGCAGCTCTTCCTTTTCGGGCTCCCAGCCACCTTTCCCTGCCACCCCTGTCCTCTCCCCTCACTGCAGCTTTCATTCACAGAGGAAGCTGACAGAGCATCTTGGGGGCTCTGGAGAGACGGCGACACTCCCCATGTAGTCAGCACAAAAAGGTGACCACGGGCAGGGATGGCAGCCCTGGCTGCTTGATACCATCATATCCCGTTCCGCCATGAAAGCTTTAAGCTTCTCCCACTTCTGACCATCGGAGCCCCAAATTCTACCTGTGGCTGGGTGTCGTGTATTCCAGTTACTTTGGCCTTAGGCAAATCTCCTCTCTGCTCCTGACTCCCACCAGGGACAGTGAGGGGTTGGAGCAGACGGCCCTTGGGTAGGGTTCTGTGACAGAACGGCAGCTCCAGAATCCGAGACGTGACAGGTGCACTGTGGCCACGTCCCACACATCACCCTGCTCACCGCAAGCTGGCAGCTGGGGTCGAGGGGCCTGCGTGTCATGACCCGGGTCTCTTTCTTCAGAAAAATATTACTGGAGCCTACCAGCTTAGCAAGAAGCCTTCAAAGTCTGTGGTGAAGGTGATCAGAATCTCGGCCCCTGCCAAAGATGCTGTTTATAACTATAGCACCCAGACCCTGAATTCCACAGAGCTGGCTAAGAAGGAGCTGTACCGAGAGATGGCCAAGGTGAGTGAGCGGCCCAGAGAGGGAGGCCGGCAGGCAGGGCTTATACTCCAGATGGAACAGTAACTGGCTCATCCGGTGAGCTCCCTCCTCCTGACCGTGCTGCCGGGAGGTCAGCCGGGGATCTCCGGTGTGCACAGCACAGCCAACCAGCGCGAGGAAGGACAAGGGGCCAGTGCTGGGGGAGAGGTGTTCTGTTCTCACGCTCTATGGAAACCCTCCACATGCAAGGGCGAGCCAACAGATCCTCAACACGGGCCCGTAGGCACCTGGCTGCGAACAACGGCAGGGTCCTCACCTCCAGAAAGCATTTCGTTGCTGTCACCCCAAAGGGAAAGCCTTGGCTTAGGCTTAGGCTTCCAACACGTTAGCTTTAGAGAAGGGCTGCTCTGTCAAAGAGAACCCTTCCATCCTCATGTCTGCCCCTCGTTTCCAGGAGCCGAGGAAGAGATTCACGTACTGCCAGAAGTACCTCTCGGCCATGGTGGAGCCTCAGGACTCCGAGGAAGAGGAGAAGAAAGCCCTGAAGAAATCCCGCCAGGCCTGGCTCACGGCCGACGGATTCCAACTGACGGGTCTTCAAAAAAGCCCTGAAAGCGACAGTCACCTCAGGCTGCCGCCCCTAGGCACCGAGGTCCACAGGGTGGAGTGGGGCCTCCGGGGGAGGGGGGGCATCCGCAGGGACCTCCCTCCTTACTGTGGTGTTCTCCATGCAGGAGTGGAGGGAAAATGCACAGTTCGCCAACGTGCTGGACCGAGACAGGTGGAGCTGGGACCGGCGCCACCAGGACTTTGACCTGTATAAGAAGCCACCGCTTTTCTTTGAGCTGCCCCCGTCCCCAGCGCCAAAGCCTGCAACAGGTAACGGCCACATGGGCACGGCGGAGCCTCCGGAGGCTGCGGGCAGTCACCACCTCCGCTGCTCTGCACCTCTGGGCTGTTGCAGCTCTCCTAACTCTCAGCTGGGAGCTCAGTCGGAACGGTTCTGGCACTGACGGGCCCGGCTGGAGCTCAGGAGCCCCGGATTCCAGCGCCAGCTGTAACACTAACTTGCTGTGTGATGCTGGGCAAGCCCTTCACTGCTCCTGTTCTCTGGCACCATACCAGATGATTGGAGAGCGCGCGTGTGCGCGTGCCAGTGGGGGTGGGGCAGAGGGAGAGAGAATCCTCATGCCAACTCCTTGCTGAGTGCGGAGGCTGACATGGGGCTCGAACCCAGGACCCTGAGATCATGACCTGAGCCAAAATCAAGAGCCGGCTGCTTACCCGACTGAGCCGCCCGGGCACTCCTCTGGGCCTGGTTTCTTATACAATGTTAAGTTGGGAGATGGGTCTAAGGGCTTTCTGAGCCCCAACACGCATTACCCATGTCTAGATGCCTGGTCAGCAGCTGGGGGCCAGAGGCTCTGGGCACCTCTGGGACCTTCTGACTTCCTTCCTGCTCCATGATGTTGCCATCTCCCTCTGTGTGGGGGAGAGAGGGAGTCTAGAAGCACGGGTCCCTCTCATCCTGTTTACGAAGATGGGCCTCCAGATCACTTACAGGTTGACAGAGAACCCAAATTTGCCAGTTGCCAGAAACTGGGAGAAAGAGTGAGTTTATCTAGTGACAGGTTTGCTGGACAAACCTTTCTAAAAAGCTAGAGCAGATAAAATGGATTTCCTTCCTCCCCCAACCAAAGGGCAGCTGGTACCAGCTCCATGAAACAGGAGGAAGTGCCGACACGCTGCTGAGATTTGGCTCCCCCTGCTCTGTCTGGCCCTTCCTGCCTCTCTTCAGCACAGGCTCCAGGCTCTGGGGCTGCGTGAAGGTCTCCTGTGACCTGTTGGCGTGGCCTGGCCCAGCAATGCCTGATTGCCTCCTGGCCCGAGTGCTGCCGCTGGGCTCCGCTGCAGGCCTTCCCAGCCCGCTCTCCCTGGGTGTGTCTGGCAGCCCGTGTCTGCTGACAGCACGGCCGGGGGCCTCTCCTCCCACCATGTTTAAAGAAAAGGCGGAAATAGGAGGTGGGAAAGGGAGATGTGAACCAGGGCCCCCATGCCACAGGGCCTACAATGAAGCCCCTTTTCCCAAAGGGCTGCCTGCAGGGCATGGGGTCTGGACGGCTGCTTCCCAAGCTTCCCTGGCAAAGGCGCTCCAGGCACAGCCTCCGGTCCCTGGCACTGTACCAGCTTTGTACTCTCCATTTGGTGCGCGATGCTTCCTCACCAACACAACACTTAAAGAGCTTCAGCTTTCACTAAAAGTTACCTCCAGTGTCACAGGATTTGTCAACTTGTACCTTTTGAAGATTAGTGACCCAGTCCCTGGCAGAGTGCTCAGGCCAGCCCAGGCGTCCGCACAGCAGATTGACTTGAACTTGAAGGGAAAGGAAGGAGCCTGGACTTCTCCAACCTTAAGACAACATCTGTAGTGGGTTTTCTGGAGGCCCAAACTGCCCAGGACCAGGTGAAGGCTCCAAGCTTGCCAGCGTGAGCAAGCTGGGACTCAGGGTATCTGGCAGGCAAGAGCAGAAAGCAGCCTAGAAAATGCTAAGGACTATTAGTGTCCCCTCAAGATTCTGTGTTGTACCCCTTTTTCAGGAGTGGAGGCCAAGTTGTGTACAGACTGCACAGAGCAAGGCGCCAGGCAGGAAAAAGCTATGCTGTCATGTAGCAGGCCAAGCGGTTTTCACCCATTACCAAAAGCTGGCTCTCGGGGTTCTGAGGAAAAACAGGATCAGTACAGCACAAAGGCTAGAAGGGTAAACACAAGCTGTGCATTTTATATCTTTGTTATGAAGTGCATCTGTTCCACGTACACGGTTTGTAGACTGGTTCCCGGAGAACGCACAGTCTGCAAGCAGCTCGTGCCGTCTGGCAGAAGTGGCTATCCGTGCCTCAACAGGTCCCTGCCAACCTCCCGCCAGAGGCAGCGACACCAGCCCGTTGCCACTGTGACGTCTCCTAAACTAGCGGAAGCCCCTCCAAGCCCAGGTGTCACCAATGCATCGTGTGTGTGTCTTCAGCACCCAGGGCCAGGTCAAGCAGCAGTGCCCCTCCGGCCAGGAGGAAGCCCCTCGGGCGCGTACTGGGAAGAAACGGTTCCACCAGGAAAACCCCAGGTGCTCCACCTTCCGCAGAAAGTTGTCCTGGGCCACGGCCTGGGGGCAGCAGGGAACACTGACCCTTTGCTTCAGTCCGTCCTTTCCAGAGGGTGGGCACAGATGTAGGCTTGCTTCTCTAAGACCTGCTGGGACACTTTCTTAATCTGCTCATCTAGATTTTCTGGAGAATCTGGGAGGAAAAAAGAATCGGTCTGTGAGCACAGCAATATTGCTGGGGCTGCTGCTGCTGCCGTGTTTGTTGAAAACAAACTGAGCCCACCTACTGTGAAGGAGCCTAAAGGTGACTCTCCTTTTCCAAACCCCCAGGGGAACGTGATGGGGCTTCATCCGGAAAAACAAAGGGCTCATCCTGTTAATCCCGAAGAACTCTGGATCTTGTGAGAGCAGGGAGAAAAACCCTCTCGCCAGTCAAGCCTATGTCTCCCTGCCACAGCGTGGAACAGACACAGGGAACAGCTCCGGAGCCAGGAGCTGCATACAATTATGTGCTCCTCTCCTCAGCAGGTGCCATGATGGCTTCTCCTCCATCACTTGGCAACAGGGCTGGGCTCTACAGCAGGGGACACATGATGTGGAGCCCTGAGGCCAAAACGACTATGAAGTTCAGAAGAAGAATCTGAGCCAGGTGTTCTCAGACATGGCCAAGTGGCTACGGTAGAGGAGGAGCGTTCCAGACAAAAAGCCCCATGAGCTGGGCCCAAAGCCTGGGACACCTGCTAGAAGGGCAGGCTTATTTTAGCTGGAGGCAGGTAAAATGCCTCCTTCCTTTGAGAACCTTCACTGGGCAGCTGCCAGACTCGGGCCAGGCTGTTGGGCCACACCTGCGGGGGCTCTAACAGTCTTCCCCTGAAGGTATGTGCTCCTGTCTGGCAGCCCCGCCACAGGTGAACCTGACCTTACCAGCCCTCACTCAAGGGAGAGGCTGGTGAGCAGCCCGCAGGCCCTGGGAGCCTGGCCTTCAACAGTCACCTGGACTCAGGCCCACCCCTCCCTCCCAAGGCCACCCTACTTACACTTGTCCAGCTGGGAGAGAGTGAAGAGATTCTGGTAATAAGCTTCTGCACAGAAGATGTTGGCCAGCAGAACCTGCCAAGACCAAGGTTGAAGAGGATGACCTAGGGTACCCCCTCACTGGTGTGTGAGTTTCAAGGAACTCAGACAAACTCAGCAGCTTGGCTGAGGTCAAAAGGCCTGGCTCAGGAGGCAGTGTCTTAGGTTCTAATTCCAGCCCTGACCCAACTAGCTCTGTCCCCAAGAGCAAATTACTCAACACTTCTGAGCCTCAGTTTCCTCTATGGCAGGAAGGCCATGGTAATCCCAGTGCCCACAGGCTGTTGCGGGGCAATGCACGTAAAGACCTAGCACGCAGTGGGCGCTCAGTGACTGCATCCAGCCCATCAGACGAGGTAAGGGCACAAGGTCTGGGACCCCATCACTCACCTACCCCTCTTCCCTCAGGCAGAAAGACAAAAGGGGGCAGCCCCGCGTCCTGAGCGGCACAGGCCTTCTCGTCGGAGCTGACCACCAGTGCTGACCACGGCCACAACTCAGCAAACCCGCCGGCCTCCTGGGACCATGCCTGAGCCGAGGCCCTTGACTTGCCCGGTCCTTGCTTCCCGACTGGGCCATGCCACCCACTGACCCCCTCCCCCCACCCCCAGGCCCCATTAAACGCAGAGGATAAAGCCGGCAGAGGGCTCACCTCGTGGTCGTGGTTTCGGATCCCCATTCGGATCGAGCGGCTGGCCCTCGACAGCACGGCCGTCATGCCGTACAGGTTGATGAGGATGTTGGCTACCCGCTTCAGGACCATCTGCTCCTCCACGATGGTCTGGGAACACAGAGCCCAGGGTGGACACTCGCAACCCAAGACCTCCCTCCCCGGGCCCATCTTCAGCCACCTCCAAGACTCACTTCATGCCTCAGTAAAGGGGCGCTAACACCGCCTCTCCCTTTGGGTTGTGAGAGGCTGGCTCACGGGCTGCCTCATTTTCCCTTCCGTCTAGATTTGGGCATGGGTCAAGCCGAGATCAGGTCCCAGAAGCCTGGCTGAGACCACAGGCTGCTGCTTCCTGTGCCTCCTGTCACCCTGAGCAGCGACAGCTCCGCTCATCAGGGCCCTGGATTTGGGCCCAAGTGGGGCTGCCATCCCGACTCCCAGGAACCTCTCTTTACTAGGAAGGCACCCACCCGAGTGGCCCCTGGGACAGGCAGCCCCGTCCCACTCCTCCACGGTAACCAAGATTTCTTTCTAGGCCTGGTCCCAAAGGCAGACACTTGACAAACACCCCATCTCCCTGACCCCCAAGTCAGAAGGCCCGCCATCCCCAGATCTGCAGGGGCCCAGGTACCTTCCCAAAGCGAAGTAGCAACGTCTCTACAGTGCGGCCAAAGTAATACGCATTCTCCTCGAGCTTGCGGGCGCTGTCCTAGCACGCCAGGGGAAAGACCGCTTAGCGCCACCTCCCCATGGCGCCCATCCCACCCGCGGGGACTCTGGGGCCCAGGCTCTGCTACCAGGCTGGACAGGCTCCCCAACACCCTGGTCACAGCCCTCTGGAAGGGGATATCCATCAGGAGAGCACCCACGTGAGGGGGGGGTATGCCACCTGTCCCCACTTACTTCGACACTGGGGTGCACCACTCCCAGCTTCCCTGTCAACCCCAGATCCACGGTTCGGCCCAGGGAGTCTCGCAGCCTCTGGCCGATGGTCTCAACGACAGTGGACACGTTGCCCCGTTTAAGGTCGCTGCAGAAAGCCCATGGCCCCATGAACTCAGACCCCATTGCTGGTTCCCACTGCCCAGCAACAGGGTCCCCCCTTGGCACCTGTTCCCTCCGGCCATCCAAGGCATTAAAGGGACCAACTCAGGAGCAGGCGCTGCCCTGCCCCACCCTGGGCCCGCTGGGTGCCGGACACCTCCCCGCCTGTCAGCGAACAGCTGTCTCTGAGGCAGAGCCGCACACAGCGCTCTGCGCCAGCAGCAGTCACAGCCAGCCCCCCTGGTGCTCTGAGGTTGGGAGTCTGAGCAACCCCTACTGGCTCCAGCAGTGATTCTCAGTGCTCCGGCCCCACGACGGGGGTCAAGAACAGCAAGAGAGAGAGAGAGAAGGTGTTAGCCCTGGAGCCCAGCGCCTGTTGGAGGGATACCTCTCATTCCCTAGGTTCTGAAAACAAAGCTCCCTGCAGCGTGGGAGACGGGAGCTGCCGGGGAGGAGGGCAGTGAGGGCTTCCTGAGGCAGCCGGCCCCTGCTACCACCTGCAGGTGAAGGCCAAGCTCTGGAGCCTGGCTTTTAAGGCTCCCGTCCCCTTCCCTCCCTCCAGCCAGCCTCTGACTGAGCTGAGCACTGCATGGCTCCATGACCCCCATCCCAGGACAGGGCAGCACCCCCTCTTGCCGCCCCAGGATGGACCTGTGATGGGCAGATGGGACCTGAGGAGCAGACAGTGGGGCTGGCACCTACTTGACCCTTGCAGTCAGGATGCGGCCGGCGTGCTGCAGGCCTGTCAGGGCGATGTACATCCGGAGAATCTCGTTGGTTCCCTGTGGCCAGATCAGTACGGAGGTCAAGTTGGTCCCACTGGGACGGCCCCGTTTGTGCTGTGCATGTAACTGGGTGGGCCACCCCGCTGCCCGCTTGCCAGTGCCACGGAAGCTGCCGCTTTGGAAGCAGCCTCACACTGGGAGCAGGGCTGTGGCCTGAGGGGGAGGGCAACACGCTGGCGACCGCCTCCACAGGGACGAGCAGGGGGCTGACCAGACAGCGCAGCCACCCTCAGGACCTACCACCTATCACCAACCACACAGGAGTCCTTTCCAATGGGAGAAACCACCTTCCCCAGGAGGGAGGGCTGCTGGTGCCCAGGGCACAGCAGATGCTGGGCGTGTGCCACCAGGTTCCTCAGGAAAGCCGCTGGCCGCTGAGGATGAGAGCTGGCTTCTCTCCAGTGCCAGGTATCCGTACCCAGAGGGCCACCTCTCCCCTGCTGCTGTCCCTGCGCGCACTGCTCACCACCTGGGACTAGCTCCGCGAGGCAGGCCGCCCCTGTGCACGGTGGTGCCGCGGGCCCCACTGCCAGCACTGGGCACTGAGGCCTGAAGCCAGGCTGGGCGGTAGACAGGAGACTCCCACGGGAGAGAAGAAGAGCCTGGAGGCCTGCAGGCTAAGGTGTGCCCCATCCTGCACAGTCTCGGATGGGAGCATTTGCTTCACACTGAGGGCTCTGTGCCCCACAGAGCTTCTGCCCCACCCGGTCAGCACCGAGTTCAACCGGGCCGAGGGGACAGGGCCTTGGAAGCAGCAGTCCTGGGGCACCTTGGGAAAGCGCCCCTTGTGTCCTCAGGCTGGTCACTTCACATCCTGTCTGTCATCTAAGGAAGAGGACCACAGGGCTGGGATGTTGGGGGGCATGCCAGGAGCAAAAGCAGCCATGAGGCCTTCCTCTGGGGTGGGGAGCCCAGGAGCCAGGCCCCACGTGCATGCAGGCTGAAGGTGCCCTTCAGAAACCACACCGTTGCTCAGGCTCCAAGCCTTGTCTACGGGCCTGCCTTCTGCACCCCCGTGACCATCCTAAGATTCCATCCCTCTCTCTCCACAGCCTCTGAAGTCAACCTCTCTCTCCTGCTGCATGCACCTGGCCTCTGGTCTCACCTCTGCAACCCACGCCCCATGTCAGCCCCGGGGAATTTCCCAGAATGGGAAAACATTCAAGTCATTCGTTGCTCAGAAACCTCTGACGGCTGCCACTGCCTGCACAGTTAAGATCCAAAGTCTTCTGCTTATCGGCCAAGGTCCTCTGTAGCCTGGCTACTTGTCTCCCCTTCTCATCTACCCTCTGCCCCCACCCCATCACCTTCTCTACCACCTGCCCCAGCTCCCCCCTACCAGGACTACCCACTGCTCCCACAGACTTGCTTATTCTACCCAGCGCAGGCAGATAAGGCCTTATCTGGGCCTGGCATGGTCCACCTCCCTGTCCTTGGCCCAAACCACCCTCCCCTTGGCCAGGCCACAGTTGTTTCTGCCCCCAAGGGGCAAGTGCACTTGCTTCCCGGGACTCCAGCCCACTGTAGGGGAGGCGTGGCTCAGGCCCTCACTGCACGGGTATTCCACAGTCCACTCTGGTCCGTCAGGCTGCTCGGGCAGCTCCCCAAAGGCTTCTGTGTGGCCCTAACCCCCCCTTTTCTTACCCCACCCAGGGCCTCCCCACTCACTGAATTCCCTCTTTAGGCCTGCGAACCCATGGAGGGGGGGCAGCAAATAGAGAGGGAGGAGTCAGGGCTGGGGAAGCCTGTGGAGAGGACGCCGCTGAGATGCCTCACTATCCCGAGGAGGAAAGCAGACCCAGAGTGAGCCCTGGAGGCACAACCGGGCCTCCCGTGAGATCTCTGCTTGTCCCAGCACCGCCAACAGAAGCGCAGGCTCCGCAGAAAGGGCCCTCGCTTGGTCCCCGAGCCTCCCCTCCACCCCCGGGGAATGGGGCTACGCAGAGGCGTGAGGAGGAGCCCTCGGGTGGGCGACGGGGTGTGGGGTGCTGACCTCGAAGATGAGCAGGATGCGGCTGTCGCGCAGCAAGCGCTCGTACGGGTAGTCCCTCATGTAGCCCGAGCCCCCGAGGACCTGCAGGGCCTCGCTCACGCACTGCCAGGCGCCCTCCGAGCTGAACACCTGCCGCGGAGCCGAGACACGGTTAGCACGGGGGCAGCAGTGCCGCACGCCTTCCACATGGGGGCCCCAGCCAGGCAGGGTGGCCAGGGACAGAGGAGGCTCGGCGTGGAGAACCTAGCTCTAGGATGAGACTGACCCAGGCGGTAGCCCTGGCACAGCCTCGCTGGGTGGCCTCAGGCAGGCCCTTTTCTTTCTGGACCTCAGCGGCCAGTCGTGGCTCCTCACTCACCGCGACTCTTCCTACGTCTGAGGCTTCCTTGGGATGGAAGGGCCCACTCCGTATCTTCCACACGGAGGAAACTCCTGTCCTTTTAAAAGCCACCTCAGATTCCCTCTCCAGGAGGCCTGACCCTGCCCACCTGGCCCCATTCACCCACAGCTCGTTCCTCTGCACGTGAGCTGCTTGGCCTGATACCTGGCTGCGGGGGACACACAGACGTGGAGGCCGTCCACCCACAATAAAGTCCTTCCCAAGAAGGCTTGGCTGCTATTGAATACTGATGGGAAATTGTAACACATGGCCTATGTTTTCTCTACCTGCTACAGACTGGCGACAACCTGGCACAGACTGTGCTGGGGAGACACTGTCCTGTGTCTCTTGGCACTCAACTGGCCATTGTTCTTTGCTGTTTCTCCTGTGCCATGCTGGCCTCCCCAGCTGCAGCCTAGGGCCATGCCTGGCACGTGGCGGGGACATCATAAATACTGGACCAATGATAAACTGACCTATAAGCTAACGAGAAGAGGAAGACGGCAGGGAACACTGGGTCTGAAAGGCCGCAGCTAAGGAGCTGTTCTGGGTCTCCCAGGCTGGTCAGGGATTTACCTTCACCATGGCAGCCTCGATGGAGCAGTCGGGAAACCCCGGTTGGTCCAGCATCCCCGCAGTGAGGTAGGCCATGCTTTCCATTACATAAGCCTTCTGGGCCATCAGGGCAAACTTCTCCTGGGGTGTTCAGAAAAAAACACAATCAAAAGACAATGTGCATCTGCCGAGACCCAGATGTGCCAGCCAGCAGAGAGGGCAATGAAGTTCAGAGCCTCAGTGCCGAAGAGCACCAAGCCCCAGCACTCGTGACAGGGAGCCACGTTAAATGAAGCCTTATCTCGTCTTCTTCCCAATCACTGCGCGCGAGTCCCCGGCACAGACCACAGCAGCACAGTTGTCATGCCCACACGTGAAGTCAACACATGCGGCACCCGCAGCCTTCAGTACCTGAATCAGTCCAAATTCACTGAGGCTCTTGTTGAACTGTTTCCTCATGCAGGCATACGCAGCAGTCATTTCTGAAGAAGAGCAGAGTCATTAAAGAGAACCATTTTCTGGCTATCGTAAAATGATTTCCTAAGGCCATCACCATTACCCTGCAAACCCTCAGGCAGGAACTAGGAGAAACAGGTCTGCTGAGACCAAACGCCCTGCAAGACAGCGCTGCCCCTTCCTAGTGTATGTGGTCAGAGGAAAGGCTGCTCACACTCAGGGGTGCCTACAGCAGCAGACAGGAACAGAAGCAGAGTTTAGAGTCGGACAGGCCTGAATCTGGCGCTTTTTCTTACCAGACGGTAGGCCGGGCCAAGCAACTACCACCCCTGAACACCACCGACCTCACAGCATTGCTGCCAAGGCTGCCAGAGTCGCAGGTGTAAAGTACGGCATCCAGCGCAGAGCCAGGGCCCCGGAAGCACCCGACAGGAGCAGGCTCACGCCTGTCAAGCTGTCCGTCGCCAGAGCAGGAGGGCAGCCATCATGGGTAAAGCTGTGAACGGGCTACCCAGCTCTGAAGGCACCCGAGAGAACACGGCGGCCTCCCAGCGGGCAGCGGCAAACGCCAGCCCCCCCCTGCCCCCACCGGCCTGCAGTCAGTCTCATCAAGAGTCTACATCCTTTGGGGGCAGGCTGACCATGAGAGTCCCTACGAAGCTCTTGCACGGAGTTTTCCTGATGGGGAAGCAGAGGCCCAAGGCGCTCCAGCAAAGTGAGCCGAGCCCTGAGTCTGGAGTCTGACAGGATCAGCTTTTAAGCCCAGATGAGCAGCCTCGGGCAAACCACTTACCCTCTCTGAGCCGCCGGCTCTCATCTGCGAGATGGAGGTGAGAGCTGCAAACAAAGCCTCCCTGTCCCCGCCTGGCCCTGAACTCGGAGCAACTTCATAAGCACTGGGCCAGCACCCCACAGCCAGGGCCCCGGGCCTTTCCCCGCAGTCACTTCCACAAAGCTAAGATGGTGATGACATCCGTGCCCAGCAAAAACCCTACAGGGCTGTTCTAAGTTCACTGACAGAGTACTCTAGGTTTCAGGTATGCTAACAGAAAAAACAAAAGGAAGATCCCGAGGCCGAGTGATGAGAGTTCCACTCCTCCCCGAGGCTCCTACGAAACGGGCATCTTGTGAGAATCACACTGACGTCTTGCTCCCATCTGGGTGTTTGTGAAGCAGCTGTTCTCCGTGGTCAGAGCAGCAACCCCTTGACCTCGGACAGACCGTCCACTCCCCCACTCCCCTGATCCTCTCTGAGTAGACGAAACAGAGGCGTGCGAAAAGGAACATGAACCACTTGGGGGCAGACTGACCACATTTTTTGGTCTAACCAAAGTCCGAATCTTACACTGCAGCTGGGCTGTCTGTCCGGCGGAAGGCCGGCTCATCAGTGGCCTGCTGTGAGGACACGGTAGCGCCTCCGGGGCGGAGTGGGGGCTGTAGGGGCGAGACCGCGCCACGGAGGCTCCGGTCCCTGACTTACCTACCGATCAGTTTCTTGAGCAACCCGGCCACCATGCTGCCCATGCTGAACCTCCCGCTGTTCAGGGTGCTCATGGCCACCTGCAGGGAGAGAGGGGCAGCTCACGGCCGCTGCACTCCCCAAGCGTCCCGCTCACCCCTGCCGTGCTGGGAAAAGCCCAAAGGTCCTGGAGGACCACAGGTGACAGAGCACGGCGCTGCTTATCTATTCTCACCAGATGGTTTCTTGAGAACAAAAGGCAAGTCTCTGGAGAATCCTGTGCCAGCACCTGGGCAAGTTAATCGACCTGCCAATCCCCACCAGGCTGGGAGACAGTGTGGTCCCAACACGTCCCAACAAGGTAACTCAGTCACAAACATCCCTGGAGTCACCCCGATAGAGGAACCAGACATTATTCTAGGAGAACAGGCCAATCTTAGTCCTCAGCGGAGGGGCAGAAACTAAGACCTACTGGGTACACCCTGCAAGCTTCCTAGACCGTCCCACCAGCACGAGCCTCCTGAAGGACAGCGGTGACCCGCCAAGCCCCTACCACGCCACCAACTAGGAGGCCTCAAAGACAGCCTGGGGCTGAAAGGGAGTCTGTGACCACCAGTTTTCCTAGAAGCTCAACGCCAAGCGTATTACTGCTTTGTACTGAACGCTTATGTGTGACTTGGATGTATAAATCATGCAACTGATTCTCAATTTATGATCACTTGTTAACCTGAACGGGAGAATGTCAAAGCAGATGCTGTGAGGTTGGAAACTACTGCTCCAACAACTGGGAGCGGCCAGTGCAGATTCCACCTGCTGAGTGCTAAGGGACTGGGGAATGCGGGAACAAGGCCAGCCCCAAGTCCTGGATGCAGGAGCGGGCGCGGTTATGTCCCACCACAGTGTGACACCCTGATCTGGCCCTGCCTCCTCCTGGGGCCGTGCCTCTGACCTTAGACTGCCTGCATCTCAGGCTGCGGGTGTGCACTGGTCTCGGGACCTGCCAGGAGTAGGAGGAGCGAGTGAATTCTCCCACCTCCATCCCCTTTGCCCACATGGGCTTGCAAAAGCCAGCTCGCAGTTTTATGAAAGAAATCCATTTCATGGCCCCTTCAGAATTTCTTCTTACCCTCATTTAAAAACAAAAGAAAAGAAAATTGAAAGAAAAAAGGATTTGAGACTAGATCTCATTCCCCAGAGGATCAAAGACCTAACAGATTTCGCCCTTCTTCAAGAGGGGTTCCTAAGCTCAAATATCAACCCACCTCTTGACCGTGGGGCCTCCCCTCTGCCTGCGCAGCACCTGCACGCTTTACCAGCTTCTCTACCGAAGACGTCACCTTCTGCCATTTCTACGACAGCGTTCTACACTGCACTTGCCGGAAGTGAGACACAATCCACGCTTCCCGCAGCCCCTGTCCAGCATTCACTAACGGCCTCCACGCCTCGAAGGTCTGCCTATGGATACAAGCCCGGACTGCCCACAGGAGGCGGCACTTCCTTTCCCCCACTTCAGCCAGGCAGTTTTCACCTGGCCGCTGACCACTCTGTGGTCTCCAGAATCGCTCACTTTTTAGCATTTAGGCCCACGGGCAAGCAATCCTACTAATAACAAAGAAAGGGTTTTGGAAATCGATTTTCTTTTGCATATTAAAACAATTGTTTTTTACATCTAACACAATGGGGAAAAATGTTTCCATGCAGCGTGGAAAGGACTAGGGCAAGGGGCATTCCCATACAGGAGCCAGCCCAACTCCACACACGAGACCTGGAAGCAGGGGCCGACAATTAAAAATGTTTGTGCCCTCTGACCTGGAAAACCTACTGCTGGGTGCTTAAACGCTGGAAATAATCAGGTAAGGGTGCACAGATATAAGCAAGGAGATACACCACGCGATACGGTTCTGAGTAGGAAAGAGGAGAAAACAGTGTTAGATGTCTGACCCCGGGAACCTGGGAACATCAAATGTGCCGTCACCATACAAAGAAATACTCTGCAGTGTTAAATACTAGCGATATACATTTACTAGCATGAAGAGTATGATTTCTTGATAAGTGAAAGAATACAGGCTATATTACACAAACAGTATTACCAAACGTTTAAGAGATGTATGCTCTTTAAAAAGGTCTAGAAAGGTGGCGCACTCAGTTAAATGTCTGACTCTTGATCTCAGCTCAGGTCTTGATCTCAGGGTTGTGAGTTCAAGTCCCATGTTGGGCTCCACGCTGGAGTGGAGCCTACTTTAACTAACTAACTAACTAACTAAAAAGGTCTAGAAAGATAAGCACCCAAATTGAATGATGAATAGCAACTCTCTTGGGATCGAGCTTCAGGTGATTTCATTTTACCCATCTATATTCCCTCATCTGTATGTAACATCTGGGTTACACAAATAATAAACATGCCACTGTGCACACACTGCTCTCTTTCAGTCCTTTCACCACTCAAGTCTTTGGTCCACATTCACCAAGCAGCCTCCAGCCAGGAGCTCTGGCTGAGCGAATTTATCAGATTCTCATTAATACCCAGGAAGGGAGAAAGGTATTGCTATGATCCCTGCTTTAAGCCAAGGTGGGTGGGGCTCCCCAGAGCGAAGATACTTGCCCAGGTCACCTGGTAAATTAGGGCTGGGCAAGAATAAAGACAAACAGCAGTTTAAAAATGGGTAAAGGAGGGGGCGCCTGGGTGGCTCAGTCAGTGGGAGTGTGCGACTCTTAATTTCGGGGTCATGAGTTCAACCCCATGTTGGGTGTAGAGATTACTAAAAAAAATAAATAAAGCTTAAAAAAAAAATGGGCAAAGGATCTGAAATACGTTTCTCCAAAGAAGATGTATAAATGGCCAAAAAGCACATGAAAAGATGCTCAACCTTATCAGTCATTAGGAAAATGTAAGCCAAACCACAATGAGATACCACGTCACATCCTGTGAGATGGCTAGAATTTTAAAAATGCCCAATAACGAGTACTGGTGAGGATGTGGAGAAACTGGGCCCCGTACGCTGCTGCTGGCAATGTAGCGTGGTGCAGCCGCTATGGAAAACGGTCTGGCAGCTCCCCAAACAACATACAGTCCCCATATGACCCAGCAATGCTCCTTCTGGGTACGGATACCCAAAAGCACTGAAAACGTACTGTTCACGCAAAGACTTGTATATGAATGTTCACAGCAGCTTTACTGGTAATAGTCCCAATGTGGGAACAGTCCAAACGTCCATGAGCTCACGAACGGACCCATGTGGTGTGTCCCTACGATGGAGTATTATTCAGCTACAGAAAGGAATGGCAAGTGCTACGACATGGATAAACCTTGAAAACATTATGCTAAGTGAAAGAAGCCAGACACAAGAGGTCGCATATGGATTCCATTTACATGAAATGTTCAAACAGGCAAATCCAGAGAAACAGAAAGTAAAGTAGCGATTGCCAGAGACTGGGAAAGGGGAAATGAGAAGATACGGCATTTCTTTCTGGGATGATGAAAATGTTCCAGAATTAGACCATGGTGATGGTTGTACAACGTAGTGAATAACACCCACGCGTACATCTGAAAATTGTTAAATTTATGTGATGTGAGTTTTATGTCAATTAAAAAAAATAATAAATCGGACTCTAAGAAACAAATCTGGGCAGGGCCTCAGGACGCAGGGCTGTGCGCTCCGAGAGCCTGGGCTCTGTCAGTGCCCGCTGGCCTGCTTTCCTTCACTTGATGGAGAGAGGACTCCTACCCCTACTCAAGGCAAGTGAAGCCTCGCAGAACCACACTCCCCTTCTGGGAGCCTCCTTCTGCACTCTGCTGACTTCCCGTCGGAGACCCACACGCAGTCATCTGGCAGGCATGCGCTGGCCTGCTCTACAAGCAGGGATGGACAGGGCTGGGGGCCAACGAGCTAACCATGAACCGTGCGGCCCTCACGGGCGCTGCTCTCACACGCACCTTAAACCCGCCTCCGACTTCTCCAAGGACGTTTTCGATGGGCACCCTGGTGTTTTCAAAATGCACCGCGCAAGCTGAAAAAGATGAAATTGAAGGCCTTACCTGACGAATGCAGAGCGCTCGCCCTTGACCCATAGGCGTGAGATGTCATTCATTCACGCGTCCACTCATTCTCCAGCTACTGAAAGAACAGTAGAGAAAGACAAGGTCCCTGTCCATGTGGAGCCCCTACTTTGCTAGGGAAGTGATGATGCTGTAGGTACTACAGATGAGAGAGCGGGTGGTGCCAGGATCCGAAGCTGGAGGGGGGCAAATAACATTTATGTTAGGGCTTCCATCAGGCTCTTCTGAGGTGACGCTCGGCGGAGTCTGGAGGAGCACGAACCGCAGGCGGAACCATGAAAGCAGGCGGCACGGCCCTTCTAAGGTCCCTGGACTTGCTGGGAGTACAGGTCCCACTTAACTCAGATGCACTGGGAGCCCGCACCGTGGCTCTGCAGGAGCTGACGGCCCTTCCCTGCCTTGCCCCGCCAGCTCTTGCCAGGGGCACAGAGCCCACCCAACCTGAGCCCCGGCCTTCCTGTGCTGTGTGGTCCGGCTCGGCCCCCCAGGGGCTCTCCTGATCTGCTGTGAGAACAAGCCCCGCATGGTACACACACGTGGCGCACCGGGACCCTACCCACAGCCCGGAGCAGGCTGCCCAGGCCGGAGAGAGGCTCGCTGTCAGCTGCGCGCTGGCGTGCTTTCTCAGACAGGGGACGGTGGCAGACCCCGAAGTGAGGACGCGCTCGGTGTGCGGGGGCAGGCAGAGAGGGGAAAGCGTGGCAGCGGTGAGGACGGAGGTGGGTCGAACAGGCGCTTCTGTAGCAGCATGGTTTCGTCCACTGTCACACACACTGCAGCTCCCAGCAACTTCACACCGGTAGAAATGGGAGACTCGGGACAAAGAAGGTCGCGGCTCAAGAGGAGCCAAACAGCAAGCGAGCAGGTCTGCAGCCTTTTTATTCTACTATTTCAATGGCTTGGTTGTGAAACACAATGAAATCGTCTCTCTGGCTGCTGGTCGTGTTTTATAACACATGGGCTATGGAGCCAGGCCCTCGTCCTGGTGGCTCTAATTCCTTCACAGGCTGTAGAGTGTGGGGAGGACCCCACCGCCCTCTCTGACCTCACCCTGGGCCACTCAATCCACTCCCATGGGGCCACCGAACGATCCCAGGGGCACCGCCTACCCTGACTTCGGTGTGGACGCTGGCCCCGCAGTGCTGCAGGGCTGCCAGCCTGCTCTCCCCATCACCTGGGTCACTCTGACCACCTTTCCCCCCACCAGCACGCCATGCTCTTTATCTTAGGCCTTTGAGCACGCTCCTTCCTCTGCTGGAATGTTCTTATTATCAATAGGCAGCACGAGTCTGGTGGTAGGTAATACCTGCTTCCATGGGCATGAAGCATTACACAGACGTCATAACACTCCCCTCCCAGGTCACGTCACCAGCTGCACTGTGTCATCACCCCTTTCCGTTAGGTAAGGAAATAGAAGCACAGGAAAGTAAATGAGCTTGTTTGAGGTCACGAAGTTTCTAGGCAGTGGAGCCAGGTCAGAGCTCACGGCCCTCTGACCCCGCCAAACCAGGCTAATGTGGCAAGTATTGCCATCCAGAACCCAGGATCCCCAGAGAAGAGGTGGCAGACATAAGCGGGTCTGGAGGGGTCGCCTCCAGTCCCCTGCAGCACAGACACCCCACGATCCGAACTAGGAAGTCAAGAGTCCCTCTTGTGAGGATTCCATGGCAGTACTGGTTGGGTCGGGAGCCTCATGGGGACCAAGTGCTGTCCAGGGGGGTGCAGGTGGGCCCGGGTGGGTACCAGGGAGAGCAAGAGGAAGGAGGTTCCAGACAGGAAAGATGGGGCGTCCTGCAGTGGAATGTTTACCTAGGACACCCCTCTGCCTCCTTGGTGTCCACTACAGCCTCCCTCACAGGACAAAGTGCCCACGGGGCGATCAGCAGCGCCCCCATATGGAGAGGGGCACAAGCGACGTGTGTTAAAAGAATAAATTAGCTTCAAGGAGCTCCTGGGCACTGCCCCGCAGTCACTGTGGCATTCCTAATGTGATTTTGCTGACATGCTTATGTGGAACCAAAACTATTTACATCTCATTTTATCTTGAATGGGATGGGGCTGAAGGGGCCCTTCTCCCTCACTCTCTCACACACACACCCTGCACTGCATGCACGCACGTGATACTTACTGTTGGAGCCGCGTATGCCTAACTTATCCTCAGGTTTCCCGTTAGTGACTCCACCAAAGTCTCTCTCTACTATGAATGCTGTGATTTTGTCTTTTACTGAGCTGTCGGAATCGACAACCTCTGTCTTTGCAAACACAGTAAAAATATTGGCCATTCCTCCGTTGGTGATCCAGACCTGAGGGAAGAAAAAGGGTTTCAGAGAAAACTGAACCATTAGGTACCACCTCTCAGTTCCACCCTTTGCCACAAGACACCCCAGGGGCCTGTCAAACTTCGGGCCAGAGACATAAAGTTCCTGGCTCTGGGGAAGTCAAGCCTATGTGGACAGAAGATGGGGGTTCAGCCCAGTCTCCCCAGATTTCCCAAGAGCCACAGGTGGCTGTGTGTGTGTGTGTCTGCACACAAAAGGGAAGCCAGTGGTAGACAGCTCAGGCTCTAGAACCAAGCAGGGCGCCTCAAGAAAGCAGAGCAGGCAGGAAGGAGAGGGGAAGAAGAAAGGGGAGGAGGGAGAGAGAAAGATAGAGACACTTCTCACCAAACTGCAATGTATAGAACTTACGTGGATCTTGATTCAAGCAAATTGTTGGAAAATAAAAAGGTAAGAGACAAGCAGGGAAACTGGAATGCTGACTAGACCAAGAAACGATCAATTCTGAAATGTGACAATGGCATTCTGACTTTGTTTTTTAAACAGTCTCATCTTGTAGAGATGCTGAAACGCTCAGGGATGTGACGCAGGGCGGCCGTGCTGATGGAGTCAACACGGCGGGCTAGGGTAGGCCTGCTGAGGCCGGTGCCGGCTGAGAGGAAGCTCACTACACTACACTTCCGCATGTGTTTGAAATCTGGTCACAGTGCCTTCTTCCAGAAAGGAGTCGCATCCACCCAAGAGCTGCGAGGCAAGAGATGATGTGTGTGCGCTTTACGAGCCGCGGCGTGTGGAAGGCGGTCAGTGCGTGGCGAAAGCCGCGGCTCAGACCCCGAGCGGGCCACAGAGCGCTACCTTGGAGCCATTGAGGATGTAGTGCTTCTTATCCTCGCTCAGCGTGGCCCTGGACTTGATGGAGGCCACGTCGCTCCCACTGCGGACACAGAACACACTGGTGAGGAGAGCGACGCTGGGGAGGAGGAACAGCTTGGTACTTGAACATAGGAGCTGGGGAACTTTTCAAAAGAAAGGGCTAGAGAGGACACGTATTCAGCTCTGCCACTGCGGCATGAGGGGGCCCCGAACAACCTGTAAACAAAGGGCGTGCTCCAGTAACACCTTACGTACAGAGACAGGGGGCAGGCTGGATGTGGCCGCCCCTGCTTCACCACACGAGAGAGTGGCGGTGAAAACGACCTGACCGGAGGTTGCAATGTGGGGTTGTGTGCGCGGAACGGGCTCGTCTGAGCGCCTGTGAGGAGGAGTGCAGGGCACCCCTGGTTCCCAAGTGAGGGGAAGCAGGATGGAGCATGGTCCAAGTCACGGACCTGTCAGAAGTCCTGAGTCCTAAGCGGGCTGTGTGACCTTGGGATGATGACACCACCTCACTGAACCTTGGTTCCCAACCTGTTCAGTGGGGACAGTGCCGCCTGCCCTACACACTTGGAGAGTTGCTTAGAAGCCTGAATGCACTATCCTATGTAAGGTGTACTGCAGACCACAAAAAAATTATTTGATGGGTGCTGCCAGGTATGTTACCTCATGTGTAAGTTTCACTGGGACAGAGAAATAAGGTAAAGATGAGAGAACTGGCAAAAAAAAAAAAAAAAAAAAAAAAAAAGTTGCTGAGTCGACTCTCCGGGAGATTCAGGGAGGGAAGACAGAAAAGCCATCACCTTCACCAAAACCCACAGCCCTTGTCCCAGGGCCCCCGGGAGATGCCCCGGGAGGCTGCCGCGGGGCACCTCTTGCCAAGGGGCAGACCTGCTTGGCTCCGTCAGACAGAAGGCAGCGATGTGCTCCCCCGATGCCAGTTTGGGCAGGTATCTCGCCTTCTGCTCCTTGTTGCCGGCCAAGATGATCCCCTAAACCAAACACACGAGGCTGCTATCAGCTATGGGGAGAAAAGAACGTGTGAAATGTGCTTGCAGAACGTGGCCCCTCCTGGAGAAAACAACTCCCGCGAGAGGAAATAGCCTGAGCTCAGAGCCGGCAGCCCCAAGAAGGAAATGGAGAGCTGCTGCTGAGCAGGACGAGGGGGGCTACCAAGGAGCCACCCCGAAGTGCACGCGCCGGCGTGGCCTGGGCCTGGAGCACCGGCACGGCTTTGAGTCGGACTCAGGGATCGTCATCACCGCTCCTCCGCTTCCAGGCTGGGTGGCCTTGGGCCGGGGTGTCCCTCCTCTGAGCCTCCATCCTCTCAACTCCACACTGGGGGTAATGCTACCCACTGGAAGGGTGTTTGGATGGTAACGTGTGAAGACACAGGAGTGCCAGGGCCACGCCTGGCAGAAAGAAGGTAAGCAGGAGTGTCAGAACCGTCCCACCCCCTCTCAGTCTGTGCCACGGGCAGAAGCGTGCTCTTTCCACCGGATGACTGCTCGGAGCACACGTGCTCTCAGGGTCGGGGGGCCAAGCACACTGTTCCCTTGGCCTCTCTGACTTTCTACAGTGAGCAGAGACAGCCTGAGTAGCGGGCCAGTCACTGAAAGCTGTGTGACTGTGGCCCTGCCCTAAAATGCCCTAAGCCCAGGGGTAAGGAAGACTTGTGCACAAACAGTAGGGAGGACATGCTCTGCTGGCCCCTTGTGACTCCAGAGCTCCGCAGGCTCGCTTCCAGTGGTGAGGGGAAGACAGGCTCCTCGGAGGCAGTGGCATCGGTTGTGGGCCTGAAAGGATGGGTCAAAGGCAATGGGGACAGGAGGAGGATTCCAAGGGAAGGGACAGTGTGATCAAAGCAACGCTGCTGGTGTGGGGACCAAGCGCCATCCGGTGTGGCTGGAGAGAGGAGGATAACAGGGGAGTGCTGCAGGGCCCCCCTCCAAGACCCTGAGACAGCAAGCCCAAGTCACTTCCTGGTAAAACTGAGCAAGCCTCCTGCCTCCACACCACCACATGACTTCAGACCTTCACAAAGCATCAAAAACCCCAGACACTTGACCTTGAGACCAATAGCCTGGTGCGCTGCCAGGGTCACAGCGATAGACGCATCCAGGCCGATGATTTCTCCTAGACGTGTGTACATGGTGTTGGAGAGGCCCAGGCCACCTAGAGAAGAAACGGACTAGCTTGACTTATGGTCCAGACCCAAATTCCTCCCACTGAAGGCAAAGGGCTTGACTGCTTTTTCTGCTCATAAAGTAATACCACGTTACCATTTTAAGAAATCACAGTACAGAAAGGTACAAAGAAAACAAAAATTACCCATGAACTTATCGGAGCATTTTTGAGTACATCCTTTCAGATCTTTTCTAAGCACAGAAGCATATACAGATATTTTTTTATCATAAAAATAGAACATTTAATACAAAGAGAGTACCTTCACATGGATTAAATCACTTAAAATGCTGTGAATATCTTCTGTCACAGATACAGATCTTTATACACCTGCCCGCTGTCTGACAACCCATTCCCAGTATCCAGGGGGCTCTAGGATAGGTTTTCTCTGCCTCAGCACTACTGACGTATGGCAGCGCCCTTGGTCTCCACCCATAAGGTGCCAGCAGTTCCCCTTCCCCTAGGTTTGACAGCCAAAACGTCTCGAGACGCTGACAAACATTCCCTGCGGAGGTAAGTCAATCTGGATAGAAATCACTGTTCTAGGAAGAAGACAAAGATCAAAAAAATAAAAACTTCACTGAGCTGATGTATTTTGCATTTCATCTTCAACTTCTAGAGGTGGCTGGGTGGCCTCTGTGCGTCTTAAAAATGATAAATGGGGGCCTAGGGTCACATGGCCAGCGAGGGCAGAGCTGGGCCCTGAATTCAGGTGGGGGTCCTAGTCCTGGAGCCAGCACACAGCCCAACTGCAGAGGGTGCCCCCAACACATAAAGGGAAGGGTGGCCCTGCCTGATGCACAGCCTCCGGGGTTCCGCACCCGGGGAAGGTCAGGGCTCCACGGTATCCCATCCCCACCCCTGCCTTTACACATGGGGACAGATGACAAGAAGGTGGAGACTGCTGGCTGGGGAGAAGCTGAGGGGCAGGAAGGAACCACACATTGGGCAGCACACAGGGAACTGGGGGAGAAAAATCCAGCCTGGGTTGCCAAAAGGGCCTCCATTGTCCAGGACGGGTTTCCAGCCAGTCTTTAGAATGCTCCAGAATGGGAACATTTCCCCCCAAATTTTGGGGCACAAATATAAGGTTGCTGTTAATTTTCCAAGAAAAGATAAAAAGAAAAGAAAAAAGAAAAAAAAGAAAGCAAAAAAGCCCCAAACTCATCCCAGGAAAGAAAAAACATTTTCACATCAGCGAGTAGGACAGAAAACAAGAACGAGGGGTGCAGAGTTGTATCATCTCATGCCCACACACACACACACACACACACACACACACACACCGGCACAAAACACAAGCAGATGGAGAAAGACACATCCCAAACCGACATGAAGTGTTTGGCGATAAAATTAAGTACTTTCCACCATCGAGAAGCAATTTAAAAATGCTTCTGAAGGGGAACTATTTATTATCACGAAGCTGGCTATGTCTAGAGGTTTGCTTCTGCCACTCTGCTTTCTCCGAGCACTTATGTGTTTTGCTTAGCTGACAGACCCACCACGGTTCTCCGGCTCTGCGCACATCCGTTCCGCTCTCATATTCACCGTGGCCTGCACACTAGGGCACACGACGCCCTCTGCCTTGTGAGCCAGGATGCAGCCGAGCCTCAGCTGTCCGGGCAGAGCTGTCTCTCCCCCGCCGCACACGGAAGCTGTAGATCGGGCCGAGGAAAAGCAGCACGAAGCTTCCTCCACGGAGGCTCGAGCTGCGGCCACGAGGGGCGGCGGCAGCACTGACGGTTTCGTCTTCTTGCACGTGGGGCAGTGTCATTTTTACACACTCAGAAATGTGAGGAGAGGTGTGTCACAAATGACAAGATGCATTAACAGCTTAAATAGGCTGCAATAAACATCCATATGAACTCAGATGTCACCTAATTATAAAATACGCCTCAGAATCAGATCAGGCATGCACTAGCTGGTCCTAAATGTTCACATTCGGTCTCAGACCAGACCAGCTCCAGGCCGGGTACCAGTGGGAATTGATTCTACAGACATCGAGGGCCCCCGGCCCTGGCTGTGGAGGTGGGACAGGAAAAAGACAGGCCTAACTTTAGTCTCTGGAAATAAAGCAGGCAGGGAGACAGAACGTCAAGGAAACCTCCCGACTTCTGTGTCTTGCTCTGCAAAATCTAACTCACAACCTGGTTGGAAAAATGCCCACAATAGTAAATGTCTAAATGATCAGCTCAAAGACATGAAACTGGCCCAAGCTTTTAAAGCACCATCAATAGCTCTTTTCCCTAAACTGGACTCTTAGCTGATCAAAGGGGGAAGCGGCTGCAGAGAAAGCTCACGCAGAGGGCTCACAGAGCACTGGGTGCAGCGCACGGGCTATGGAACCCAGAGCCACCCCTCCACAGCAAGGGGGACTGAGAATAAAATTAAATGTTGTGTGTGCGCACACATCCACGTGTGACTGTATTCTGCTCCTGTGCCAGTCTCTGTTCCTCCTCCCCCTAACCCCCCGCCCCACTTCTTGCTGTTCCCTTAATCCCTACAGAATTTAGATGACCAACTCTAGATTAGGCAGGAAAAGAAACAGCGGTTGTGACTGGCCAAACCTAAGAAGACAGACTCACACTGGGATCCTGGGGAGAAAGGCTGGGTCTTTCATCTAGGGGCTAAAAACATCACTACAATAATCCAGGAATTATAGGGACAGTCCAGAGCACAACGGGCCCTGCTCAAATGTTCTCAGTGACCTAATGTTCCACCTCAATGCACCTGTGTCCCACCGCCATGTGCCCTCTTCCTCTGCTCCGGGGTAGGAAGCAGACTGGCAGACCCTGACACCCGAGCTCTTAGCCCACGGTCAACCCTCCAACAAAAAGGGTTCACAGCTCTGGGGCAATTCCTCTACGGAGAGACCAAAGGGCCTCACAGTGCAAACGACACTGAAATCGGCTGATGTGGCTTTGAGGTTATACATCCCCCTTCTCTGCTGCCCACAGGGATCTGGAGAGCAGACATCCTGCAGTGGTCCTTAGCCGCGCCAAATGAACAAATTGCAGGCCTCAACAGTTCTTTCTGTTCCTACGTCCCTTAGTTCACACACTCACCTGCCAGCTACCCCAGATTTGGTCCATGGTGCGTTTTTATTCATCCCAGCAGTTTTATAGTTTGATCCTGGACATACTGCATTTAAAGGCCACCTTTCCCAAACAGAACCCTTTCCTGGACAAACATGGAGCGCTTTCTTGAGAGCCAAACCAGCAGGGTGGTGTTTTCCTTTACTTACCATATTCTTCTGGGACTTGCATCCCAAAAAGCCCCAGGCTCTTCAATTTCTCTAACGTTTCATCTGGGATTCTTCCCTCCCGGTCAATTCTTTGAGAGTCCACTGCCAAGAGGAAATATTTTGATTAAGCAAAATATAAGCTATGTCTACAAAGATAAAAGTGAACAGAACAGTTTTCGTAGAGCATACAATCCCAGGGTCAGAAACTTCAAAACTGACATGTCTAGTCAGTTATTCAACATGTGTTCAATTTCACCTAATTAGCCCAGCCAACACTGTATTTCGAGAAATGGCCTATACCAGGTAGTGTTGTTTCTTGATCTGGGTGCCATTCACATGGGTGTATTTGCTGTTAAAACTGCAGGAGATAATATAAACTTTTTTGAAGGCATACTACACCTGAATTTTTTTATTACCGTTACCTTCTAGAAAATTAGAAAATAAGTACACAACTTTCAGAACTGTCCTAAAATGTCAAGCTAGATAGCCAGACTCTGGGCATATCTGGACCCATGTCTACCTAGGTTTCAGAAACCACAGCTCTTTCAGCATACCCACAGATTCTGACCACAGTCTAATCTGTTTAACACCTACTCACGTCCATTAGAGCAGGATGGAACAATAACTAGCATTAGCTCTACAATTATATACCTTGTATATACACATTCGTGCCTGAATCAAGTTAATTGAAATCTTCTTTCCAACTGTCAGCATATTAAACTTCACTACTATTATACAATTTAAAAACCACCATAACCTACACTTGGGAATTTTTATGCACATGGATCACTAATGAGAAATATGGATTCCCCAAGAGTCCAAACCTCTCATTTTTTAATTTGCCTTTTTTTTTTTACAACTTATTGACATATACAAGTGGTATATAATAAACCGCATATTTACAATATGTTTTTTGAGTTCTGACGTGTTTGCCCATGAAACTACTCCCACCAAATAAATAATAAAAACTTCCTTTTCCAAGTTAAAAATTGAGCTACCCTATGATCCAGCCATTGCACTACTGGGTGTTTACCCCAAAGATACAGACGTAGTGAAGAGAAGGGCCATATGCACCCCAATGTTCATAGCAGCAATATCCACAACAGCTAAATCATGGAAGGAGCCGAGATGCCCTTCAACAGATGACTGGATTAAGAAGATGTGGTCCATATATACGATGGAGTATTACTCAGCTATCAGAAAGAACGGGTTCTCAACATTTGCTGCAACATGGACGGCACTGGAGGAGATAATGCTAAGTGAAATAAGTCAAGCAGAGAAAGACAATTATCATATGGTTTCTCTCATCTATGGAACATAAGAACTAGAATGATCAGTAGGGGAAGAAAGGGATAAAGAAAGGGGGGGTAATCAGAAGGGTCGAGCCTTACACATCGGAAACCGGGGATGTACTGTATGGTGACTAACATAATATAATAAAAAATCATTAGAAGTAAACTGAGGAAGAAAATATTTCCTGAGTAATCCTTTACAAGGTAATAAGACACTTGTGAATGACTTTTTGTTGCTGCCCTATTTTAAAAACAAAATGTTAAGAAAATATTGAGTTACACTTCATAAATGCAAAAAGAGGAATGGAAATTTATCCCTGTTTATATTTTTTCTGATACTGTCCTCAAAAATAAATTTAATTAGCATGGTTCATTCAAAACAAAACAAAACAAAAAACCAAAAAAAACCCTTCCTTTTCCACAAAAAGTTTCCTCATGCTCCTTTGTAATCAATCCCTCAGCCCATTTCCATCCCCAGGCAACCACTATCATCTTCTTTTTGTCTATAGATTAGTTTGCATCTTTGAGTTTTAAATCACACAGCAGGTAATCTTTTGATTTGGCTTCTTTACTCAGGATGATTCTGAGTTTCATCCATACTACTGCATGTACCAATACTTTATCCTAATACTTTCTATTGTTCAGTATTCTACTGTATGGTTATAAAACCGTGTATCCATTCACCTTTCGATGGACATTTGGATGGTTTTCAGGTTTTGGTTCTTAGAAATAAAGCTTCTTTTTTTTTTTTAAAAAAAAGATTTTATTAATTTATGAGCAAGAGAGAGCGTACAAGTGGGGGGGCAGACTCCCCACTGAGCAGGGAGCCTGACGTGGGGCTCAATCCCAGGACCCTGAGATCATGACCTGAGCCAAAGGCAGATGCTTAACTGACTGAGCCAGCCAGGCACCCCTAGAAATAAAGCTCTGTGAGCATTCCTATTCAAGTTTTTACATAGGTCTGCTTTCATTCCTCTTGGGTCACTATTTTGGAGTGGAATGCTTGGGCTGTACAGCAGAGTATGTATAATAAGAAACTGTCAGGATCTGGGGAGAGCCCTGCTTCCAACCACGGTGGAGTAACAGGGACAGGAATTATCTCCTTACCTCAACATACTAAACATACAGGGCACGCAGAAGAGCAATGAGCAACGCGTCACTAGGACAGAAGAATTAGCCCTAGACCACGAATTCTCAGCAAGGGCAACAGCACCCTCAAAGGTAATAAAAATTGGTTCTGGGGCGCCTGGGTGGCGCAGTCGTTAAGCGTCTGCCTTCGGCTCAGGGCGTGATCCCGGCGTTCCGGGATCGAGTCCCACATCGGGCTCCTCCGCTGGGAGCCTGCTTCTTCCTCTCCCACTCCCCTGCTGTGTTCCCTCTCTCGCTGGCTGTCTCTCTGTCACATAAATAAATAAAATCTTTAAAAAAAAAATTGATTCTGCAGTGGGGCAGCAAAAAGTATTTTTTTAATGTATAAAGAACAGAAATACAAATAATACACAAATAGATACATGGTATAATTATGGAATTAAAATTTTATGAGTGGGGTGTAAATAGGCAAAGTGTCTAAAAAGGGTTTGGGGGGACGGTCAATAACGAAAAACAGGTTGAGAAACACGGCTCTATAGGCTGCTCTACTCCCACCTAACAACACTTAAAAAGCAGGCGCCTTGACTAAAACCAAAGACACCACCAAACTTAGATGTTCCTGAGGGAACACTGATGCAAAAATCCTCAACAAAATACTAACAAACCGCATTCAAAAGCACATTAACTGGCTTATTCACCATGATCAAAAGGGATTTATCTGGGCATGCAAGGATGGTTCAACATCTGCAAATCAACGTGATACATCCCATTAACAAAAAGAAGGTAAAAAATCACGGTCACCTTAACAGATGCCAAAAAAAAGTACTTAATAAAATTCAACATTCATTTCTGATAAAAACTCTCAACAAAGCAGGTGTAGAGGGAATTTAAAAGGCCACATATGACAAACCCACAGCTAACATCACACTCAACTGTGAAAAGCTGAGAGCTTTTCCTCTAGGATGAGGCATGGCACAAGGATGCCCACACTTGCCACTTTTATTCGACATAGTGCTAGAAGTCCTAGCCACAGCAATCAGATAAGGAAAATAAATAAAAGGCACGAAAATTGGTAAGAAAGAACGAAGACTGTCACTATTTGCAGATGACATGATACAATACATAGAAAACCCCACAGACTCCTCCAAAAAACTAGAAAAAAATGAATTCAGTGAAGGATAGAAAATCTACATAAAAATGTTGCATTTCCATACACTAACAATGAACTATCAGAAAGATAAATTAAGGGGCGCCTGGGTGGCTCAGCTGGTTAGGCGTCTGCTCAGGTCATGATCCCAGGGTTCTGGGATCGAGCCGCTCAGCAGAGAGCCTGCTTCTCTCTCTCCCTCTGCCTGCCACTCCCCCTGGTTGTGTGCTCTCTCTCTGTCAAATGAATAAATAAAATTAAAAAAAAAAGAGAGAAATTAAGAAAACAATCCTATTTACAACTGCATCAAAAAGAATAAAATACCTACGGATAAATTTAACTAAGGAGGTGAAAGACCTGCATTCTGGAAACCATTAAACAGTGAGCAAAGAAACTAAAGATGATAGACAGAAAGACATACAGGCATACCTCATTTTAACTGCACTTCACAGACACTGCATCTTTTACAAACTGAAGGTCTGTGGCAACCCTATGACAGCAAGTCTACTGTGCCACTTTTCCAACAGCATTTGCTCTGATGTCTCTTCATGTCTCTCTGTCACATTTTGGTAATTCTCACAGTATTTCAAACTTCTTCATTATTATTTTGTTACGATGATCTGTGGTCAGTGACCTTCGATGTTACTATTGTAATTGTTTTGGGGTGCCATGAACTCTACCTATATAAGACAGTGAGCTTAACCGATAAATGTACGCGTTCTGACTGCTTCACCGACCAGCCATTCCCAGTCTCTCTCCCCCTCCTCCGGCCTCCCTATTCCCTGAGACACAATATTGAAAATAGGCCAATTAGTAACCCTACAATGGCCTCTAACCCTACAATGGCCTCTACGTATTCAAGGGAAAAGAAGAATCGCATAGTCTCTCGCTTTCATTCAAAAGCTGGAAATGATTCAGCTTAGTGAAGAAGGCTCGTCAAGGCCAAGAGCTAGGCTTCTGGAGCCGAACAGCCAAGTTGTGAATGCAAAGGAAAAGCTTTTGAAGGAAATTACAAGCGCCACTCCAGTGAACACGAAAGCAGTGAAACAGCCTTACCGCTGACGTGGGGAAGGTTGTAGTGGTGTGGATAGAAGATCAAACCAGCCACAACGCTCCCTTAAGCCAAAGCCCACTCCAGAACGAGGCCCTAAGTCTCTTCGATATATGAATGTTGAGAGAGGTGAGGAAGCTGCAGAAGAAAAGTCTGAAGCTGGCAGAGGCTGGTTCATGAGGTTTAAGGAAAGAAGCCGTCTCCGTAACATGAAAGTACGAGGTGAGGCAGTAAGTCCTGATGCAGAAGCTGCAGCGATATTCAGGCAGCACCTTCACCAGCAAAAAGGCGACACCTTACTGAAAGCTCAAGGTGACGGTGAGCATTGTTAGCAATACAATGTTGGGGGTTTTTTAAAGATTTTTTATTTTTAAGTAATCTCTACACCCAACGTGGGGCTCAAACTTACAACTGCAAGATCAAGAGTCACGTGCTCTAACTAGAATTTAAATAAAAACATGAAAAAAAAAAAAAAAGTCTCATGCCCTACCGACTGAGCCAGCCAGGTGCCCCAGGAATAAAGTATTTCTAAATTAAAGGCATGCACATTTTTTGGGCGCCTGGGTGGCTCAGTCAGTTAAGCATCTGCCTTCGGCTAAGGTCATGATCCCAGGGTCCTGGGACTGAGTATCGCATTGGGCTCCCTGCTCAGTGGAGAGCCTGTTTCTCCTTCTCCCTCTGCTCCCCCTGCTCTCTCATCTCTCTGTCAAATAAACAAATAAAATCTTTTTTTTAAATGTATATTTTTAAAGACATAATGCTAGTGTACACGATTTGATAGACTGCAATACAGTGTAAACATAACTTTTATATGCACCGGGAAAACAAAACTTCATTTGACTTGCTTTATTGTGATACTTGCTTTATTGTGGTGTCTGGAACCAAACCCGCCATCTCTCTGAGGTACGCCTATACCATGCTCACAGACTGGAACGGTATCGTTAAAATGTCAACACTATCCAGAGAACGCTTCAATAGCTTCAGTGCAATATGTATCAAAGTAACAGTGGCATTTTTCACAGAAACTGGAATAAATAACCCTAAAATTTGTATGGAACTACAAAAGACCCCAAATAGCCAAAGCAACCTTGAGAAAGAAGAATAAAGCTGGAGGTATCACAGTCCCTGAGTTCAAACTATACCACAAAGCTAGAGTAACGAACACAGTATGGCCCCAGCACAAGAACAGACATGTAGATCAAGGAGAAGAGAGTCCAGAAATAAACTCACACTTTAAAGGTCAATTAGTCTTTGATAAAGGGGGCAGGAATATACAATCGGGGGAAAAGACAGTCTCCTCAATAAAGAGTGTTGGGAAAACTGGACAGTTACATTCAAAGCAATGAAATTGGACCGTTTTCTTACACCATATACAAAAATAAACTCAAAATTGATTAAAGATTTAAATTTAAGACCAAAAACCATGAATCTCCTAGAAGAAAACACAGGCAGTAAGCTCTTAGACACTGGTCCGAGCAATCATTTTTTGGGTCTGTCTCCTCAGGGAAGGGCAACAAAAGCAAAAGTAAACACATGGGACTACCAAACTAAAAAGCTTTTGCACAGCAAAGAACACCATCCATAAAATGAAAAGGCAACCTACTGAATGGGAGATGGCGTTTGCGAGGGACATAACCACTAAGGAGTTAATATCCAAAATATGTACGAATTCACAGCTCCATGTCAAAAACCAAACGTCCAACTAAAAAACAAGCAGAGGATGTGAGCAGACATGTCTCCAAAGACAACATACAGATGACCAACGGACACACCATGCTGAACATCACTCATCACTAGAGAAAAGCAATCAAAACCACAAAGAAACATCATCCCAGACATGCCGGAATGGTTAGTAACAGAAAGATAAGAAACAACAGGTATTAGTGAGGATGTGGAGAAAGGGACGCTCGTGCGCTGCTGGTGGGAATACAAAATGGTGCAGCCACTGTGGGAAACAGTATGGAAGTTCCTCAAAAAATTATGTAACCTAAATAGCCTTATATCTATTAAAGCAATTGAATTAGTTAGGGGCGCCTGGATGACTCAGTTGGTTAGGTGTCTGACTTCAACTCAGGTCATGATCTCAGGGTCCTGGGTTCAAGCCCTACGTCGGGCTCTATGCTCAGCGGGGAGTCTGCTTGTCCCTCTTCCTTTCCCTCTGCCCCCTCCCCTCCTTGTGCTGACAAATAAATAAATAAAATCTTTAAAAAAAAATCAAATTAGTTAAAACGTTTCCATTAAGAAAACTCAAGGCTCAAATGGTTTCACTGGTGAATTCTGCCAAATATTTAAGGAATCATTAACAATTTTACACAAAATCTTACAGACACTTGAACAGGAGGAAACACTTCCTGACTTAGTCTATGTGGCAAGCATTATTCTAATTAAAAATTGGATTGTCTGGAGTTTTTTTTTTTTTTTTTGCTACTGAGTTGCAGGAGTTCTTTGTATCTTTTATATATTTTAGATATTATCTGATCCATGGTTTTTACAAATATTTCCTCCCATTCCTTAGGTGATGGTTTCCTTTGCTGTGCAGAAATTTCTAAGCTTGCTGCAGTCCTACATGTTGATTTTTGCTTTTGTTGATGGTACTTTCGATGTCTGTTTCGTTTGGTTTTTAATTGCTGTTGGCTGTGTCTGTGCTAGGTCTTTCCTGAGTCTATACCTTTCCCTGGGCATGTGTGGTGACTTTATAATTCCCCTGTATATGTAGTTGCTTCTGAATGTCCTCGTCCTCAATCTGGCTCTCAAAAGAAAAAATGAAGGGGAGGGGAGCAGACAAAAAAGACACAGCATCTTCAATCCCCTGGAAGTCACTTCAGCCACAGGGGTTAAGGGCTTGCAACAATAAGAGAAGGTAGAAAAAAAATGGCCTCTGCTTCTTGGTCTGTACGTCTGTGATCAGAAACAGTAATCAGAGCACAGATCCCTAATAGCTGAGGGACAAGGTCTTTCTTTCGGCTACTCTGGCTCCCACAAGCCACGTGCAAGCTGCTCCAGGGATAAGTGCACAGCTGCCTGCTCTGAAGGTGGAAGACGGGCAGCGGCTACTGTGCTCAGAGCTAAGATCAAACTTAACTGCAGTTTTCTATCCACGCTCGCCTGGAAACTGCAAGACTTCAACGGACCCCAGAGTTCCAAGAACAGTCACAGCACGCATGTTCTGCCACTGCAGCTGTTGTCCAGGTGGGGAGACAGATTCCTGGGGCTTCCTACTCTGCTTCTGTCCCAGAATGCTCTGGTCAACTGATTTTTGGTAAAGGTTCCAAGCGAATTAAATGGGAAAGGATAATCTTTTCAGCAAATGTTGCTGGAGCCACTGGACAGTCAGATGCACAAAATCCTCAAATTTTACCTCACGTCATATATAAAATTAACTGGGAAGGGGTCACAATCTGAACGTTAACAGTTAAAAATATGAACCTTCTGAAGGAAATATACACAAAAATCATCCTGACCTTGGGTTTGGCAGATTTCTTACATGAAATACAAAAAAAGATGAACTGCAAAAGAAAAAAACTGCACTTAACATTAAGAATATTTGCTAATAAAATGAAAAAATCAAGCTACAGACTAGGAGAAAATTTTTGCTAAACAAATACTGGAGAGAAGACTTGTATCTAGAATAAAGACTTCTTACAGCTCAACGATAATCCCATTTTTTTAACGAATAAAATATTTGAAAGACATTTCACCAAAGAAGATATACTGATGGCAAGTAGATGCCTAAGATTATTAGTTATTAGGGAAATGAAAATTATAACCACAATGAGCTACCACAACACACTCACTAGCAGGAGACTGACGTACCAAGTGTTAGTGAAAATGTGGAGCACCTGGGACCTGACTACCTGGTGGGAGTGTAAAGTGGTAACCACTTTGGAAGACAGTTTGGCAGTTACCTAAGAAATTAAACATGAACCTATCTTACAATCCAGATATTCCACTCCTTCATACCTCCCCAAGAGAAATGTGAGCATGTGTCTGTCTACACCAGGCTCACAGAAAAATATTCACATCTTTTGTGACAGCTAAAATCTGGATACATACTGAATGTCAATTAATAGGTGAGTGAATAAACAAACTGTGGTAATATCCACATGAAGAATCACTACTCAGTGTTAAAAAGGAATGAACTAGGGGCGTCTGAGTGGCTCAGTCGGTTAAGTGTCCGACTCTTGATTTTGGCTCAGGTCAGGATCTCAGGGTCGTGAGATTGAGCCCCATGTTGGGAGGCAGGGAGCCCGGTTAAGATTCTCTCTCTCTCTCCCTCTGCCCCTCCCCCCTAAAAAAAAAAAAAAAGGAATGAACTATTAGTACATGCAACATGGATGAAACTCAGAATTATACCAGAAGCAGCTACGCAAAAACATATGTAATGTAGAACTCTATTTACATAGAATCCCAGGAAATGCGAACTAATCTAGTGACAGAGAGCCAATCAGTGGTTCCCTGGGGACAACCTGAGAAGGAGATAAGAAGGGCGTGAGAAAATGTTTAGGGGTAATGGATATGTTTATTAACTTAGTTGTGTTGATGGCCCCTTGGGGGCGTGCGCGCGCACACACACACACACACACACACAGTGTGTATACATATGTGTACACACGTGTATATGTGTGTGTGTATATGTGTGTGCATGTGTATATATATATATATATATATTTTTTTTTAAAGATTTTATTTATTTATTCGACAGAGAGAGAGACAGCCAGCGAGAGAGGGAACACAAGCAGGGGGAGTGGGAGAGGAAGAAGCAGGCCCATAGCGGAGGAGCCTGATGTGGGGCTCGATCCCAGAACCCGGGATCACGCCCTGAGCCGAAGGCAGATGCTTAACCGCTGTGCCACCCAGGCGCCCCTATATATATTTTTTAAGCAGAACATTATTATATTTGAATACACAACTTCTGTACAACCAAAAAGTAAAAGATCCCAGTAAAATGATGGTGACGACACATGGTATTTCATTTGCAACGCATGGCAAATGGTTAACATCCTAAGTCATAAATGAACTCTTAGAAACCAGGAACAAAAACACCAATATTCTAAGGGAAGTGAAGAAGAAGAAAAAAAAAAGCCACACAGAGGAAAATGAAATAACAAGTGACTAGTAAAGTTTAAGGACATATGAAGATGACTGAACTGAACAGTAAGAGAAGAAAAGCACTTTTTTTGTAATACCATATTGTCAAAGATTAAAATATTGAAATGTAATGTTTGTACTGTTTAAGAAAACAGAAGTCTCATAAACAAACACTGGGAGACAAGACTGATGAGGACAATATATATCACTTGGGGAAAATTTGTACTTCTGACTCAGAATACAAAGTTTGGATATACTTAATTCCAACAAGGTGGAAATACTAGCACTATTTCAACAAATCAGCCAGAGAGATGGAGAACAGTTTATCTATAAAGCGTGTGTATATACATGCTGCCTAGAAAATTTGTACCTAATATAGGGTCCAAAAGACTACTAGCATAACAATTTGTTCATCAATATGGGGGAACGTATATCTCAAAATTTATCAAACACTACACTTTAAAGAGGTACAACTTATTATAAATCAGTTATACCTCTGTAAAGCTTACGAAAATCCCGACAAATCAGATAGTAAACGTTTAAGTAAAAGAACAAGGAACTAAGAAAAGATACAAGTAGGAAGATAACCACTGGAACAAAAACAGAAACAAATATTCCTAAATAAAAGATATTTTTACACAACAAAGCAACTTTTAAAACCAGCAACAGAACAAGAGTTAGTGATGTAGAATTTCTCCAAGTGCTGGGGTGGGGGGTGGGGGGGGGAACTGGTGTGCACACGGACAGAAACACTTCAAGGGGGTCCACAGGGCCAAAGCTATTTTAGTAATAGTAAAATATTCTTTGCCCTTTTATTTCTATCATGAGTGTACAATGGGGTTTTCCTGGAACTGTAAGAAATGTATCACAGATTAAATGCAGAAAGTTATGAGAATCCAACTGGATTCTACCTGGTTCTGGCTAGATTCTGATACCTGTCGTTGCATATAACAATAAGCCGAATATTAAAAAGATCTGCGAAACTGTAAAACCATACCTCTCATTACTTTTTGTTTGCAAATAAATATTATTTCTCATTTAAAATATTGTTTCTTTTTTTTTTTTTTTAAAGATTTTATTTATTTATGTGACAGAGAGACAGCCAGCGAGAGAGGGAACACAGCAAGGGAGAGGGAGAGGAAGACGCAGGCTCCCAGCCGAGGAGCCCGATGTGGGACTCGATCCTGGAACGCCAGGATCACGCCCTGAGCCGAAGGCAGACGCTTAACGACTGCGCTACCCAGGCGCCCCTAAAATATTGTTTCTGTTAACATGTACTGGGCTTTTCATGATTTTTAAATAAAGTAATAAATGAACAAAGTATTTTTTAAATTTCTCAGTTTTAATCTTCTAGCAGGGCACATATTCATAGATAAAACCCATATAAAGAAGAACCCTTTGGGGTCCTCCGCGCTAGACAAATACTACTGTCAATCAACCATCACTGAACTCCCCAGAGAACTCCCTCCACCAAGATGCAGCCCTGTCAAAGGGCTGGCTGAACGGTCTAAGGGAGGGATCTTCAGGCTACACTGGTGCCCTCGACCTGCAGTCTGCAGGCTGCTAGACTATTCCTGGTCCCTAACAAGCTCAGAGAGAGCAAACCTTTAAAAACACTTCTAGCAATTTTACACTGCCACACAACCAAGCACACCATCAGTGGGTTTGTATTTTGTAGGTCTTTGGTTTTTTGGGTTTTTTTTTCTTCCATTTTGCTAGTTGTTCATTTTATCATATTTTACAAAAGCGTTGGTTTGCAACAGTCTGGAAATGTCTTCAACACATATACATTGAGAAACACTAAACTAGATGCCTTCTAATTAAATAGCGATTGAGATGATTCTTTTTTTCTAATTCTTTATTTAAATTCACTTTAATTAACATATAGTGTATTCGTTTCAGAGGTGGAGTTCAGTGATTCATCAGTTGTACTTAACACCCAGCGCTCATTACTTCGAGTGCCCTCCTTAATGCCCATCACCCAGTTACCCCATCCCCTCCCACCCCTCCCCTCCAGCAACCCTCAGTTTGTTTCCTATAGTTAGGTCTCTCTTACGGCTTGTCTCCCTCTCTGATTTTGTCAGCTTTTATTTTTCCTTCCCTTCCCCAATGTTCATCTGTTTTGCTTCTTAAATTTCAGAACAAGTGGGAAGAGTCTTAAAGCAAAATATTATCAACATACATTATTTCCACCTGATTGAGAACATTCAAGAGAGCTTCCGCTATGTATACTGTTTCTAACGTAAATATCAAGGCAACTGCCCTTAAAATGGAAATCAGTGACGACAAAGAAGATCATACATACCCTCTTCAGCGAAGAATTTTTCTACAGGTCCCACAAACTGAGTGATGTCATTAAGTTCATCTTGGCTAACTTCTGGAAACGGGAAAACTTCTTTCTAAAAATGACATATACATTTACTAAAAATTTAATTTTTAGCCATTTCCCATTGTGGTAATATCAGTCAGAAGGGGAGAAAACGGAGTTGCTAGATTCCGTATCTGGTAGGCAGGGCATTACTCACTGACGGACGTAGGATGCAAATCCTAAACAGGAATCGTGCAGCGGACCCCACCACCGAGACGGATCTTCTGCCCAATTCAAGCAGGTTTATTCTTTTTTTTATTTTTATTTTTTATTTCATTTTTTATTACGCTAGTCGCCATCCAGTACATCCTTCGTTTTTGATGTAGTGTTCCACGATTCATTGTTAAGCGGGCCTATCCCTGCTTTTGATCAGCTTCCCCTATCAGTAACCAGGTCCACAGAGTGTCCCATGAAACAAAGAGCCCTAACACTTTAAAGCCCTGCAACTCGGTTCCCTGAGTTGCAGCCTGATGACTGGGCGGCCCTAGCCAAACCCCTTCCCCTCTCCAAGCTCCCACTGTCCCACGCGTAACATGCAGGTGAATATTTACTTAAGGGTGTTGGGAGGACTATGAAAGGCAGTAGGATGGGAAAGCTCTCTACCGAAATGTAAAATTCTACGCTCGCTATTTTGTGCGTTTGAAGGTGCTGCGCCGACAAGAACACACAGCGAGGACAGGCCTCCGTCTCGCCAGGTTTCTTGCCTGGCTGCGCACTCCAGCCTCCGTCCCTCCTGTCCCTCCTGTTCCGAGGACATCTACTCGCAGGAGGATCACTGCAGGACAGCCGGCTGCTGAGCGCCATCAACCTGAACTCAACTCTGGCTCTACCGCGTCCATGTGTGACTTGGCCTTTCTCAGGGTCAGCTTCTCTTCTGTCACAGCTGACCCCTTAGAAGGGGAGGCTCCAAAGAGATACGGTGTCCGGGAATATGAAGAAGCTGTACTCATTTGTAGAGGACACTGGCTCTGCTCTCCTTTCTGCCTCACAGCCTGGAGAACAGCTGAGCGTCAAGTCTGTCTCAAACGGTCAAATGGCCGATGTTTCTGGCTGACCTCGGATTCCTCACTGAGCCATCACTACATATTGCCTACAATCCTCCTGCGTCCTTAGCTCCTCTGGCTTTCTGGGTTCCTGCTACCCCTGCAGCTGCCAGAGCAGCACGAGGGCTCAGACGAGTTCTTGGATTTGGTCTCCCAACAGCTGAGAAGTGATGTCCCAGGCCCCAGGCTGCCAGCCCCCAGGAGTCCTGCCTCTCCTCATGGCACCTCCTACCGAGTGCTCAGGAAGGGTCTTTAGAACAGAGGAGTCCTCAGTCTTCCCCTCTATCCCCCTGTGTATCTCTGATCAGCCACTGACGCCTGTCCACTCTAGTAAGCTCCCAAGTCTGTTTTCTCCTCTCAGGATCCAGGACTACAGGCTCGTGGAAGGTCCCTATCCAAAAGGGACAGCAGACTTCAAGGAACTCTTGCCCCCCAGGCCATCCCAGATCCTGCCCTCAAAATGGTCTAGCCAGAAAATACGCTGAGACTTTCATCACTCTACAGCCTCTCAGAACAAAGCCGGCTGCTTAGCTGAATATACAGAGGCTCAACCCAGGCCCTTCACAGCCTCACTGGTTCCTGTGGGCTTGTGCAACAGGCAGTGTCAGAGGAAGATGATTCCGTTCTGCTACCAGTGAGCACAGCAGGTGAGAAAAGAGAAAGCCTGGCAGCTAGCTGGTCCTCACCTACAACCAAAGGATAACTGCTACAGGAAGAGAGAGCTCAAGTGCATGTAAGAACAGATTTCTGACAGCAATGTTCACAATCCCAATGGGGTGTCTCGTGGGTGCTGGGCTCGACTTCTATCAGCAGTTTTTAAATTTTTTGAAGCAGTGGAACTGATTTCTCAAATAAGTCTACTACAGAAACCAAATACGTAACACAGGTAAAAGTCGAGCTGCTCAGTTTGAGGCTGCAGGTGGGGAGGTCACCCAAATGCCTCCCATTCAACTCCCCGCTGGCCCTGGCAATAGCCTCTGGGGGGCACTTCCAGGAATAGCAAGGGTCCAACCGAGGGCAGCGTGACAGCTACAGGCCTAGAGGACCTTGGAGGTTTCTCTGTACTCAGAGATTCAAACCCCAGCAATGCTGTGAGATGACGTCAGCTTCAGTCAGGGCAGCAGCACTGGAGGGGCTCACAAGTGGTCAGATTCTAAATATATCCTGGAAGGTAGAGAAAACAGGGTTTGCTGTTGGCTTAGATGTAGATTATGAGAATCAGAGGCATCCAAGGGGACTCCAGGAGCTTGGCCTGAACAGTGGAACAACAGAGCCACCACCATCTGCGATAAGATGACTGGTGGGAGGAGCAAAGTGGGTGGCAACACCAGGAACTCAGTTTCAGATATGCTAAATCTGAGGTGCCTATTAGACATCTAAGTGGAGCTTCTGGGTAGAGAGGTGGACATCAAGAGCCTGGAGTTCAGGGGAGAAATCTGAGCTGGAGAAATATGTTAGAGTCGTCAGGATACTGATGATATTTAAAGCCACAATGCTAAATTAAAGGAAGAGTTGTGGATAAAAAGAGAAGTCTATAGACAGAGCCTCAGAAAACCCCAACTTTGAAAAACAGACCCACATATACAGAGGACAAACTAATGGGTGTGAGAGGGGAAGGAGGTAGGAGGATGGGAAAAATGAGGAAGATGAGTGGGAAGTACTGGAAAGGTACAGCACTGGGACTCTAGTCAATGGTACTGTAGTGTTGTATGGTGACAGGTGGCAGCTACACTTGTGATGAGCGTAAGTACAGACTTGTCAAATCGCTGTTGTACACCTGCAACTAATACAACATTGTGTGTCAACTATACTTCGATTAAGAAAAAAGAGTCAAGTGAAACTAATATAACACTGCATGTTAACTATACTGGAATTAACAAAAAAAGTCAGGGGCTGGAGTGTATAATGCTCAGTGAAATAAGTCAGTCAGAGAAGACAAATACCATATGATTTCACTCATATGTGGAATTTAAGAAACGAAACAAACGAGCAAAGAGGAAAGGGAAAGAGAGAGACAAACTAAGAGACTCTTTTTAAAGATTTTATTTATTTAAGAGACAGAGGGAGCTAGAGAGAGAGAGAGAGAGCACGCCAGCGCGCACGCCCTCACAGGGAAGGAGAGTGAAAGGGAGTATTAGACTCCCTGCTGAGCCCTCCGTGGGGCTAGATTCCAGGGTCCTGGGATCATGACCTGAGCCAAAGGCAGATGCTTAACCAACTGAGCCACCAAGGTGCCCCAAGAAAGAGACTTTTTTTTTTTAATTTAAAGATTTTATTTATTTGTCAGAGATAGAGAAAGAGAGCACAAGCAAGGGGAAAGGCAGGCAGAGGGAGAAGCAGGCTCCCTGCTGAGCAGGGAGCCCTGTGTGGGACTTCATCACAGCACCCTGGGATCATGACCTGAGCCGAAGGCAGACCCTTAACCGACTTAGCCACCCAGGTGTCCCAAGAAAGAGACTCAACTAAAGAAAACAAACAGATGGTTGCCAGAATGTAGGTGAGTGTAGGGATGGATGAAATAGGTGAAGGAGATTTACTGTACACAAATAAGCACTGAGTAATAACTAGAACTGTTGAATCATTATATTGTACACCTCAAACTAATGTAACACTGTATGCTAACTACACTGGACTTAAAAATTAAAAACAATTAAAAAAAAAAAAGAAAATTCCCAACTCTGATAGGGCTAGTCAGAAAGACTGGCCAACGTTTAGAGGTTAAGGAGCCAAGAAAGATCCAGCATAGGAGGCTGAGAAGGATCAGCCAATGAAGTCAACAGAAAAGCCAGGAGAGAATGGTTTTTTAGAAGCCAGGAGTGATGAACTGTATCAAGGAAGGTGAGAACAGACCACTAGTTTGACAACATGGAAATCACTAACCTCAGTTTCAGCAGATTGTTAAGGACAAAAGCTCGAATGGTCTGAGTTCAAGATGTAGCAGAGAGGGAACAATCACTGATGGAGACGAGAAAGGAAAGAATTACTGGATCAATGTCCCTGAGTAGGTGAGAAGGCATGGGGCCTAGTGATAAGGTTGGTCTTTGCTAAGATACATAGTTCATCCATAGTCATCGACTGTAGACCTATGGGCACACATGTGGGGACAAGGGGTAAACGCAGTGATGGAGGTTCTCCTCTGACTGCGTGTGCTTTCTCAGTGAAACAAGAAGCCAAGCTGACAGGTGAATGAGGATGGGGGAGGTGGTACACGAAGCCTGGAGAAAGAGAGACATGAAAAATTTGTGTTTTTTTCACCAATGTGCTGGAAGGCATGATGGACGTCCCAGGACCCAGGTTCCGGGCAAAAAAGGTTTCTCAAACGTTAAAGACTGGCTTTGCACTTCCTAGCAGGGCAAACCATTCTGAGTTTCAACTTCTGCACCTGTATTGCCTGATTAGAGGAACAGTCTAAAGAAAAATCGGAGAATAACTCCTTAAACAATACAGTACCAGTCAACATTTCAGCCTACCTCAAAGCATTTTACACACATTTTTTTTTTCTTTGCTTTGCATGGCACTTTTAGGAGAGGGCAAGTACCACTTTAACTATTTTGTAGATCAGCACTCAGGCACAGGAAAGTGAAGTGACTAACTCAAGGTCACAAGACTACTAAGTGGTGAAGCCCGCAATCATGACCTATTCTACTGCCTCTGGCATCTCTACACAGTACCCAACAATTCAAAAAGCATTTCCGTGCACCACAAATCTCACTTTACGACGTATCTGTGAGGCAGTACATGTAACTAGCTCCATTTTAAGGCTGAAAGAACTGAGGCTGAAAGAGAACCAAGGTCAAATCCATTAACAAGAGGATGATGAGGGCTTGATAAGGCAGCTGTTAACTACTGAGTAACAGCTAGGTTACTCCTGGGTTATACCACCTACGGAAGGGACCGGGTCGGGGTGGCACCTCGGAGCCAGCGTGCTAACGCAGGGTGAAGCGCCGGAAATCAAGCTGTGACGCCAAGGAGCCGCGAGAAACCGCCAGAAGAGCGCCGCGGTCACGGTCCGAGCTGTTTAGGAATCAGAGAGGAAGCCCCGCACATTTCGGGGCCAGAACGCTGAGGGTTGCTCAGTGACCACCTCACCTAGGCATTTCCAAATTGACCTAACAAGAATTAGCTGTCAGAACCGTAGATTGATTCTCAGGGCCTGGACTCTTCCCTTTCCCTGGAAAGGTTCTAGCGGGACTCAGGAACTTGGGAGTTTGAGCACACCCCCCGCCTGCCCGGCGTATTTGTCCGCCAGGTGGGGGACTTTCACTTCAACCCCTCTTTCCTGCTAAAGGGCAACAACCGGGAGGCAAGAGAGCAAGGGTCGGCCAGCGCTCGGCGTTACCTTCTCGATTTTGCCCAAGAAGAGCTCCTTGGCGAAAGCTCGGCTCCGCGGGCTAGTGCGCAGCGGGCGCCGGCTCGTGGCGAAAGCCACCAGAGCCCGGGAGGCCCGCGCCGCTACCACCCCGCGCAAGAAGAGCACCGCGACAGCCATGCTGCCCGACGTGATCCACGCCACCCCCGCGCCGACGTCTTTTTTAACGACTCAGTCACATGCACCCTGCAGGCGCCGCCCGATGACGCCACTGGCCTGAGCCACGCCCCTCGACCGCACCACCCCGCCCGTCTCCATTGCGCTTGCGCGGCCTTCCACAAGGCGGGGCTGTGAGAGGGGAGGTCGAAGGGCGGATCGGCGCCGTGTTGGCAGCTTTTTGCTGGGCTGTTATTGGCCACGGGGAGGCTTTTGATTTCAAGAGCAGGTGGGAGGTTGGGTCTGTGCCAGCTAGGGGAAACTTCTCAGCGCCCGGGAGTCCAAGCGGAGGCCCGGCTGTCTCCACTTGCTTCCCTGTTGCCAGTTGGGGCGACGAAGACGTGGCAAATCTAAAGAAAAGAAAATGGGAGGGGGATTCACAGTGTTGGTTATCTCTGGAGGGGAACTCAGGATGTGTAATGTTTTTTAAGTGGATTCCTGAGGCTTCCTTTTGATTCATAGCTTTCATGCATGTTACGTATGCCTAATCTGGAAGGGGAAAATAAAAGGCTTGTTCTGCCAGAAAGAGCTCTGGATGTAATCCTGAGTCACAACTGTCCCTGGGAAATGATGAAAGAGTAGAAGGCGAGCTGAAGACAAAGCACAAGCTGACACCCCTGCAAACCCCACAAACTGCCCCCCCCACTCCCAGGTGGAATTTGTGACGTTCCTCAGGCACTCCTGGCTGCCCTAAAGCTAAGGCAAGGAAAAACTAACAGTTAATTTATAGAGATTACAGTCCTACGAGACAGGAGTCTTAAGGAGTCCACTAAGACAGAGGTCTTAGTGATTTACAAGAAAAAAAGCATTCTTATCAATAACCTGACTTCCAGAAGGAAATGTAGATAAAATTAAATGTCCTTATAACCTGCAGCCAACTGACGAATATTTGAGGCAGGCAGAATACAATGTTTCTTCCTTTGGGAAGCTCCCAACTGTCTAAAGGTTAATGCCTGGCTAGAGGGAAAAACAACCTCGGTTTGACGATATAGCAAGGCCTCGGGTTTCCTGTGAGTCTTCTTTAGCACGGGAAAATCCTTTTGAAACTTCCCTGATCTTTACTTCCCCCAACCCCAAAGGATATAATCAGGTGCTCCTCAGAATCCCAGGGGAGCAGCTCTTTTCTGTCCATGGGTCCTGTCCCCGTGCTTTAATAAAATGGCCTTTTTGCATAAAAGACGTCTCAAGAATTCTTTCTTGGCCATCCGCTCCAGAACTCGCTTACATTCCAAAACTACATCAAGAAACACCAGCTTAAAAGGCAGGCGGAGGAAGAGAAGCTACAAAGGGAACCAAGTAGGGGTGTGCACCCTGGGGTGGGACGGGAAAGGCCATGAGCCCAGGGAGGAGGTCCCGGCAGGCAGCCAGGCCCAGTGATACCCGACAGGGCAAGTGGGCGCTCTCTAGTGGTCTTAAGTCAGCCTCCTCCAGGAAGATTTCTTCTCCTTGTGCTTGTATTTACCACAGTACTGGAAACTGCTTTCTGCCTCCATCATGTGAACTGGAAAACAGTGGGAAACCTCGGTTATCTCATCGTGCTTTGCCTGCCAGGCCCAATAAAAGGTTGACTTGATGACAACATCAGGGGAAAGAGTTAAAAAACTTTTTTGGTTGCATAATATTTGCAAGCATCTTCTGCAATCCGTATTATCTGTTCTGTCTTTAACCGTGAAAGGGTTGAGACCTTGTTTCTTCATCCGTATTCAGCCCTTGCTCAGTTCAGCACTCAGCTTCACTGGAAGGCCTCTGGAGACACCTGCCTTTGAATGAACCCCACGAGCAAAACACAAAGCGAGAGTACAAAAACTGGGTTTCAGTGTTGAGCTCGTGTATGTTTTTGCCAAAACATGTAGTTCTACCATTCAATCAGATAATCTTCAGGTCCTGCACTAACCAACTGAGAAATTTAGTGGCACACAGTTTCGAAAACAAAATTTGGGGAAAATTTAAGGCGTAGGTGACTAGAGTAGCGTGTACAGTGGAAAAAGAGTTTTGGAGTTCTACTGGTTTGCCAGTTTCTAAGTTCAGTTTTCTCATCTGTAAAAGTGAGTATAATACCGCTTACCTAACCGGACTTGTGGGGTTTAAAATTGTAGGAAAGCATCTAGAACAGCAAATGATCAATGTTACACTATTGACTCTCATCTTACACTTGAGGATTAGCCTCTGAGAAATGGGACGCTATTTTTAAACAGTTTGCTTGAGGGGCGCCTGGGTGGCGCAGTCGTTAAGCGTCTGCCTTCGGCTCAGGGCGTGATCCCGGCGTTACGGGATCGAGCCCCACATCGGGCTCCTCCGCTATGAGCCTGCTTCTTTCTCTCCCACTCCCCCTGCTTGTGTTCCCTCTCTCGCTGGCTGTCTCTATCTCTGTCAAATAAATAAATAAAATCTTGAAAAAAAAAGAAAAAAATAAACAGTCTGCTTGAGACATAGAATTTCCTATATTCAGTGTTTGAAACGCTCCGAGTATCTCTGAATGTTCTTCCTGTATGATCACATCAACCCAACTGACTCCCGTATATAACTTAAGCAGCAAAGAAACCGCCGCTCTTCCGTCGCTGTAATGTCAGTGTTAGTATATCAAGATGCTTGGCTTTAGGTCTCAGGCAAATTGAGTAGAAAACGATTTCTAGATCCATTGGTGTTAAAGCTGCAAAGGGAATGGAGAGATTTACTTACACAAACTGGGGAGCAGACGCGGTGGAGTTGTCTCCTGTGCCAAGACTACAAGATCAATAATATATATTTTATGTGAAAAACAAGTTAGTCAAGGTTCCTGCCCGTAGCAATCAATATCCTAATGAAAGGGCTCACAGATACATTGTGCAAATTTTATCTCCGGTTTATTTCCTGCTGGGAAGTTTCTGACACCTTACTGTCTAGACATCAAACTTCTGTACGTAAACAGGTGTCCCTCAGAGAATATTTTTCTCTCCTACACGAAATCCTATCCTTTTACTACTTCCTTTTTGATGCATATTTGTGCCCATTTGGGGTATATTCGTTATTAGAGAAACATGGAAGTCACTGGCCCGTTGAAATCCACAAAGATAATGGGGTATTATGGGTTGAATTGTGTACCCCCAAGATTCAGTTGTTGAAGTCCTACGCATAGTACCTCAGAATATGACCTTTTCTGTTCTGTCGCCAATATCATTAGCTAAGTTCGGATGAGTCATACTACAGTAGTGTGAACCCCTCATCTAATATGAACTGGTGCCCTTTTAGGAAGTGCCCTTATAGGAAGAGGAAATTTGGACATAAATATGCACAAAGGGAGAAAACCATGCGAGGATGGAAACAGAGATCAAATGATACTTGTACAAGGCAAGAAACACCAGAGATTAGCAGAAAACCACGAGAAGCCAGGAAACAAGCCACAGGCAGATTTCTTCTCAGCCCCGAGAAGGAACCAACTGTGCCAACGCCTTGAGCTTGGACTTCTAGCCTCCAGACCTGTGAGACAGTGAATTCTTTAAGCCCCCCATTCTGTGGTTCTTTTCTTTCCCCCGCTCTCTTTTTAAGATAGATTGAGAGGTTTATTTCAAAGAATTGACTTACATAATTGTAGGGACTGGCGAGTCTAAAATCTGTAGGCAGGCCAGCACACTGGAAACTCAAGCAGGAGCTCACCTTTGAGGCCCCTATGGTTTTTATTAGAGCAGTCCTACCAGAGTAATACGAGAGGTGTGATTCTGGGCACACAGTGTTTTCAGAAATCCATTAGACCTAATAGTGACTAGGACTGAGGCTATGTCTTAGAACCCATACACCCAGGGGCGCCTGGGCGGCTCAGTTCGTTGAGCATCTGACTCTTGGTTTCAGCTCAGGTCATGATCTCAGGGTCGTGGGATCAAGCCCCACATCAGGCTCCACACTCAGCATGGAGTCTGCTTGAGTTTCTCTCCATCTGCCCCTCCCCCTGTGTACTCCCTTTCTCTCAAATAAATAAATCTTAGAAAAGAAGAAGGAGGAGGAGGAGGAGGAGGAGGAGGAGAAGAGAGCAGCCCACACACCAGGTGCCCAGCCCTCTTTCTCTGTTCTCTTTTCCCCATTATTGGCTGACCTGAAATAGGGCCAAACTAGTCTACTAGATAAGGTCAGGAGCCCCATCAGTTCTTTCACTCTTCACCTCTGCCCACTCATTGAGGGTAAGAGTACTTTTAGGTCAAGGCTACATGAAGGAGCTCTGTATCCACACACAGGGCTCGTCATATACGTGCTCTGTTTCTTCTTGGGTGTAATCATCAGCGTGACTATTTTGGACTTGATGAACGAGTCTTTCTGCCCAACAATGTGTTGTCTTGTTCTTTCCACTCCCTCACTGCCACCAGACCTTGGGCAAGCTGCGACCCATCCCAGAGTCTCAGTTTTCTCATCCATAAAGTGATGAAATCAACCCGAAGGATATATGTGTAAGAGTAAGACTCAGTGGACTAACATTGACTTATCCTCTCTTTTCACCCACCCTAGATTTCAGAGTCTAGCAATCCAGCTAAAAAGGAAAAAAAGTCTAAAAACAGACACTTTTTTTTTTGAGAGAGAGAGCATGAATTGGGGGGAGGGGCAGAGGGAGAAGCAGGCTCCCCACTGAGCAAGAAGTCCTATGTGGGGCTCGATTCCAGGACCCTGGGATCATGACCCAAGCCAAAGGCAGACACTAAACCGACTGAGCCACCCAGGCGCCCCTAAAAATAGATACTTTTAAGTTCAGACTTGGTCCTCATGATGACAGTCTTTCAAAATCTCAAGAGAGCTGAAATATTAAGAGGATTAACAAGAAAAACAAAATAGTTTTGATTTTCTCTGATGTTTCAAAAGCCAAAATAGCCCGAGATCCAAGTTCTAAAGCATGTAGGACCCACCATCACAGTATGAAAAGTGCGTGAAATAACACAAAGCTGCATTCAGACTCTGAGGATTCCCAAAGCAGGTGCTGAAAGTGAGAGGCAGGCAATCACCTTAACTCCCTGGGGTCTTCTGTACCTGTCTGGAAGCCGGGAGAGCAAAATCTTATTTCACGGTGGCGAGGTGGCAGCGTCAGCATGGGAAAACCTTAACTCTTGGGAAACCGCACATAGAGAGGATGCAATGCCAGTCCTTGCTAACGGGACTTATTACGGAGTACCGTAGTCCCCCAGCACCCTCCATCCTCGGTTTCACTTCCGGTGGTTCCAGTCACCCATGGTGAACTGCAGTCCAGAAAGGACGGTTCCCCTTCTGATAAACATTCGGAAGGTCGACAGTAGCCTAACGCTAGGACACGGTGCCTACATCATCCCCCTCACTTCACCTTATCCCGTGGGCATTTTATCATCTCACATCATCACAGGCGTGAATCCAGTACAATGAGATATTTTGAGAGAGAGAGAGAGACAACATTCACGTAACTTTTATTGCACTCTATGGTTATAATTGTTCCAGTTATTGTTGTTAGTCTGAGTGTACCTAATTTATAAACGAAGCTTTATCATAGATGATGAAGTTCAGGTGAATATACGTGAGGTTCAGTGGGGTGGAGTCTGGAGCCGACGACCGAGAAAGAATTCTTGAAACGTCTTTGATGCAAAGTGGTGGTTTATGAAAGCACGGGGACAGGACCTGTGGGCAGAAAGAGCTGCTGCCCCGGGGTTGTGAGGAATGGCCTATTTTATACCCTCAAGTGGGGAGGGGGCTAGGGATAGCGTAAGTCTCTAAGGAATTTTGGAAGCAAGGTTTCCAGGACCTTGAGGGGGCTAGCTGTTGTTGGGAAAAGGTCATTTATTACCGTCTAATAAAACCTGAGTCATGAGACCCTTCAGATGTGTATCGGTGGGCCGTATGCTGGGGGGATGATTGCCAATACGTATCTTGGGGGGTTAGAGATAAAGGAAGTTTCCAAAGGAGTTTTTATACGTTAAAGTAGACTTACAGGATCTTGGTGGAGGGGAGGGGGTCAGGCTAGGACTGCCTTTTGCCCTTAGCACAGTATTAACATCGAGGCAGCTGAGTTCCTAGAGGAATGTCACCGTGCCTGTTTCAAGGACTTGTCAATGGGCTGTAGGTAGTAAGGACTGTTTCTTTGTCCTTTAGGGCAGCCAGGAGTGTGGGAGGAATGTTGCATCCATCCCATGGGGGGGGGGTTGCGGGGTGTCAGCTTCTGCTTTGTCCTCAGCTTGCCTTCCGTTCCCTCATCCATAGACACGTAGGTATAAGAAAAAAAGCTGTGTGTATAGTGTTCGGTACAATCTGCACTTTCAGGCATCCACGAAGGGTCTTGGAACGTATCCCCCCCCCTCCCCCCCGCCATGGATAAGGGAGGACTACTGTATTCCTCTTCAACTCAAGCAAGTAAATACTGGGAAACATATCTGGCAAAGTGTGGAACCCTGACACACAGCGGGTCATCGTCAGGAGGGGTCGCGGCCAGCCTCTTCTCAGAAAACCCTTGCGGCTGCAGCGATGGCATTTAGCACTCGGCACTAACATTTCTTTGAAACTAGTAACAATATTTTTTGTAATCCTCTGAGCCAGTGACGGTGGGATTGCAAATCAGATAATGAAGCGCAGGGTGGGGAATTCATTTTAACGGTTCGCCCACTGAGCACAGAACGTAGAGACCGTGCGGTCTCCCAAGTCAGTGCCTGCACTTCAAAAAGCTTTCAATGCTCACTCGGCATGAGTTGGTTAAGAATACAGTTTGCCGGGCATGAAAGCTCAATAAAACACCTAGCAGATGACGATGTGATTCCCTCCGCAGAGACGGATAATCGGCTCTGTTCTGCACGTTCTTTCATTTATCACTTCCACCCTGCCTGCTTCCAAGAAGGATCTGGAGTATATATTCACACACGATCAAAGGAATGGAGTGCATGAGAAACTCCTCTCCGTTGTTCCCAGAGCTTGTAAATGCAGATTATGGGACGGTGGAGATTCGGCAGTAAATCAAAAATTATTGAATTGCTGGGTCTGTTCCCTCTTAAAGACAATTACTCCTCTTAGTCACTTACTGGAACTTGGCACTTGCTCAGATTCATTTTTCTTCCAGCTATAATCTACAGGAGAGATAAGTCAGTGAAACTCGTCTGATGAACTAATTTTATATTTTTCCTGCAATACATTGTGATTAATAGGTTTTTCCCTTCTTTTCTCCTGAAGATCCAATATTCTATGGCTGGCAAGACTGTAGTCTGTCAATTCTGAAATGCCCAGCACTGCCCTACAAAAGGCATACAGCAATGGGGTTTCAGGATGTCCAGCCAGAGTTGTCAGACATCTGGGTTGGGATTCCAGGCCACAGTGAAAGGGCCATGTGGGGTGCCATCGACTAGGAAATATTCCCTAGACTGAAGGTTTATTTCTTCTCAGTGCCTGCCACATGTGAATGAGTAAGTACCTCCCTGGCTTCAACACAAAATCCAGGGAAGTGTATGGATTCAGCTGGTAAGATAAAGCAGTATGCTCACACCAGCATTTTTTTTCTGTGGACACAAAAAAAATTTTTTTAAAGATTTTATTTATTTATTTGACACAGAGAGAGACAGCCAGTGAGAGAGGGAACACAAGCGGGGGGAGCGGGAGAGGGAGAAGCAGGCTCCCAGCAGAGGAGCCCGATGTGGGGCTCGATCCCAGGACTCCGGGATTACGCCCTGAGCCGAAGGCAGATGCTTAACAACTAAGACACCCAGGCGCCCCATGGATACCAAATTTTTTTTTTTTAGATTTTATTTATTTGACAGAGACAGCCAGTGAGAGAGGGCACACAAGCAGGAGGAGTGGGAGAGGAAGAAGCAGGCTCATAGCAGAGGAGCCTGATGTGGGGCTCGATCCCAGAACGCCGGGATCACGCCGGCGTGATCCGAAGTGAGCCGAAGGCAGAGGCTTAAGGACTGAGCCACCCAGGCACCCCGGATACCAAAATTTTTTAAAAAAACTTTTTATTAAGGAAGCCCTCAGGCTTCAGAGGGGAGCGGGTGGGGGAATGGGATAGGCCGGTGATGGGTAGTAAGGAGGGCACATATTGCATGGTGCACTGGGTGTTATACGCAAGTAATGAATCATGGAACTTTACATCAAAAACTAGGGATGTACAAAAACTAGGGATGGAACTTTACATCAAAAACTAGGATGTTAGGTGACTAACATAATATAATAAAAAATTATTATAAAAAATTTTTTTATTAAGTAAATTCTACCCTGAGGGAGGGGCTTGAACTCATGACCCCAAGCTCAAGAGTCGCATGCTCCACCGACTGAGCCAGCCGAGCACCCCTACCAAACTGATTTTTAAGGGAATAAAAACTAATTGTAAATATACATGATAGGTTGTTGTAAAGTACATTATCTCCTTATGGGTGTTAAGGATAATGAGTTTAGTTTGAGTTCCAAATATATGAAATGTGTTTTAACTTGAAAAGCAAGAAGGACGACTATGGGGTAAAGGATGGATTTTGTTTTATTTTTTAATATTTTATTTATTTATGAGAGAGCGGGGTGAAGGGTGGGAGGAGAGGGAGAAGCAGGCTCCCCGCTGAGCAGGGAGCCCGAGGCAGAGTTTGGTCTCAGGACGCTGGGATCATGATCTCAGCTGAAGGCGGATGATTAACCGTCTGAGCCACCCACGCATCCCAAGGATGGATTTTCGATCCAAAGTTGGCGCAATGGTGTTTCTCCTTTACAACCTTTCCCTTGTTGTGGCTTCGATGCCAGACAAGGCTACAGGACCTAAGAGAATACTGTGAGGAACTGAAAAGGAAGAGCATTTGGTTTATGACTAGCAAGAAATACAAATGCCTTGAAAAAGCTATTGTGTCCTGGTGGACAATGTGTTTCTCGGTACACGGAAGTAGCTAGGTGCTTCTCAGCATGCTCGAAAGCTCAGCTTTTGAAGGAAAAGAAGTACACAAATGTCTCTGATGGGTTCTAAGTTTACAAGCAATATACAATAACGGGGTCAGGAAACATTTTTGAGGAAGGAGATTTAGACACTGTCCAAAATAACATCCCCACTACAAAATCCTTTGTGGAAAAAGGCAAGGTATGAATAGAATAAATACACCCTAATAATCTTCTTCAATACACAAAATCAAAACTAAAAGTCAGGCTGGAGTTCTGGGTGAACGCTTCCACCTATTTTTGCTCCCTTCCCACTAAAACTGGAACAAGGGTTTTTACGAGAACAGCACAAAAGATAAATCCTTAAACTTGAAGAGAACAGGAGAGGAGACAACACAATAAAAACCTGGACGATGGACAACAGATGGACAAGTCATCAGCGGCTTAGCATACAGCCAAACCCTAAGCTAGCAGTGGAGAAAGCTGAGGAACAATCTTTATACTACAGATTTCTCAAAATCTCAGGAACTGGAAAGACTAGTATCCCCTGAAATAGGGGTAAGGAATGGCTAGAATACAGAGGATTGGGTAAGAGGTGTTTGAGAAGTGCTAAATGGGTCCCTTTCCAAGTCTGCTGGGCAGTCATCTGCAAGTTAATTTCTCAGTAAAGTGAGGGAAAAAAGGCATTTTTCATTATTATTATTTTTTTTAAATGATTTTTTATTATATTATGTTAGTCACCATACAGTACATCCCCGGTTTCTGATGTAAGGCTCGATGATTTATTAGTTGTGTATAACACCCAGTGCACCATGCAATACGTGCCCTCCTTACTACCCATCACCGGTCTATCCCATTCCCCCACCCCCCTCCCCTCTGAAGTCCTCAGTTTGTTTCTCATAGTCCATAGTCTCTCATGTTAAAAAAGGCATTTTTCAGACATGCAAAGGCTCAGATAGGTTATCTCCCATGTATGCATCCTTTCTCAGGAAGCCACTGGAGGATAAATGCTCCATCAAAGCAAAGGAACAGACTGAGAAAAAGGCCAGACACGCAGGAGACAGGGGATCCAGTACAGGAAGGGGTAAGGGGAACCCTGGGCTGGTTACGACTCAACAGTCCTGGAGGGTTAGCTCTTGACACTTAAGAAGATTCAGACATGAGTTAACTGGGAAAAGTCTGGGGCTCTTTATCTGTAATCATCCATGAGAATAACTGGAAGCTAAGTTCTATCGATAAGATCCACAAAGCTGATGAAATACGGCTGGGAGTGAATAATGAGCTTGTGTTGAAGCTTGGTGGCTCTCTCAATATTCTGGCAAGCACTTTCTGATCTTCATAGACTTTATATTGGAATAAAATATCAATCTACCTGAACAAGAGGGCTCCCCAACCACACATGCATTCTATGCAGGGCTATCTCCGGAAGGGATCCCAATATGCTGGTACCGATAGTTGTCTTGGGAGAGAGATTTTTCAGGCTGGGGAGAAGGAGGAATACAGAAGGCCATTTTACTGTTTGATTTTTGTTTTGTTCCTTTTGACATTTGTACCATGTGCATGAATTACTTATTCAAAATAAGTTAACAAGATAAAATAGATCTAAAAAAAATCATGCTTGTTGCTATTAATCGCTTTATTGGAATTTCTGCCAATAAGAATTCTCAAGGGACGATTACAAAATCACCTGCCAGGTTGTTTTAGTATTTCCCACAAACTCTAATGCGAATATTTCATTCTAGGGAAATCTGCGAAGCTGTTCACAGAAGTAGGTTTCTGTTCCTGCTCCTTGGCCCACTAACGCTCTAACCTTGCCCAGGCGACAAGCCGTCCGAGCCACTTTCCTCCTCTAAGGTAAGGGTGATGCGAGAACGTAAAGCTAGGACACGGATGAAAGCAGCCAGCGCAGTGCCTGGGAGAGTTTTTTGGTTTCTTTTTTGTTTTTTGATGTGTTACCATGAGCTAATCCTCAGACCTTCTTCAGCTTTTTCCCAGTCATCCTGGCAAGACCTTTACAATAAAAATGAAACCTCAAAACCGTGTGTTGCGTTTCGTTCTTTCAATCTAGAAAAGTGCCTCAGCCATTCCTTTACTTCCATCACTTTTACTTTCGTATTTTTGAAGCCTACAGGCTGATTATTCAGAACAAGCATCTTTGGCAAGAATGTCACAGAAATAATGCTGTGTTCTTCTCACTGTATTTTCCTGGGTGGTGCATGATTTAGGTGGTATCTGCCAGGCTTTTTTATGGAAAGGCTGGTCTTCTTCCTATTGTAATTCATAAGTCTGTCGTGGGAAAGTGCTTTGCTTAGTATGATAACCTCTAGATCCATTCATGTGGTTGTAAATGGCAAGATTTCATTCTTTTTCATGACTAATACTCCACTGTGTGTAGGCGTATGCCACATCTTCTTTATCCGTTCACCTGTGGACAGACACTTGGGCTGCTTCCTTATCTTGGCTACTTGTAAATGATATTGCAACCAACAAAAGGGTGGTAGGAAGGTACATTTTTAAAAAGTAAGCTCTACACCCAACATGTGGCTTGAACTCATGACCCTGAGATCAAGAGTCGCACGCTCCACTGACTGAGGCAGCCAGACACCCCGACTACTTTGAACTCTGTAAATATCCCAGTCCTTATCAGATGTTTAATTCATTCATTTTTAACTTGGTCATACGGATTCCTATTTTATTCAATGATCACTATAATCAGTACTATAATTACTTATTTTAAAAACTCAAAGTATCCTGTATTTGTGTAGTAGGGGCCCTTTCAAGCTGGCTTCTGTGCCATTTTGAGCATGTTCTTACTTTCTGGCACAATGAAGTGCTCCAGGCTCACCTTTACTCTCCCTGCCCTTGCCCTGGAACCAGCCATGACTCCTTGGAGCCCTGGCTCCTGTTCACGGAGAATAGTGTTCAGAAGCCAAGATCAGGATACTAGATACACTCATGGCTACTGAGGTCTTCAATGCTCCCCATTCCTCTCAGTGAACACAGAATATATGTATTTCTGACATATTTACTTCTCTATTTATTTCCATATTTATCTTTCTATATTGAAAAACTTGAGTTTACACCAAGTAGTAGCCAGCCTCCAAGATGGTCCTCCATGACCCTGCCTCCTGGGATTCATGCCCTTGTCCAAAAGGCACAGAGACTATAAGAAATGAAAAGAGATCATTGGACATCCAAAATTCTACTGGCAGAAAACAGGCTGAGAAAATCACACAGCTGCAAACACATACTACCTTTCACGAAAAAGGAAGGATGACCCAGAGAGAAGAGCCAAGAGCAATGGAGAGTCAATCCAAGGCAGGGATAGGACCAAGTCGCAGTCAATGAGCTTCTGACATTTTCTTGGCTGCGTTTCAAACTGCTTTGGACCACCGACTGCTGTGTGCCTCCCATTTCCCCCCTTTATGAATAGCTCTACGCCGGCTACCCTATGCCTATCTCACCATCGTGTATCGGCGTGTATGCTTCTGGGGTGGGGGTGCTGATAACTTATTTCTTCAGTTCAGGAAACAAACGAACTGTGTTTGAAGAGCCTTGTCTGCACCTGGATGACAAGATCATGGACTTTGAGCCGGTGTGATGATGGGATGAGATTTGGGGAAGTGGGGTGAGCATATTTTGCGTGTGGAATGGACATGAATCCTTGGAGACTAGAGGGTAGACGATGATAGGCGGCCTCCAGGGTGGTCCCCATTCTTACCGAGTGTAATTCCCACCCATTGCACGTGGGCTGCACTTAGTGACTGACTTCCAATGAACAGAATAAGTCAGAAGTGACCCTGTGTCCCTGACACTAGGTCATAGGAAACCATGTGGCACTGCTTTGGTTCTTAGATCACCCACTGTAGGGGGAAGCCGGCTGCCATGCTGGGAGCGGTGCTATGGAGAGGGCCGCATGGTAAAGAGCCCAATCCTCAGCCACGTAGGTGAGCCTGAAAGCCCCAGTCAAGGCTTGAGAGGACTGTAATCCTGGCTGACACTGTGACTGCAACCTTGTGAGAACCCTGCGCCAGAACCATCAGCTAAGAAGTTCCCTGGAATAATGCAGGGGTGCCTGGCTGGCTGAGTCAGAAGGGCATGTGACTCTTTTTTTTTTTTTTTTTTAAAGATTTTATTTATTTATTCGACAGAGAGAGACAGCCAGCGAGAGAGGGAACACAAGCAGGGGGAGTGGGAGAGGAAGAAGCAGGCTCATAGCGGAAGAGCCTGATGTGGGACTCGATCCCGTAACGCCGGGATCACGCCCTGAGCCGAAGGCAGACGATTAACCGCTGTGCCACCCAGGCGCCCCAGGGCATGTGACTCTTGATCTTGGGGTCAGGAGTTTGATCCCCACAGTGGGTGTAGAAAAGACTTAAATAAAGAAAACTTATGAAAAATAACTAATACACTCCAATATATCCAATTTCAGTCCATCACTATGGGGTTCCTGCAATGGACAGATCGAGAAATGTCTACTTTTTAAAATAAGGAATTAATTATTATTAATTCCAAATTAAATTTACATTATAGAATTTTTCTGAACTTTGATTTGTGTCTTTCTATTTATATTAAAATATCAGTTTTATTAAGATTAATATATTTACTTACTTGCTTTATCTAACAGTGTACATAAAGTAGTTTCAACTTACAACAACATTACTAATTATAATAAAACAGAGTGAAGTTTAAGGTTTATTTGCAGTTCTCTTTGTCCTTGGACTGTATCCCACTGAGCGCTGCAGTCAAAATAATGGATTCAAAAGTCACTTGAAATTGCCACATGACACAGCGATTCCACTCTTGGGTATATATCTTGGGTATATATCGCAAAGAAATGAGAACAGAAACTCGAACAGCGGTACATGAATGTTCATGGCAGCACTATTCGCAATAGCCCAAAGATGGAAAGAACCGAAATGTCCATCGACGGATGAGTGGATAAACAAAATGTGGTCTATCTCGTAATTCTTTGGACGTGTACTCAATGTCCTCCTGGGTCATGATGTATACTTGTGTTCCAGGAACAGACTGAGATATGACCCTACTTATGGGTCTTACCGTAACAGGTGGTGGTTGTCACAGGTCTGGGGGAAAATGAGCATCTCTTTAATGTGCCCCAGGTGGGTATCCAAGGGCTCTCAGGCAAAGGAAGGAGAGTCTCAGATAGCGGAGCCGGGGAAGATACTTCCACTGACATGGGAGGCTCAGAGTGACACGGGGATTCAAGAGTTCAGTTTCATCTAGGTCCAACCAGATGTCCCCATTCTAAGTCTCAGGATCCTATCCTTTCCCAATGAGTGCCCTAACCCTCACATAAGAAACTGCAAGGCTGTGGATTCAACTGTTGCCGTCAACCCAGCAACACACGCAGTTCTATCTGCGCTTGCTTTTCAGTAATGCCAGCCCTGTGGCTACAAGAAATAAGAGGGTTTTTTTAGGGCTGTCATAAAAGCTGTTGAGTTCTCAGACCGTAAGCTGAGAGTTAAAGAATCCACGCTTACCATTTTCTCTCTAGACGATCCAGCGCTGCACACAGGGAAACCCACCCGCCCCAAGGCGCTTGTTTCAGTCGGCAATCATCACAACCCACCACACACAACAGCTTCACCAATTGTGACGGCACCGCGGGCCACCGATTGCCAGCACCCCGCTTTCCATTGGCAAGGCGCTCAGCACTTCGCTCAAGTCCACGCTCCGTACGACCTGTTCCCTAAAGCCCATCATCGTGGGTCTACTTCCTGGAATGGCTTAAGGCACCAACTTGGTATCCCCGGAGTCCGGGGAGCAGAAACCACAGAGTGATTTCTCCAGAGAAGGTTAAATACAAAGAATTTGTAACTAGAGGAGATCATATACTAAGAAGAGATAGAAAACACTCTCAACAAATGCCGAGGGGCTGAAAGAGATGTCTGAGGAAGAAACAAACCTAGGGGTAGGAACAGGCTCTTTCCCAAGACGGTACTTCACATTTCACTGGAGAAGGTCTGGTTGCAGTCCACTCGGTTGTCCTGCACCACAGCTGGACTTCAGTTAACAACCTGAGCTGGGTAACCACGGGCGGGTAGCGGCAAGCAGGACACCTCCCGTCAAGATGCAGATGGGCAGAACCTGGTGGGCAGCGAACCTCGGCCAAGAATGGCAAGCAGGAAACTCCCCTCTAGGGTGCAGATGTACTAAAGAGTGTACGCAGGGCATTGCCAGCTGCAACTTGTAAACAGGAAAAACTGAGTCGCCTGCCATGCAAGGAAGACAGAAACACGCCAGAACCTGGAAGAAATCCCCTTCCTCCGGCAGCGCCCTTCCAGCGCCCTCTATCGACCAAACTTAACATCATGCCAGGTGGCCAATGTAGACTCCAGCTCCATTATCACAGAGCCAGAAGGATGATTTGGACCTAAGTCAGTAAGTTGATCGTAATGGAGCGATTGTAAGTGAAAATGCAGAATGCAGAACGGTGTGCACGGTGTGCTATCTTTTGCGGAGGCAAGGGTGGGAAATTATGTGTATCTTTGCTTAATTTTGCACAACAAAACACTGGAATGATATTCCTAGAAACTAGTAAAAACAGTTAACCATGGATCAGCTGGGGGTGGAGTAGGGATAGAGGGGATGGTGATGAAAGCGAGATTTTCTGAAAATTGATGCGGTTTTGATTTTGAACCATGCATTTTACATGTCCAAAAATAGAACTAAACCAAAAAAGTAAAAAAAAAAAAAAAAAAAAGAGCAAACCCTAACCGGTTTTGCTATGTATCCACCATCACCAAAGAGCAGCTGGCTTAATTCAGAGATGGGATGGCTTCCTGGAAGTTACAAAGCCAGTCGGGGGACACTGCCTTGGAAGGACAGGCTCTGTGCTACGGGATGCAGGACATACTTTGAACTAGACTGCACGACATGCTGGCGTCTCCTCCATGGTCAGAATACACGGGTGCCGACATGAAGGGGCAGAAGGGGGGGCGGCCCCTCTCACCATTACACCTAGAACCCTTGCACAGAAATGTTACTTTCTGGGGCGTCTGGGGGGCTCAGTCGTTAAGCGTCTGCCTTCGGCTCAGGGCGTGATCCTGGCGTTCTGGGATCGAGCCCCGCATCAGGCTCCTCTGCTGTGAGCCTGCTTCTTCCTCTCCCACTCCCCCTGCCTGTGTTCCCTCTCTCGCTGGCTGTCTCTCTCTGTCAAATAAATAAATAAAATCTTAAAAAAAAAAAGAATGGGGAATGTTTTCAATTTTTTGACTCTAGTTTTTTGGTTTTGGTAGCTTTAATCTTTTCCTCATATATATTTTGGTTATTTTTTCAGTTATTCCCCGGCATTTAAAAAATTATCCTGAACATATATGTATTTCCCCCCATTTTTTTGTTCTGATTTTTAATTTTTTAAAATTAAATCAACTCTATGCCCAGCATGGGTCTTGAACTCATGACCCCAAGATCAAGAGCTGTGCGCTCCACCGACTAAGCCAGCCAGGGGCCCCTTGTTCTGATTTCTAAAATATGCATGTGGCTGTTGATCTTATTATTAACTTTATATCCAATGATCTTGCTAAGTTTCCTTATTTATAGTTTTTTCCTCTAAATAGAAATAATTTACCTCTTCCTTTCCAAGTCTCATGCCTCTAACTGTATTTGATTGTGGTGGCTAAAATCTTCACTACGACTTTAAGCAGAAGACACTGGTTACCTGCATTTTCTACATTTCCCCCCGGATTTTCATGGAATACATTCACTGTTTCTCTGTTAAGTGACGTGATGGCTTTTCGATAGAGGTACCGAGAGAGCAGGAGAGCACAAGCAGGGGGAGCAGCAGAGGGAGAGGGAGAAGCAGGCTCCCCACTGAGCAGGGAGCCTGACATGGGGCTCCATCCCAGGACCCTGGGATCATGACCCAAGCCAAAGGCAGTCACTTAACCAACTGAGCCACCCAGGCGCCCCAAGGTACATACATTTTATCAAGCTAACACAGTATCCGTTTAGTGA
>NW_024423786.1:3183163-3210924 GCF_017311325.1 Ursus maritimus
CGACGTGATCCACGCCACCCCGCGCCGACGTCTTTTTAACGACTCAGTCACATGCACCCTGCGAGGTACGCCGCCCGATGACGCCACTGGCCTGAGCCGCCCCTCGACCGCACCACCCCGCCCGTCTCCATTGCGCTTGCGCGACCCCCACAAGGCGGGGCTGAGAAGGGAGTCGAAGGCTGATCGGCGCCGTGTTGGCAGCTTTTTGCTGGGCTGTTATTAGCCACGGGGAGGCTTTTGATTTCAAGAGCAGGTGGGAGGTTGGGTCTGTGCCAGCTAGAGGAAACTTCTCAGCGCCCGGAGTCCAAGCAGAGCCCGGCTGTCTCCACCTTCCCTGTTGCCAGTTGGGACGTGAAGACGTGGCAAATCAAAGAAAAGAAAATGGGAGGGGGGATTCACAGAAGGGTGTTGGTTATCTCTGGAGGGAACTCAGCATGTGTAATGTTTTTAAGTGGATTCCTGAGGCTTCCTTTTGATTCATAGCTTTCATGCATGTTACGTATGCCTAATCTGGAAGGGGGAAAATAAAGGCTTGTTCTGCCAGAAAGAGCTCTGGATGTAATCACAGGTCACAACTGTCCCTGAAATGATGAAAGAGTAGAGGCGAGCTGAAGACAAAGCACAAGCTGCCTGCAGAGCCCACAAACCCTGCCCCCACTCCCAGGTGGGTGTGACGTTCCTCAGGCACTCCTGAAACGCCCTAACAAAAATAAGGCAAAAGGAAAAACTAACAGTTAATTTATAGAGATTACAGTCCTACGGACAGAGTCTTAAGGAGTCCACTAAGATAAATGTAGTGATTTACAAGAAAAAAGCATTCTTATCAATAACCTGACTTCCAGAAGGAAATGTAGATAAGATTAAATGTGCCCATAACCTGCAGCCAACTGGCGAATATTTGAGGCAGGCAGAATGCAATGTTTCTATTCCTTTGGGAAGCTCCCAGCTGTCTAAAGGTTAATGCCTGGCTAAGGGAAAAACAACCTCGGTTTGTGATATAGCAAGGCCTCGGGTTTTCCTGTGAGTCTTCTTTAGCACGGAAAATCGCTTTTGAAACTTCCCTGATCTTTACTTCCCCCAGCCCAAAGGATATAATCAGGTGCTCCTCAGAATCCCAGGGGAGCAGCTCTTTTCTGTTGTCCATGGGTCCTGTCCCGTGCTTTAATAAAATGGCCTTTTGCATAAAGGCGTCTCAGAATTCTTTCTTGGCCATCCGCTCCAGAACTTCGCTTACATTCCAAAGCTACATCAAAAACACCAGCTTAAAAGGCAGGCGGAGGAAGAAGAGAAGCTACAAAAGGGAGCCAAGTAGGGGTGTGCACCCGGGGTGGGACGGAAAGACCTTGAGGCCCAGGAGGAGGTCGGCAGCAGGCCCAGGCGATACCCGACAGGGCAAGTGGGGGCGTCTAGTGGTCTTAAGTCAGCCTCCTCCAGGAAGATTTCTTCTCCCTTGTGCTTGTATTTACCACAGTACACTGGAAACTGCTTTCTGCCTCCATCATGTGAACTGGAAAACAGTGGGAAACCTCGGTTATCTCATCGTGCTTTGCTGCCAGGCCCAATAAAGGTTGACTTGATGACAACATCAGGGAAAAGTTAAAAAGCTTTTTGGTTGCATAATATTTGCAAGCATCTTCTAATCCGTATTATCTGTTCTGTCTTTAACCGTGAAAGGGTTGAGACCTTGTTTCTTCATCCGTATTCAGCCCTTGCTCAGTTCAGCACTCAGCTTCACTGGAAGGCCTCTGGAGACACCTGCCTTTGAATGAACCCCACGGAAGCAAAACACAAAGCGAGAGTACAAAAACTGGGTTTCAGTGTTGAGCTCGTGTATGTTTGTAAAACATGTAGTTCTACCATTCAATCAGATAATCTTCAGGTCCTGCACTAACCAACTGAGAAATTTAGTGGCACACAGTTTGAAAACAAAATTTGGGGAAAATTTAAGGCGTAGGTGTGACTAGAGTGGCGTGTACAGTGGAAAAAGAGTTTTGGAGTTCTACTGGTTTGCCAGTTTCTAAGTTCAGTTTTCTCATCTGTAAAAGTGAGTATATGCAGCTTACTAACCGGACTTGTGGGGTTTAAAATTGTAGGAAAGCATCTAGAACAGCAAATGATCAATATTTACACTATTGACTCTCATCTTACACTTGAGGATTAGCTCTGAGAAATGGGACGCTATTTTTAGCGCAGTTTGCTTGAGGCGCCTGGGTGGCGCAGTCGTTAAGCGTCTGCCTTCGGCTCAGGCGTGATCCCGGCATTACGGGATCGAGCCCCACATCGAACTCCTCCGCTAGGCCTGCTTCTTTCTCCCACTCCCCCTGCTTGTGTTCCCTCTCTCGCTTTGGCTGTCTCTATCTCTGTCAAATAAAATACAAATAAAATCTTGAAAAAAAGAAAAAAATAAACAGTCTGCTTGAGACATAGAATTTCCTATATTCAGTGTTTGAAAGCGCTCGTATCTCTAGATATTCTTCCTGTATGATCACATCAACCCAACTGACTCCCGTATATAACTTAAGCAGCAAAAGAAACCGCCGCTCTTCCGTCGCTGTAATGTCAGTGTTAGTATATCAAGATGCTTGGCTTTGGGTCTCAGGCAAATTGAGTAGAAAACGATTTCTAGATCCATTGGTGTTAAAGCTGCAAAGGGAATGGAGAGATTTACTTACACAAACAGGAGCAGGCGCGCGGTGAGTTTGTCTCCTGTGCCAAGACTACAAGATCAATAATATATATTTTATGTGAAAAACAAGTTAGTCAAGGTTCCTGCCCGTAGCAATCAATATCCTAATAAGAAAGGGCTCACAGATACATTGTACAAATTTTATCTCCGGTTTATTTCCTGCTGGGGAAGTTTCTGACACCTTACTGTCTAGACATCAAACTTCTGTACGTAAACAGGTGTCCCTCAGAGAATATTTTTCTCTCTACACGAAATCCTATCCTTTTACTACTTCCTTTTTGATGCATATTTGTGTGCCCATTTGGGGCCATAATCGTTATTAGAGAAACATGGAAGTCACTGGCCCGTTGAAATCCACAAAGATAATGGGGTATTATGGGTTGAATTGTGTACCCCCAAGATTCAGTTGTTGAAGTCCTACGCGCGCTTAGTACCTCAGAATATGACCTTTTCTGTTCTGTCGCCAATATCATTAGCTAAGTTCGGATGAGTCGCCCCACTACAGTAGTGTGAACCCCTCATCTAATATGAACTGTGGTGCCCTTTTAGGAAGTGCCCTTATAGGAAAAATTTGGACATAAATATGCACAAGGAGAAAACCATGCGAGGATGGAAACGGAGATCAAATGATACTTGTACAAGGCAAGAAACACCAGGAATTAGCAGAAAACCACGAGAAGCCAGGAAACAAGCCACAGGCAGATTTCTTCTCAGCCCCGAGAAGGAACCAACTGTGCCAACACTTATGAAGCTTGGACTTCTAGCCTCCAGACCTGTGAGACAGTGAATTCTTTAAGCCCCCATTCTGTGGTTCTTTTCTTTCCCCGCTCTCTTTTGAATAGATTGAGGTTTATTTCAAGAATTGACTTTACATAATTGTAGGGACTATGGCGAGTCTAAAATCTGGAGGCAGGCCAGCACTGGAAACTCAAGCAGGAGCTCACCTTTGAGGCCCCTATGGTTTTTATTAGAGCAGTCCTACCAGGTAATACGAGAGGTGTGATTCTGGGCACACAGTGTTTTTCAGAAATCAGTAGACCCTAGTGACTAGGACTGAGGCTATGTCTTAGAACCCCATACACCCAGGGGCGCCTGGGCGGCTCAGTTCGTTGAGCATCTGGCTCTTGGTTTCAGCTCAGGTCATGATCTCAGGGTCGTGGGATCAAGCCCCACATCAGGCTCCACACTCAGCATGGAGTCTGCTTGAGTTTCTCTCCATCTGCCCCTCCCCTGTGTACTCCTTTCTCTCAAATAAATAAATCTTAGAAAGAAGAAGGAGGAGGAGGAGGAGGGAGGAGAAGAAAGAAGAGAAGGAGAGAGGAGGAGGAGGGGGAGGAGGGAGGAGGGAGGAGGAGAGGGAGGGAGGCGGAGGAGGAGCAGCCCACACACAGGTGCCCAGCCCTCTTTCTCTGTTCTCTTTTTCCCCCATTATTGGCTGACCTGAAATAGGGCCAAACTAGTCTACTAGATAATAGGGTCAGGAGCCCCATCGGTTCTTTCACTCTTCACCTCTGCCCACTCATTGAGGGTAAAAAAGAGTACTTTTAGGTCGAGCTACATGAAGGAGCTCTGTATCCACACACACAGGGCCGTCATATAGTGCTCTGTTTCTTCTTGGGTGTAATCATCAGCGTGACTATTTTTGGACTTGATGAACGAGTCTTTCACACCCAACAATGTGTTGTCTTGTTCTTTCCACTCCCCTCACTGCCACAGACCTTGGGCAAGCTGCGACCCATCCCAAGTCTCAGTTTTCTCCATCCATAAAGTGATGATGAAATCAACCGAAGGATATATGTGTAAGAGTAAGACTCAGTGGACTAACATTGACTTATCCTCTCTTTTCACCCACCCTAGATTTCAGAGTCTAACCCAATCCAGCTAAAGGAAAAAAGTCTAAAAACAGACACTTTTTTTTTGAGAGAGCATGAATTGGGGGAGGGCAGAGGAGAAGCAGGCTCCCCACTGAGCAAGAAGTCCTATGTGGGGCTCGATTCCAGGACCCTGGGATCATGACCCAAGCCAAGGCAGACACTAAACCGACTGAGCCACCCAGGCGCCCTAAAAATAGATACTTTAAGTTCAGACTTGGTCCTCATGATGACAGTCTTTCAAAATCTCAAGAGAGCTGAAATATTAAGAGGATTAACAAGGAAAAACAAAATAGTTTTGATTTTCTCTGATGTTTCAAAAGCCAAAATAGCCCGAATCCAAGTTCTAAAGCATGGGACCCACCATCACAGTATGAAAAGTGCGTGAAATAACACAAAGCTGCATTCAGACTCTGAGGTCCCCAAGCAGGTGCTGAAAGTGAGAGGCAGGCAATCACCTTAACTCCCTGGGGTCTTCTGTACCTGTCTGGAAGCCGGGAGAGCAAAATCTTATTTCACGGTGGCGAGGTGGCAGCGTCAGCATGGGAAAACCTTAACTCTTGGGAAGCCGTACATAGAGAGGATGCAATGCCAGTCCTTGCTAACGGGACTTATTACGGAGTACCGTATCCCCCAGCACCCTCCATCCTCGGTTTCACTTCCGGTGGTTCCAGTCACCCATGGTGAACTGCAGTCAGAAAGGACGGTTCCCCTTCTGACCAAGCATTGGAGTGGAAAGGCAGTAGCCTAACAGCTAGGACCGCAGTTGCCTACATCATCCCCCTCACTTCACCTTATCTCCCGTGGGCATTTTTATCATCTCACATCATCACGAAACGTGAATCCAGTACAATGAGATATTTGAGAGAGAGAGAGAGACAACATTCACGTAACTTTTGTGCACTCTATGGTTATAATTGTTCCAGTTATTGTTGTTAGTCTGAGTGTACCTGGTGTTTATAAACGAAGCTTTATCATAGATGATGAAGTTCAGGTGAATATACGTGAGGAGTTCAGTGGGGTGGAGTCTGGAGCCGGCGACCGAGAAAAGAATTCTTGAAAGCGTCTTTGATGCAAAAGTGGTGGTTTATGAAAGCAGGGGACCAGGACCTGTGGGCAGAAAGAGCTGCTGCCCGGGGTTGTGAGAATGGCCTATTTTATACCCTCAAGTGGGGAGGGCTAGGGATAGCGTAAGTCTCTAAGGAATTTTGGAAGCAAGGTTTCCAGGACCTTGAGAATTTATGCTTGTTGTTGGGGAAAAAGGTCATTTATTACCGTCCTGTAATAAAACCTGAGTCATGGTGCTAGATGTGTATCGGTGGAGCGTATGCTGGGGGATGATTGCCAATACGTATCTTGGGGGGGTTAGAGATAAAGGAAGTTTCCAGGAGTTTTTATACGTTAAAGTAGACTTACAGGATCTTGAGTGGAGGAGGGTTAAGGCTAGGACTGCACTTTTTGCCCTTAGCACAGTATTAACATCGAGGCAGCTGAGTTCTAGAGGAATGTCACCGTGCCTGTTTCAAGGACTTGTCAATGGGCTGTAGGTAGTAAAGGACTGTTTCTTTGTCCTTTAGGGCAGCCAGAGGTGTGGGAGGAATGTTGCATCCATCCCATGGGGGTTGCGGGGTGTCAGCTTCTGCTTTTGTCCTCAGCTTGCCTTCCGTTCCCTCATCCATAGACACGTAGGTATAGAAAAAAGCTGTGTGTATGGTGTTCGGTACAATCTGCACTTTCAGGCATCCACGAAGGGTCTTGGAGACGTATCCCCTCCCCCGCCATGGATAAAAAAGGAGGACTACTGTATTCCTCTTCAACTCAAGCAAGTAAATACTGAAACATATCTGGCAAGTGTGGAACCCTGACACACAGCGGGTCATCGTCAGGAGGGTCGCGGCCAGCCTCTTCTCCAGAAAACCCTTGCGGCTTTTTGGCGATGGCATTGCTTTTCGGCACTAACATTTCTTTGAAACTAGTAACAATATTTTTTGTAATCCTCTGAGCCAGTGACGGTGGGATTGCAAATCAGATAATGGCGCAGGGGTGGGGAGTCATTTTAACGGTTCGCCACTGAGCACAGAGGCAGTAGAGACCGTGCGGTCTCCCAAGTCGAATGCCTGCACACTTCCAAAAAGCTTTCAATGCTCACTCGGCATGTTGAGTTAAGAATACAGTTGCCGAGGCGTGGCTCAATAAAACACCTAGCAGATGACGATGCGGAGTTCCCTCCGCAGAGGCGGATAATCGGCTCTGATGCCGCGTTCTTTCATTTATCACTTCCACCCTGCCTGCTTCCGAAGGATCTGGAGTATATATTCACACACGATCAAAGGAATGGAGTGCATGAGGAAACTCCTCTCCGTTGTTCCCAGAAACTTGTAAATGCAGATTATGGGGCGGTGGAGTCGGCAGTAAATCAAAAGTAAGTGCTGGGTCTGTTCCCTCTTAGACAATTACTCCTCTTAGTCACTTACTGGAACTTGGCACTTGCTCAGATTCATTTCTTCCAGCTATAATCTACAGGAGAATAGATCCAGTGAAACTCGTCGATGAACTAATTTTTATATTTTTCCTGCAATACATTGTGATTAATAGGTTTTCCCTTCTTTTCTCCTGAAGATCCAACTCATTCTATGGCTGGCAAGACTGTAGTCTGTCAATTCTAGAAATGCCCAGCACTGCCCTACAAAGGCATACAGCAATGGGGTTTCAGGATGTCCAGCCAAGAGTTGTCAGACATCTGGGTTGGGATTCCAGGCCACAGTGAAAGAAGGGCCATGTGGGGTGCCATCGACTAGGAAATATTCCCTAGACTGAAGGTTTATTTCTTCTCAGTGCCTGCCACATGTGAATGAGTAAGTGATACCTCCTGGCTTCAACACAAATCAGGGAAGTGTATGGATTCAGCTGGTAAGATAAAGAAGCAGTATGCTCACACCAGCATTTTTCTGTGGACACAAAAAATTTTTTTTAAAGATTTTTATTTATTTATTTGACACAGAGAAGACAGCCAGTGAGAGAGGGGAACACAAGCGGGAGGCGGGAGAGGAGAAGCAGGCTCCAGCAGAGGAGCCCGATGTGGGCTCGATCCCAGGACTCGGGATTACGCCCTGAGCCGAGCAGATGCTTAACAACTAGGTACCCAGGCGCCCCCTTGGATACCAAATTTTTTTTTTTTTTTAGATTTTATTTATTTGACAGAGACAGCCAGTGAGAGAAGGAGCACACAAGCAGGAGAATTGGGAGAGGAAGAAGCAGGCTCATAGCAGGAAGGAGCCTGATGTGGGGCTCGATCCCAGAAACGCGGGGATCGCCAGGCGTGATCAGTGAGCCGAAGGCAGAGGCTTAAGGACTGAGCCACCCAGGCACCCGGATACCAAAATTTTTTAAAAAAAACTTTTTATTAAGGAAGCCCTCAGGCTTCCAGAGGGGAGGGTGGGGAATGGGGATAGGCAGTGATGGGTAGTAAGGAGGGCACATATTGCATGGTGCACTGGGTGTTATACGCAAAAGTAATGAATCATGGAACTTTACATCAAAAACTAGGGATGTACAAAAACTAGGATGGAACTTTACATCAAAAACTAGGATGTTAGGTGACTAACATAATATAATAAAAAATTATTATAAAAAATTTTTATTAAGTAAATTCTACCCTGAGGGAGGGGCTTGAACTCATGACCCCAAGCTCAAGAGAGTCGCATCTCCACCACCGACTGAGCCAGCCGAACACCCCCTACCAAACTGATTTTTAAGGAATAAAAACTAGTGTAAATATACCATGATAGGTTGTTGTAAGTACATTATCTCTTTATGGGTGTTAAGGATAATGAGTTTAGTTTGAGTTCAAATATATGAAATGTGTTTTTAACTTGAAAAGCAAGAAGGGCGACTATGGGGTAAAGGATGGATTTTGTTTATTTTTTAATATTTTATTTATTTATGAAGCGGGATTGAAGGGTGGGAGGAGGGAGAGGGAGAAGCAGGCTCCCGCTGAGCAGGAGGCCCGAGGCAGAGTTTGGTCTCAGGACGCTGGGATCATGATCTCAGCTGAGGCGGAGTGATTAACCGTCTGAGCCACCCACGCATCCCAAGGATGGATTTTCGATCCAAAAGTTGGCGCAATGGTGTTTCTCCTTTACAACCTTTCCCCTTGTTGTGGCTTCGATGCCAGACAAACTACAGGATAAGAAGAGAATACTGTGAGGAACTGAAAGGAAGAGCATTTGGTTTATGACTAGCAAGAAATACAAATGCCTTGAAAAACTATTGTGTCCTGGTGGACAATGTGTTTCGGTACGGAGTGAGCTAGGTGCTTCTCAGCATGCTCAGCTCAGCTTTTGAAGGAAAAAGAAGTACACAAATGTCTCTGATGGGTTCTAAGTTTACAAGCAATATACAATAACGGGGGTCAGGAAACATTTTTGAGGAAGGAGATTTAGACACTGTCCAAAAGCTAACATCCCACTACAAAATCCTTTGTGGAAAAAGGCAAGGTATGAATAGAATAAATACACCTAATAATCTTCTTCAATACACAAAATCAAAACTAAAAGTCAGGCTGGAGTTCTGTGAATTTAGGCGGCATTCCACACCCCTATTTTTGCTCCCTTCCCACTAAAACTGGAACAAAGGGTTTTTACGAGAACAGCACAGATAAATCCTTAAACTTGAAGAGAACAGGAGAGGAGACAGCACAATAAGAAACACCAGACGATGGACAACAGATGGACAAGTCATCAGCGGCTTAGCATACAGCCAAACCTAAGCTAGCAGTGGAGAAAGCTGAGGAACAATCTTTATACTACAGATTTCTCAAAAATCTCAGGAACTGGAAAGACTAGTATCCCCTGAAATAGGGGTAAGGAATGGCTAGAATACAGAGGGGGATTGGGTAAGGGTGTTTGAGAAGTGCTAAATGGGTCCTTTCAAGTCTGCTGGGCAGTCATCTGCAAGTTAATTTCTCAGTAAAGTGAGGGAAAAAAGGCATTTTCATTATTATTATTTTTTTAAATGATTTTTATTATATTATGTTAGTCACCACTTTTGGTATCCCGGTTTCTGATGTAAGGCTCGATGGATTTTATTAGTTGTACTTATAACACCCAGTGCACCATGCAATACGTGCCCTGCTTGCACATCACGGTCTATCCATTCCCCCACCCCCCCTCCTCTGAAGTCCTCAGTTTGTTTCTCATAGTCCATAGTCTCTCATGTTAAAAAGGCATTTTTCAGACATGCAAAGGCTCAGATAGGATTATCTCCCATGTATGCATCCTTTCTCAGGGAAGCCACTGGAGGATAAATGCTCCATCAAAGCAAAGGAACAGACTGAGAAAAGGCCAGACACGCAGGAGACAGGGGATCCAGTACAGGAAGGGTAAGGGGAACCCTGGGCTGAGATTCTGACTCAACAGTCCTGGAGGGTTAGCTCTTGACACTTAAGAAGGTCAGACATGAGTTAACTGGGAAGAGTCTGGGGCTCTTTATCTGTAATCATCCATGAGAATAACTGGAAGCTAAGTTCTACATCGATAAGATCTAGAAAGCTGATGAAATAAAACAGGAGTGAATAATGAGCTTGTGTTGAAGCTTGGTGGCTCTCTCTCAATATTCTGGCAAGCACTTTCTGATCTTCATAGACTTTATATTGGAAGGAATAAAATATCAATCTACCTGAACACAGAGGGCTCCCCAACCACACATGCATTCTATGCAGGGCTATCTCGGAAGGGATCACATGCTGTGATACCGATAGTTGTCTTGGGAGAGAGATTTTTCAGGCTGGGGAGAAGGAGGAATACAGAAGGCCATTTTACTGTTTGATTTTTGTTTCCGTTCCTTTTTGACATTTGTACCATGTGCATGAATTACTTATTCAAATAAGTTGGCTCAAGATAAAATAGATCTAAAAAAAATCATGCTTGTTGCTATTAATCGCTTTATTGTTTCTGCCAGCCAAGAATTCTCAAGGACGATTACAAAATCACCTGCAGGTTGTTTTAGTATTTCCCACAAACTCTAATGCCCGAATGTTTCATTCTAGAAATCTTGTGACTGGACCACAAAGTAGGTTTCTGTTCCTGCTCCTTGGCCCACCCTAACGCTCTAACCTTGCCCCGGAGGCGACAAGCCGTCAGGCCACTTTCACTCCTCTGGGTAAGGGTGATGCGAGAACGTAAAGCTAGGACACGGATGGCAGCCAGCGCGCAGTGCCTGGGAGAGGATTTTTGGTTTCTTTTTGTTTTTGATGTGTTACCATAGGCTAATCCTCAGGAAACCTTCTTCAGCTTTCCACAGTCATCTGGCAAGACCTTTACAATAAAAATGAAACATCCAAAAACCGTGTGTTGCGTTTCGTTCTTTCAATCTAGAAAAGTGCCTCAAGCCATTCCTTTACTTCTATCACTTTTACTTTCGTATTTTGAAGCCTACAGGCTGATTATTCAAGAACAAGCATCTTTGGCAAAGATGTCACAGAAATAATGCTGTGTTCTTCTCACTTATGTATTTTCCTGGGTGGTGCATGATTTAGGTGGTATCTGCCAGGCTTTTTATGGAAAGGCTGGTCTTCTTCCTATTGTAATTCATAAGTCTGTCATTGGGGAAAGTGCTTTGCTTAGTATGATAACCTCTAGATCCATTCATGTGGTTGTAAATGGCAAGATTTCAGAATTCTTTTTCATGACTAATACTCCACTGTGTGTAGGCGTATGCCACATCTTCTTTATCCGTTCACCTGTGGACAGACACTTGGGCTGCTTCCTTATCTTGGCTACTTGTAAATGATATTGCAACCAACAAGGGTGGTAGGAAGGTACATTTTTTAAAGTAAGCTCTACACCCAACATGTGGCTTGAACTCGCGACCCTGAGATCAGAGTGCGCAGCTCCACTGACTGAGGCAGCAGACACCCCAAACTACTTTGAACTCTGTAAATATCAGTCCTTATCAGATGTTTAATTCATTCATTTTAACTTGGTCATACCGGATTCCTAATTTTATTCAAATGATCCACTATAATCAGTACTATAATTACTTATTTTAAAAACTCAAAGTATCCTGTATTTGTGTAGTAAGGCCCTTTCAAGCTGGCTTCTGTGCATTTTGAGCATGTTCTTACTTTCTGGCACAATGAAGTGCTCCAAGGCTCACCTTTACTCTCCCTGCCCTTGCCCTGGAACCAGCCATGACTCCTTAGGAGCCGGCTCCTGTTCACAGGAGAATAGTGTTCAAGCCAAGATCAGGATACTAGATACACTCATAGCTACTGAGGTCTTCAATGCTCCCCATTCTCTCAGTGAACACAGAATATATGTATTTCACAGTGACATATTTACTTCTCTATTTATTTCCATATTTATCTTTCTATATTAGAAAAACTTGAGTTTTTAAGTAGTAGCCAGCCTCAGATGGTCCTCCCATGACCCTGCACCTCCTGGGATTCATGCCCTTGTCAAAGAGCACAGAACTATAAGAAATGAAAAGTCATTTGGACATCAAAATTCTACTGGCAGAAAACAGGCTGAGAAAATCCACACAGCTGCAAACACATGCACTACCTTTACGAAAAAGGAAGGATGACCCAGAGAGAAGAGCCAAGAGCAATGGAGAGTCAATCCAAGGCAGGGATAGGACCAAGTCGCAGTCAATGAGCTTCTGACATTTTCTTGGCTGCGTTTCAAACTGCTTTTGGACCACCGACTGCTGTGTACCTCCCCATTTTCCCCCTTTATGAATAGCTCCTACGCCGGCACACCCCTATGCCCTATCTCACCATCGTGGCCATCGGCGTGTATGCTTCTAGGGTGGGGGTGCTGATAACTTATTTCTTCAGTTCAGGAAACAAACGAACTGTGTTTGAAGAGCCTTGTCTGCACCTGGATGACAAGATCATGGACTTTGAGCCGGTGTGATGATGGGATGAGATTTGGGGAAGTGGGGTGAGAGCATATTTTGCGTGGAATGGACATGAATCCCTTGGAGACTAGAGGGTAGACGATGATAGGCGGCCTCCAGGGTGGTCCCCATTCTTACCGAGTGTAATTCCCACCCATTGCCGTAAGGCTGCACTTAGTGACTGACTTCCAATGGTAGAATAAGTCAGAAGTGACCCTGTGTCCTGACACTAGGTCATGAGAACCATGTGGCACTGCTTTGGTTCTTAGATCACCCACTGTAGGGGAAGCCGGCTGCCATGCTGGGAGCGGTGCTATGGAGAGAACCGCATGGTAGAGCCCCAATCCTCAGCCACGTAAGAGTGAGCCTGAAAGCCCCAGTCAAGGCTTGAGAGGACTGTAATCCTGGCTGACACTGTGACTGCAACCTTGTGAGAACCCTGCGCTTCAGAACATCAGCCTAAGGATTCCTGGAATAATGCAGGGTGCCTGGCTGGCTGAGTCAGAAGGGCATGTGACTCTTTTTTTTTTTTTTTTTAAAGATTTTATTTATTTATTCGACAGAGAGACAGCCAGCGAGAGGGAACACAAGCAGGGGGGAGTGGGAGAGGAGAAGCAGGCTCATAGCGGAAGAGCCTGATGTGGGACTCGATCCGTGCGCGGGATCACGCCCTGAGCCGGGCAGGCGATTAACCGCTGTGCAAGGCGCCCCAGGGCATGTGACTCTTGATCTTGGGGTCAGGAGTTTGATCCCCCACAGTGGAGTGTGAAAAGACTTAAATAAAAGAAAACTTATGAAAAATAACTAATACACTCAATATATCCAATTTCAGTCCATCACTATGGGGTTCCTGCAATGGACAGATCGAGAAATGTCTACTTTTTAAAATAAGGAAATTAATTATTATTAATTCCAAATTAAATTACATTATAGAATTTTTCTGAACTTTGATTTGTGTCTTTCTATTTATATTAAAATATCAGTTTTATTAAGATTAATATATTTACTTACTTGCTTTATCTAACAGTGTACATAAAGTAGTTTCAACTTACAACAACATTACTAATTATAATAAAACAGAGTGAAGTTTAAGAGTTTTGTTGCAGTTCTCTTTGTCCTTGGACTGTATCCCACTGAGCGCTGCAGTCAAAATAATGGATTCAAAGTCACTTGAAATTGCCACATGACTATGATTCACTCTTGGGTATATATCTTGGGTATATATCGCAAAGAAATGAGAACAGAAACTCGAACAGCGGTACATGAATGTTCATGCTTCAGCATACCAGCAATAGCCCAAAGATGGAAAGAACCGAAATGTCCATCGACGGATGATGGATAAACAAAATGTGGTCTATCTCGTAATTCTTTGGACGTGTACTCAATGTCCTCCTGGGTCATGATGTGTACTTGTGTTCCAAGGGAACAGACTGAGATATGACCCTACTTATAGGTCTTACCGTAACAGGTGAGTGGTTGTCACAGGTCTGGGGGGAAAATAGGCATCTCTTTAATGTGCCCCGGGTGGGTATCCAAGGGCTCTCAGCAAGGAAGGAGGAGTCTCCAGATAGCGGAGCCAGGGAAGATACTTCCACTGACATGGGAGGCTCAGAGTGACAACGGGGATTCAAGAGTTCAGTTTCATCTAGGTCCAACCAGATGTCCCATTCTAAGTCTCAGGATCCTATCCTTTCCCAATGAGTGCCTAACCCTACATAAGAAACTGCAAGGCTGTGGATTCAACTGTTGCCGTCAACCCAGCAACACCGTTCTATCTGCGCCTTTTCAGTAATGCCAGCCCTGTGGCTACAAGAAATAAGAGGGAGTTTTTAGGGCTGTCATAAAAGCTGTTGAGTTCTCAGACCGTAAGCTGAGAGTTAAAGAATCACGCTTACCATTTCTCTAGACGATCCAGCGCTGCACACAAGGAAACCCACCCGCCCCCAAGGCGCTTGTTTCAGTCGGCCAATCATCACAACCCACCACACACAACAGCTTCACCAATTAGCCAGCGGCACAGCGGGCCACGATTGCCAGCACCCAGCTTTCCATTGGCAAGGCGCTCAGCACTTCACTCAAGTCACGCTCCCGTACGACCTGTTCCCTAAAGCCCATCATCGTGGGTCCTACTTCCTGGAATGGCTTAAGGCACCAACTTGGTATCCCGGAGTCGGGAGCAGAAGCACAAGTGATTTCTCCAGAGAAGGTTAAATACAAAGAATTTGTAACTAGGAGATCATATACTAGAAGAGATAGAAAAACACTCTCCAACAAATGCCGAGGGGCTGAAAGAGATGTCACAGGAAGAAACAAACCTAGGGGTAGGAACGGAGGCTCTTTCCCAAGGCAGGTACTTCACATTTCACTGGAGAAGGTCTGGTTGCAGTCCACTCGGTTGTCCTGCACCACAGCTGGACTTCCAGTTAACAACCTGAGCTGGGCGCCCGCGGCGGTGGCGGCAAGCGGGACACCTCCCGTCAAGATGCAGATGGGCAGAACCTGGTGGGCAGCGAACCTCGGCCAAGAATGGCAAGCAGGGAAACTCCCCTCTAGGGTGCAGATACTTAAGAGTGTACGCAGGGCATTGCCAGCTGCAACTTGTAAACAGGAAAAACTGAGTCGCCTGCCATGCAAGGAAGACAGAAACACGCCAGAACCTGGAAGAAATCCTTCCTCCGGCAGCGCCCTTCCCAGCGCCCTCTATCGACCAAACTTAACATCATGTGCCAGGTGGCCAATGTAGACTCCGAGCTCCATTATCACAGAGCCAGAAGGATGATTTGGACCTAAGTCCAGTAAGTTGATCGTAATGGAGCGTTGTAAGTGAAAATGCAGAATGCAGAACGTGGTGTGCACGGTGTGCTTTGCTCTTTTGCGGAGGCAAGGGTGGAAAATTATGTGTGTATCTTTGCTTAATTTTGCACAACAAAAACACTGGAATGATATTCCTAGAAACTAGTAAAAACAGTTAACCATGGATCAGCTGGGGTGGAGTAGGGATAGAGGGGATGGTGATGAAAGCTTGAGATTTTCTGAAAATTGATGCAGTTTTGATTTTTGAACCATGCATTTTTACATGTCCAAAATAGAACTAAACCAAAAAGTAAAAAAAAAAAAAAAAAAAAGAGCAAACCCTAACTGGTTTTACTGTGTATCCACCATCACCAAAGGCAGCTGGCTTCTTCAGAGATGGGATGGCTTCCTGGAAGTTACAAAGCCAGTCGGGGGGGACACTGCCTTGGAAGGACAGGCTCTGTGCTACGGGATGCAGGATACTTTGAACTAGACTGCGCGACATGCTGGCGTCTCACTCCATGGTAGAATACACGGGTGCCGACATGAAGGGGCAGAAGGGGGCGGCCACTCTCACTATTACACCTAGAACCCTTGCACAGAAATATTTACTTTCTGGGGCGTCTGGGATACCAGTCGTTAAGCGTCTGCCTTCAGCTCAGGGGCGTGATCCTGGCGTTCTGGGATCGAGCCGCATCAGGCTCCTCTGCTGTGAGCCGCGCTTCTTCTCTCCCACTCCCCCTGCCTGTGTTCCCTCTCTGCATGGCTGTCTCTCTGTCAAATAAATAAATAAAATCTTAAAAAAAAAAAAAAAAAGAAATGTTACTTTCTGTCCCTGTGGCAACTTTGAGCTCTGCTGCTTTGGGGTCTTTACTCCCAGGGAGGAATTACTTCCACCAAAGGAAAGAGCAGATTCTCGAACTAGCAAGATGAGACTTTCACCCGGCCGTTTTGCAGGGCTCCTTATTGCCCCTGAACCAACAGGAAGCAAAAGGGGTTTATTCTGCTGTGGCTAGGATCGTCCCCAATTATCCAGGGGGGGAATTTTGAGCAGCTGCAACACAATGGGGCAAGAAGGATTATGTGTGCAACCAGGGGTTTCCCTGGGGCACCTGGTAGCAATGCTTAACGGAAAACTAAGCAAACAAAACAGGACACTTGTGAAGACTCAGGCCATCTGGGAAGGATGGCTTGTTGTTCCCACTCTGACCAGCTGAAATTTGCCTGAGGGCGCAACATCTGCACTGAACATCCACCATGTTTAAATTGTTATTAAGGAGAATGTGGAATGGAGGCCCCTGGGGGTGTCAGTCAGGTAAGCATCAGATTCTTGGTCTCGGCTCAGGTCACTTGATCTCAGGGTCATCGATTGAGCCCTGTGTCCTTTCGGAGCTCAGCACAGTCTGTGAATCTGCCTCTCCCTCTGCCTCCTTCTCTGCCCCCTGCTTTTGTGCACGCTCTCTCTCAAATAAATAAATAAAATCTTAAAAAAAAAAAAAAAAAAAAGAATGGGGAATGTTTTCCAATTTTTTGACTCGTTTTTTGGTTTTGTGTAGCTTTAATCTTTCCTCATACTTATATTTTTGGTTTATTTTTTTCCAGTTATTCCCAGGCATTTAAAATTATCCTGAACATATATGTATTTCCCCCATTTTTTTTGTTCTGATTTTTTGTTTTAAAATTAAAATCAACTCTATGCCAGCATGGAGTCTTGAACTCCATGACCCCAAGATCAAAGAGCTGTGCGCTCTCCACCGGCTAAGCCAGCCAGGGGCCCCTTGTTCTGATTTCTAAAAATATGCATGTGGCTGTTGATCTTATTATTAACTTTATATCCAAGCTGATCTTGCTAAGTTTCCTTATTTATAGTTTTTTCCTCTAAATGAGAAATAACACCTCTTCCTTTTCCAAGTCTCATGCCTCTAACTGTATTTGATTGTGGTGGCTAAAATCTTCACTACGACTTTAAGCAGAAGACACTGGTTACCTGCATTTCTACATTTCCCCAGTTTTCATGAATACATTCACTGTTTCTCTGTTAAGTGACGTGATGGCTTTTTGATAGAATTACCGAGGCAGAGCACAAGCAGGGCAGCAGAGGGAGAGGAGAAGCAGGCTCCCCACTGAGCAGGGAGCCTGACATGGGGCTCCATCCCAGGACCCTGGGATCATGACCCAAGCCAAAGGCAGTCACTTAACCAACGCTGACCACCCAGGCGCCCCAAAGGTACATACATTTTATCAAGCTAACACAGTATCCGTTTAGTGAGTGCCTTACATAGCAGGAATGGGTCTGGATTTTGTTGAAGGCTATTTGGCAACCGTGGAGTTGATAGGATTTTTTTTCTTATTTCAATTAAAATGATAGATTTATATTGAGTGGATTTCCTAATATTGAATGTTCTTGCATTCCTGAAATAAACCCCTACTTGGTCATGAAGGTCATTAGTTTATATTTAATGTACCATTAGAGTTTTGCTATTATTTGATTCACAATTTTTGCACTGATGGTCTTACTATTTGTAGCAAACTTCATCAGGTTTAGAGACACACTGCTCTAGTAGCTTCTTAAAAAGGGGTTTGAAGTTTTCCTACTGTAATCTGAATAGTTTTTGCTTACTTGAGATTATCTCTGCATATTTGAAGGGATTTGGAAGGATTCCCCTATGAAGCCTGATGGGCCTGGCACATTGCTACTTTTTCGTTTCTCTTATGGGAATTTGTCTCTTAAGATCTCTCTACTCTCTGAGGTCGGTTTTGGCTAATTATCAATTTCCTTTAATTCATTTAGTAATTTCCTTTGATAAGACACTTTTAAAAGTCTGTCTTTTGATTCTTTGACACTGCTTTTTTTTTTTTTTAAAGATTTTATTTATTTATTTGACAGAGATAGAGACAGCCAGCGAGAGAGGGAACACAGAAGCGAGAGTGGGAGAGGAAGAAGCAGGCTCATATCGGAAGGACGGAAGAGCCTGACATGGGGCTCGATCCCATAACGCCAGGATCACGCCCTGAGCCGAAGGCAGACGCTTAACCGCTGTGCCACCCAGGCGCCCCTGACACTGCTTTGTCTTAACTCCTTCTTTCCCTTTACCACCAAGCCTCCAAAGGAAATCTATTGCCAAGGTGCCCCCTCCTCTCCAGCAGTGTCTTCTGCCACCTCTGACTCCAAACCTTTCCATAGCTTTTCTTTTTGATTCCACTGGGTCTCAGTTCTCCTCTCAGCATTTGTCCATGCAGGGTGGGTCTCTTTCCTTATGGCACGAGACCTAGATGTTACCTGTTTCTACTGCCATTGGGACCGTACCGTTTTCTCTTTTCCCTGTATTCCCCTCGGGGATGTATATTCTGGTCTGCTACCAGACGTCAGCTCTGCTAGTCGAAGATGTAGCTGGTCCCACTGACTTTTCGTTAGAATGCATGGTTTTCGCTCTTTCCTGGTAAACTGTAGGTCTGAGCCATGGGTGACTTTATCTGTTCTTTTCCTGAACAATTATTTTTTTATTTTAATTTTTAATGTAAATTCAATTAATTGACATATAATGTATTATTAGTTTCAGAGGTAGAGGTCAGTGCTTCGACAGTCTTCTATAACACCCAGCGCTCATTACATCACGTGCCCTCCTTAATGTCCATCACCCAGTTACTCCATCCCCTTCCCCCCTCCCCTCCAGGAGGCCTCAGTTGGTTTCCTACGATTAAGAGTCTCTTATGGTTTGTTTCCCTCTTTGATTTCGTCTTGTTTTATTTTTTCCTCTCTTCCCCTATGATCCTGTTTTGTTTCTTAAATTCCATGTGTGAGATGATATAATTGTCTTTCTCTGATTGACTTACTTCACATAGCATACTAGCCTCTAGTTCCATCCACATCATTGCAAATGGCAAGCTTTCATCTTTTGATGGCTGAGTAATATTCCATTGTATGTATATGCCACATCTTCTTTACCCATTCATCTGTCGATGGACATCTGGGCTCTTTCCACAGTTTGGCTATTGGGGACATTGCTGCTATAAACATTGGGGTGCAGGTGCCCCTTCGGATCACTACGTTTGTATCTTTGGGGTAAATCCCTAGTAGTGCTATTGCTGGGTGGTAGGATAGCTGTATTTTCAAAACTTTGAGGAACCTCCATTCTGTTTTCCAGAGTGGCTGCACCAGCTTGCACTCCCACCAACAGCGTAAGAGGGTTCCCCTTTCTCTGCATCCTCGCCAACATCTATCGTTTCCTAAATGGTTAATTTTAGCTATTCTGACCAGTGGGAGGTGGTGTCTCATTGTGGTTTTGATTTGTATTTCCCTGATGCCGAGTGATGTTGAGCATTTTTTCATGTGTCCGTTGGCCATTCATATGTCTTCTTTGGAGAAATAGCTGTTCATGTCTTCTGCCCATTTCTTTCTTTCTTTTTTTTTTTTTTAAAGATTTTATTTATTTATTTGATAGAAAGAGAGCACAAGCAGAGGGAGTGGCAGGCAGAGGGAGAGGGAGAAGCAGACTCTCTGTGGAGCAGGGAGCCCGATGCAGCGCTTGATCCCAGGACCCTGGGATCGTGACCTGAGCCAAAGGCAGACGCTTAACCAACTGAGCCACCCAGGTGCCCCATTCTGCCCATTTCTTGATTGGATTATTTGTTCTTTGTGTGTTGAGTTTGATAAATTCTTTATAGATTTTGGATACTAGCCCTTTATCTGATAAGACATTTGCAAATACCCTCACCCATTCTGTCAGTTGTCTTTTGGTTTTGTCGACTGTTTCCTTCGCTGTGCAAAAGCTTTTTATCTTGAGGAAGTTCCAATAGTTCATTTTTGCCTTTGTTTCCCTTGCCTTTGGAGACGTGTCTAGCAAGAAGCTGCTGCGGCTGAGGTCGAAGAGGTTGCTGCCTGTGTTCTCCTCTAGGATTTTGATGGATTTCTCTCTCACATTCAGGTCTTTCATCCGCTTTGAGTCTATTTTTGTGTATGGTGTAAGGAAATGGTCCAGTTTCATTCTTCTGCATGTAGCTGTCCAATTTTCCCAACACCATTTTTGAAGAGACCGTCTTTTTTCCATTGGATATTCTTTCCTGCTTTGTCAATCAGTTGACGACAGAGTTGAGGGTCCGTTTCTGGGTTCTCTATTCTGTTCCACTGATCTATGTATCCGTTTCTGTGCCAGTACCATGCTGTCTTGATGATCACAGCTTTGGAATAGAGCTTGAAGTCTGGATTGTGATGCCACCAGCTTTGGTTTTCTTTTTCAACATCCCTTTGGCTGTTCGGGGTCTTTTCTGGTTCCATACAAATTTTAGGATTATTTGTTCCAGCTCTGTGAAAAAAGTGGATGATATTTTGATAAGGATTGCATTGAATGCATACATTGCTCTGGGAAGCGTAGACATCGAGAGAGGGAACACAAGCAGGGGGAGTGGGAGAGGAAGAAGCAGGCTCCTAGCGGAGGAGCCTGATGTGGGGCTCGATCCCAGAACGCCGGGATCACGCCCTGAGCCGAAGGCAGATGCTTAACGACTGCACCACCCAGGCGCCCCTCAGCTTTGGTTTTCTTTTCCAACATTCCTTTGGTTATTCGGGGTCTTTTCTGGTTCCATACAAATTTTAGGATTATTTGTTCCAGCTCTGTGAAAAAAGTGGATGATATTTTGATAAGGATTGCATTGAATGCATACATTGCTCTGGGAAGCGTAGACATTTTCAAACTATTTGCTCTTCCAATCCATGAGCATGGAATGTTTTTCCATTTCTTTGTGTCTTCCTCAATTTCTTTCATGAGTGTTCTATAGTTTTCTTGATACAGATCCTTTACCTCTTTGGTTAGATTTATTTCTAGGTATCTTATGGTTTTTGGTGCCATTGTAAATGGGATCGACTCCTTAATTCTCTTTCTTCTGTCTCATTGTTAGTGTATAGAAATGCAACTGATTTCTGTGCATTGATTTTATATCCTGCCACTCTGCTGAATTCCTGTATGAGTTCTAGCAATTTTGGGGTGGGGTCTTCAGGGTTTTCCACATAGACTATCATGTCATCTACGAAGAGTGAGAGTTTGACTTCTTCTTTGATGATTCAGATGCCTTTTATTTCTTTTTGTTATCTGATTGCTGCGGCTAGGACTTCTAGTACTCTGTTGAACAACAGTGGTCAGAGGACATCGCTGCCATGTTCCTGACCTTAGGGGAAAACCTCTCTGTTTTTCCACATTGAGAAGGATATTCACTGTGGGCTTTTCATAGATGGCTTTTATGACATTGAGGTAGCTTCCCTCTATTCCCGCACTGTGCAGAGTTTTAAACAAGAAAGGGTGGTGTACTTCGTCAAATTCTTCTTCCGCATCTATTGAGAGGATCATATGGTTCTTAACATTTGTTTTATTGATGTCGTGTATCACATTGACGGATTTGTGGATGCTGAACCACCTTGCAGCCCAGGAATAAATCCCCTTGGTCTTTGTGAATAATTCTTTCAATGTACTGTTGGATCCTATTGGCTAGTATCTTGGTGAGAATTTCTGCATCCATGTTCGTCATGAATGTTGGTCTGTAATTCTCCTTTTTGGTGGGGTCTTTGTCTGGTTTTGGGATCAAGGTAATGCTGGCCTCATAGAACGAGCTTGGAAGTTTTCCTTCCTTTTCTATTTTTTGAAATAACTTCAGAAGAATAGGCATTCGTTCTTCTTTAAATGTTTGGTAGAATTCCCCTGGAAAGCCATTCGGCCCCGGACTCTTGTTTGTTGGGAGATTTTTGATTACTGCTTCAATTTCCTTGCTGGTTACAGGTCTGTTCAGGTTTTCTATTTCTTCCTGTTTCAGTTTTAGTAGTTTATAAATTTCCAGGAATGCATCCATTTCTTCCAGATTGCTTAAATTGTTGGCATATAGTTGCTCATAATATGTTCTTTTAATTGTTTGTATTTCTTTGGTGTTGACTGTGATCTCTCCTCTTTCAGTCATGATTTTATTCATTTGGGTCATTTTTCTTTTTGATAAGTCTGGCCAGGGATTTATCAATCTCATTAAATTCTTTCAAAGAACCAGCTCCTCATTTTGTGATCTGTTCTACTGTTCTTTTGGTTTCTATTTCATTGATTTCTGCTCTAATCTTTATTAGTTCTCTTCTCCTGCTGGGTTTAGGCTTTATTTGCTGTTCTTTCTCCAGCTCCTTTAGTGTAAGGTTAGGTTGTGTATTTGAGAACCTTCTCGTTTCTTGAGAAAGGCTTGTGTTGCTATATACTTCCCTCTTAGGACCGCCTTTGCTGCATCCCAAAGGTTTTGAACAGTTGTGTTTTCGTTTTCATTTTTAAAGTTCTTCTTTAATTTCCTGGTTGACCCATTCATTCTTCAGTAGGATGCTCCTTAGCCTCCACGTATTTGAGTTCTTTCCAAACTTCCGCTTATGATTGCGTTGAAGTTTCAAAGCACTGTGGTCTGAAAATATGCAGGGAATGATCACAATCTTTTGGTACCGGTTGAGACCTGATTTGTGACCCAGTATGTGATCTCTTCTGGAGAATGTTCCACGTGCACTCGAGAAGAATGTGTATTCTGTAGCTTTAGGATGGAATGCTCTCAATATAGCTGTGAAGTCCATCTGGTCCTAGGTGTCATTCAAAGCCCTTGTTTTCTTGTGGATCTTCTGCTTCGATGAACTGTTCATTGCAGTGAGTGGGGTTTTAAAGTCCCCTAGTATTATTATATTATTTTTTAAAATTTATTTTATTTTATTATTTTTTAAAGATTTTATTTTTTAAAATTTAAATTCAATTAACCAACACATAGTATTGATGTGTTCCTTTAATTTCATTATTAATTGGTTTATATAATTGGCTGCTCCCATGTTAGGGGCATAAATATTTACAATGGTTAGATCTTCTTATTGGATAGACCCTTTAATCATGATATAGCAGACTCCCTCATCTTTATTACAGTCTTTGGTTTAAAATCTAATTTGTCTAAGGATTGCCACCCCAGCTTTCTTTTGATGTCCATTAACATGACAAATGATTTTCTTCCCCCTCGCTTTCAACCTGGAGGTGTCTTTGGGTCTAAAATGAGGCTCTTGTAGATAGCATATTGATGGGTCTTGCTTTTTTATCCAATCTGATACCCTGTGTCTTTTGACTGTGGCATTTAGCCCATTTTCATTCTGAGTAACTACTGAAAGATATGTGTTTCGTGTCATTGTATTACCTGTAAAGTGACTAACTCTATACTATTTCTGTTCCTTTCTGGTCTATGTTACTTTTGGGCTCTCTCTTTGCTTAAAGGATCCCCTTTAATATTTCTTGCAGGGCCAGTTTAGTGATCACAAATTCTTTTAGTTTGTTTGTCCTGGAAGCTTTTTATCTCTCCTTCTATTTTGAATGACTTCCTTGCTGGATAAAGTATACTTGGCTGCATTGTTTTCTCACTTAGCACCCTGAATATCTCATGCCAGTCCTTTCTGGCCTGCCAGGTTTCTGTGGATAGGTCTGCTGTCAGCCTATGTTTCTACCCCTGTAGGTTATGACCTCTAGTCCTGAGCTGCTTTCAGGATTTTCTCTTTGTCTCTGAGATTTGCAAGTTTCATTATCATATGTTGAGAGGTGTTTACCTATTTTTGTTGATTTTGAGGGGAGTTCTCTGTGCCTCCTGGAATTGAATGCTTTCTTCCCTCCCCAGATGAGGGAAGTTCCCTGCTATAATTTGCTCCAATAAACCTTCTGCCTCTCCCTCTCTCTCTCTTTCTCTTCTTCTTCTGGGATCCCAATTATTCTAATATTGCTTCGTTTTATTGTATCACTTACTTCTCGAATGCTCCCCTCATGATCCAGTAGTTGTTTATCTCTTTCTCAGCTTCTTTATTCTTCATCATTTGGTCTTCTATATTTCTAATTCTCTCTTCTGCCTCATTTATCCTAGCAGTTAGAGCCTCCATTTTTTATTGCATCTCATTAATAATCTTTTTGATTTCGAGTTGGTTAGAATTTAGTTATTTCTTAAGGCATTCTCTAGTGTCTTCCATGCTTTTTTCAAGCCTAGCTAGTAACTTTATAATCGTTATTCTGAATTCTATTCTGACATCTTACTTACATCCATACTGATTAGGTCCCTGGCAGTCAGTACTGCCTCTTGTTCTCTTTTTTGGGGTGAGTTTTTCTGTCTTGTCATTCTTACAGAAAGTGGTCGCTTTTCTATTTGTAGAGTTGCAGCTATTCTTTTCTTAGATCTCTGGTTGAGTTCGCAGGTGTTCAGAATGATTTGATAGCTCTCTATCTTAATTCCCAGGACCAGAGGAAACTAAGATCTCCTACTCCTCCACCATCTTGGATTCTCTCCTCCCCTGAACAGTTCTTAAAGGATGTGGGGAGAAATTCCAATTGAGGTGGCCGTGATTACCTAAATAACAGAAAGCGAAGAAAATACTCCTTCATGACATCCCTGCCATCAGCCAGCCAATAAATCTTTATTACAGCCCACTCTGTGCTGGGAAGTGGGACGGGTTACCTTGGGAAGTGGGCACTGACTTGAATACACTGAATGGAGCCACATCTGAGCTGACACAAGGCTATCCAGAGTTGCCAAACTGGTGTCAATGTTCATCCCAGGAACTCAGCACTAAAGTTAGATTCAGGGGTGTCCAACTTCTCCAGGTCTCACATCCTTACCAGAGTCATCAAATCCATGCAGAAACTCTAGGATTTCCTTCTGTTTCTTCCTTGTTCACCAAAATAACACTCTCTGTATGTCAAGTACGTCAGGAAACATCCATATGCTGGGCCATTATGCAGACATTATAAACCATGAGCCTTTCATACTAAGGGGAAAAAAGACTAAAATTTACACCTACAAACTTGCACTAAACTCTATGCTGTAGAGTGCCAGAGTTCCACAGTTCAGTAAGTTTGGGAAACATGGCACAGAGTGTCTTTCAGAGATTCATAATGCACATCATCCTTTCAAAGGCTCTGAGAAGTCCTGTTGTAAAAAACCAGTTTAACTTTGTCTAATCTGGCATTTCCTCCATATTTTTGCTTGTGAACTATTGTTAAGGACAGGCACCAAAGAACACTTACAAACCTTTTGGGACATATATAGAAGATCTGAACCAGGTAACTCAGAATATGCATGGAGAGAAGATGGAAAGCAAGTAGACCTAATGATTAGAACTGTTTTGGGGTGGTGGGATTATAGGTGAGGGTTTTCCCTGCTTTGTATGAATCTGTTCTCTCCAAATGCTCTAAATATTAGAACACATTTGGTGAAAGCTAAAACACAATGATTAAAAGCCTCCAACCACTGCCCCAAGTGTTCTAGGAAGTAGTGAGGAACGCCAGTAGGACTGGTTGGCCTCTCCCCGGCACCCTGCCTCCATGCTGCTTCCCCAGATCTCTGATCTCATTTTGAGCCACTAAATTGTATCGTGCATTTCAGCACTAAATTCTGTCTTTGGTCCTAGGTGTTTGTCTATTCATTCAACAAACATTCACAGCAGTTCTGCTTGTGCTGTGTGTTGAGATGACAGCAGGGTGCAAGAGCCACCACTATTCTGATCTGGTGACATCTGCTGTCTCAAAGTGTTCACTACAAGGGATGCATCTCAGAGGGAGTAATGGCTGAACTAAAGTTTGTTGGATGAAGTAGGAGCTAACTGAATGAAGATGGGAGGAAAAGCATCTCGCCTTTGGGGGAAGGGAGAGAACACTTACATAGGCCCAGCCGCAGGAGGAAACAGCTTGTCTGGGCATCTGAAAGGCTGGAGAGCAAGGGGAAAGTGAGGGTTATGTCAGATCACTGAGGCCTCATGAAGGCCTTGTTAAGGATCTTTTTTTTTTTAATTTTTAAGATTTTATTTATTTGAGAGAGACAGAGTTAGCGACAGAGATAACAAGAGGTAGCATGAGTGGTGGGGAGAGACAGAGGGTGAAGGAGAGGCAGGCTCCCCTCTGAACCAGGAGCCAGATGTGGGGCTCAATCCCAAGACCCTGGGATCATGACCTGAGCTGAAGGCAGACACTTCACCGACTGAGCCAGCCAGGCGCCCTGGAAACAGTGTTTCAAGAAGGAATATGTGTGAACAGTATTGAAAGCTGCCCAGAGGTCAAATAAAATGAGGGCTAAGGAGAAGGAGTTAAGATGGTGGAGGAGGAGGGGACCCCTTTTTCAGCTGGTCCCCTGAGTCGAGCTGGATAGGTACCAGACCAGCCTGAACATCCACGGAATCAGCCTGAGACGCAGGAAGATGCATCTGGATCTCTACAAATGAACATCTCCAGTGCTGAGTATTGAGGTACGAAGTGGGGAGCCGTGAAACTGCGCAGATATTGGAAGATAAACGGAAGGGGGAGGGAGCTGCCGCGACGAGGCGCCGGGAAGCGGTATCCACCTGCACGGGGGAGCGGGCAGACTCGCGGACCAGCACCCGCTAGAGTGCAGACTGAGACTGTGAGCCGGGAGCGCACGCCACCAGACTGAAACGGAGCTCCGGTGCGCTCACTGGAACCAGACTGAGACCGGGAGCTCCGGGAGCACAAGGAGGCGGCTGGCGGCTGGCGGTGCTAGAAACACAAAGGACAGAGATGCGCCGGCCCTGGAAGTGAGGGCTGGGACGCCGGAAAGCCGCCAGAGAACAAAAGCCTGGAAATACCGGCTCACAGTGTGCCCATCCCCATCCCCCTCGCAAGGGACAGGGAGACTCTACCCAAACAGGGTTGCCTGAGTATCAGTGCAGCAGGCCCCTCCCCCAGAAGGCAGGCTGAAAAATCAAGAAGCCCACATTCCTAAGATCCCTATAAAACAAGGGCGCACGGCCTGGGTCCCGGTCAATAATTTGGGCTTGGGACAACCCCGCAATCTCTCCTCATAAGAATGACAAGAAGGAGAAATCCCCCCCAGCAAAGAAAAGACAATGAGTCTGTGGCCTCTGCCACAGAACTAATGGATATGGATATAACCAAATTATCAGAAATGGAATTCAGAGTAACAACGGTCAAGATGATGTGTAGACTCGAAAAAAGTATTAACGAAAATGTTAATGAGAATATAGAATCTCTAAGGGCGGAAATGAGAGCGAATCTGGCAGAAATTAAAAATTCTATGAATCAAATGCAGTCAAAACTAGAGGCTCTGACGGCCAGGGTGAATGAGGCAGAAGAACATATCAGCGAATTGGAGGATGGGTTAGTAGAAGAGAAAGCTAAAATAGAATCTGGACTCAAAAAAATCCACGCACAGGAATGTAGGTTACGGGAGATTACTGACTCAATGAAACATTCCAGTGTCAGAATCATCGGCATCCCCGAGGGGGTGGAGAAAAACAGAGGTCTAGAAGAGATATTTGAACAAATTGTAGCTGAAAACGTCCCTAATCTAGCAAGGGCAACAAATTTCCATGTCCAAGAGGCAGAGAGGACCCCTCCCAAGCTCAACCACGACAAACCTACGCCACGTCATGTCATAGTGCAATTCACAAATATTAGATCCAAGGATACAGTATAGAAAGTGGCCAGGGCAAAGAAATTTCTCATGTACCAAGGCAAAGGTAT